>NC_034411.1:77391932-77544193 GCF_002078875.1 Numida meleagris | reverse complement strand
GGTGGTGACGCACTGGAACAGGTTGCCCAGGGAGGTTGTGGATGCCCCGTCCCTGGAGGCATTCAAGGCCAGACTGGATGTGGCTCTGGGCAGCCTGGTCTAATGGTTGGCGACCCTGCACTTGGCAGGGGGGTTGAAACTCGATGATCTTTGAGGTCCTTTTCAACCCAAGCCGTTCTATGATTCTATGATTCCATGATTCATGAGTGGTAGATCCTGTTTGAGAAACCTGATTTCATTCTATGACATGGTGATCTGCTTAGTGGATGAAAGTAAGGCTGTCAGTTTGGTCTACCTGGACTTCAGTAAAGCCTTTGACACTGTCCCCCACAACATCCTCATGGAGAAGCTGGCTGCCCATGGTTTGGATGGGCATACTCTCTGCTGGGTGAAACACTGGCTGGATAGCCAGGCTCAAAGAGTTGTGGTGAATGGAGTTAAATCCAGTTGGCAGCCAGTCACAAGCGGTGTTCCTCAGGGCTCGGTACTGGGGCCACTCCTATTCAACATCTTTGTTAATGATCTTGATGAGGGGATTGAGTGCACCCTCAGTAAGTTTGCAGATGACACCAAATTGGGAGAGAGTGTTGATCTGCCAGAGGGTAGAAAGGCACTACAGAGGGACCTGGATAGACTGGAACGATGGGCCAAGGTAAACCGTATGGAATTTCAATAGGGCCAAGTGTCGGGTCCTGCATTTTGGTCACAACAACCCCAGGCAACCCTACAGGCTTGGGGAGGAGTGGCTGGAAAGCTGCCTGACGGAAGGGGACCTTGGTGTGCTGATGTACAGTCAGCTGAATATGATTCAGCCGACACTATGACACTATGATTCTGTTGCTTGTCTCATCCAGATGCTGTCAGGCTCACAGAGGACATGTCCAGAGAGGATCAGGAAATTTCATCTATTCACAACATGATTCTCCCTTGCCCCAGTGGGTATATGCACTTGCACACAAAAAGCAGAAGCTGTCCTGAATTCTCCTTCATGGAAACATCCTCAGACCAAACTTGTCCATGCCCTTTGCCTTCTATAGTCTTTGACAAACAAGCTGTGCTATTTCTTGACTTCTGTCCCCTCACTTCCCAATTGAATATATACATATATTCCACTATTCCTCTTCTTGTATGAAGAAATATACTTAAACATGCACATACGACCTTTGCTCCCCTCAGCTTTTGCATAGGATCAGAATCTCCCATGCTATCTGTTGGAGAAAGGCAGGCAGAACTGCTGGCATATTTGAAATGTGAGTGCATATGCATGAATGTACATCAGAGCAGTCACATGCATTCATGTATAGGTACACCTCTGTCTCAAGGAGTGAATGATTTACTCAAGGAGAGTGAACCTGGAGAGATGAATCGTAGAATCATAGAATCATAGAATTGCTCAGGTTGAAAAAGACCTTCAATATCATCAAGTCCAACCGCTAAAGTGAACCGAGTTGCAACTCATGGAGCACAGTTTGAGTTGAAAACCTTACAGAAGGACTGGGAATGGAATATAGGTCTAGAATGCAAAGGAGAATATGGGACTGAGGACAAGAGAGACTTATGTTTCTGTAATTCTGTACGCAGACCAACATTTTACGCCAGAATCTGCCTTCTGTGTGTGAAGGGGCTAACCACCTGAAAAACAGAAGCAAAGAATCGTGGCTCAAGAGGTGCGCACTTGTACTAACTGTTCTGCAGGAAACTTGGATGCCAAAAATTAGGTTGGAGAGCTACAGGCCAGATGCCAAGGTTATGCACTTATTAACAGAACACATAATAGAAATAGCAATTAGACGTGTCAAATGGATCATATGAGAAAAAAAAAAAGTTGAGCACAAAGCGCTCTGAAAGGGGAATCAGCTTGAAATGTGTGGTCATGTAGTTAAAAAATTGCCTGAATATTCAAAATTAGGACACTCCATTGAAAATGCCTTGCATGGGTCTGTTTTTTAAAGAGCATGACCACTCAAATTGCCAGAAATTAACAGACTTCAAGACTTTTTTCAGCAGGTAACTGTGAAACCGAAGCATTTTTCTCCACCTCTTCTGCAAATGTGTTCCAGAGGTTTTTTCCCCACTATTACACCAGGGAAGTGTTGAAGTTTTGTGCTAGCTTGTAACTCAGCAGCAGGGGAAGCTCTCTTCCTCCCTGCAGATCTGAGTCCCCCTCATGTCCTGTGGAGGAGGAACAAGTGTCACCATCCTCTTCCTGCACTGCTGTGGTGTGGGAGCAGTGTGCGCATGGGTCTGGGGGTTTCCAGAGCTTGCAAAGTGAAGAACGTCACGCTATGTTGCATCATCTCCTGTCAATCAGGAATATCGTGGAACTGAGACTGGGAACTGGTTTAACCATGATCTGCCTTCCAGGAAAGCAGCCACAAAGACATCACTTCCCCTAGTAACTGGTTCTCATCAGTAACAATGATTAATCCTTTTGTTAAAAGCCCACTGAATTCATCACTTAAATGTGTTTGGCTTGAGCCTCCAACTTATTAAACCATCCCCTGTTAGATTAAAGAGCCCTGGAGTGTGCTCCACCTCATCTCTATGACAGTACTAACAGCAAAGCCACTTCTTAGTCTTCTTTTTGACACTTGTGACTTGAAGCGAGCTTCACAAAACTACGGAAAGATACTCAGTTCTGTTCAGCATTTTAAAACAGTGCCTAGGATAATTTAACAGCAGGGTGTGCAAGGGGCTGGGGTTTGCAGTTCCACCTGTTGGTTCTGACTCCCGCTAGCAAGCACAGATGAGAAAGCAGACAACCAGAGACAGTACAGCCGGCCACACATGGGCCCCCAAATGCCAGCTTCGCCTCAGCCAGGCTGGCGTGGCCGCGTGGGGTTTTGTAAGTAGCAGCAGAGAGATTTCAGGCATCCCTGCTGCCTGCTCTGTCCCGTAGGCTGCAGCCTTCCTCAGGCAGTTCAGGTTTCATTGCGGGTTGTGTTTACAGAGTTGTCAGAGATAAGCCCAGCCCTGCGGGCAAATGTTAGCGGGAGGAACAGAAATGCCAGCAGTGAGCACATATGGCACTGTTTGTACTCTTAAGTTTGAAAGAACTAAACAAGTTAACAAATACAGATGTTTAAAATCAGTAAGAGTGTTTAATGAAAACAAACAAAATACTGTAGTCTATAAAGCAAAACCTGTTTTTCTTTTGCTCCTTTTGACCAGCTGGGATTAGTGTTTTTTTGAGCCTATGCCCTCCTTTGACATATGGGACGTTTCTGAGGGACATTAGTCTGAGCAGATGCTGGGTGGTGCTGGGGTGGATGCCTCTGATTTTTAGTTAGTTAATAAATCAGCTTTTACAACCATGTGTATCCTATGATTTAACACATGCGTAACAATAATACTGGATTAGGAAGAACAAATTGTTTCGCTGCAAAGGATATTTTATTTCTTAGTACTATTGCATACAATATGAGCTTTTCTGTAAAATAAACAAAGGATTCATGCTATTTTTTTCATTTAGCCAGTGCCCTTCATCCCCGTGGATCAAACTGTGCTCAGAATTGCATTAGTACAAATGCAGAGTACCTCCGCTGAGTTCAGTAAAACTCTTTCCATTCACTTCAAAGGGCACTGCTTCAAACCTTATGGAGTCTGCTTGCTTTAGGCATCGGCAGCCACTTCCTGCCTAGTAAACTGCCTAAGCGACGTTCCTTCAATTAAAACACTTGCGTAATGCTTTACCTAGTCAGAAGGTTAAATACAGCGTCATGTCAGTTTCCTACAAAAACTTTTTTTTTCTTCTGAGCCTTGCTCTGTTGTTTCAGTGAGTAAAACTTGCTTTTTAATCTTCAGGCTTCCACTCTGGATACGTGCAAAGCTACCGGAATACATGACATCATCCTTGGCTTCAGCCTTTGAAAGAGAAATGGTGTTAAAAATATGAAATTCTGGTAGCAATGTCACACCCGAAGCTGAAGTTTGAAACAAAACTGACAATAAAATCAACTGTCAGGAAATGGACTATTTTTTAAATTAGACGTCTATCATGTCAGCCTTGGGTTAATCTCTGGAGCCAGCTCAAGGATGGATGAGGTAATATTTGCACATGTTATGGATAAGATAGAATGAAAATGGATTTTTTTTTCCTTTTGGCTAATGTGCTACAGAGATTATGAGCCTGATGGTTGGAATCAGTATGAGCTGCCATTGAGGGGTTATGTGTGAAGCAGCAGATTAGAACGGTTTTAATATGTTGCATGATGGCCTCTGAAAGTCTAAGGCTATGCACAAAGTGTTATGCAGAGGGCATTTGCAGGAGGCAGGAAGATAAGTGATAAGTGGAGGGTTGACATAATTCTGGAAAAAGCTCTCAGAGTCAACACATTGAGTGGATAAGTTTAAGGACTTAGTCTCATTGCTTTAGTTATAAGTGTTGGAGACTTGAGGCTTCAACAGGGAGCCTGAACTTGGTGACAGAGCCAGCAAAAAGATAGCTGCATTTAAGGTACAGTGCAAGAAAGAAAATGAAGCACTGAATCATAACCGGTTAAAATAGCAACCACTTTTGCTATTACAGAAAGTATCTGAGAATTTGTTTTTGTCTGTGTTAATAGTACATAAAACATACGTGGATTACAACTGGGAAAGGGATTCCATGATTCCCTATTCTGTGTGCTTTTTGCAAAAGCTTTTCTTAGCCTTGTCCAGGCAGTTCTCTACAGCACGCTCCTGGCAAAGGCCAGCATTTGATCAGCATTTGCACCAAACTGCCTGTGCAGAAACGCTGAGATGCATAGCTTAGAGACTGTGGGTCTCAGGTGGATTTTAACCTTCCTCTTCCTCCTTTTTCTGTGGTCTCCATGGTGTTCTGCGTAATCTTGGTTGCCAAGTTCCATCTGCCCTTTCCAGGAACCTACCCAGGGGTCCATGCTGCAGCCTTGTCCACAACATTCTCCACAGACCCCTGTCATTGCTTGGAGCTTGTGAAAGGCCCCTTGGAGTAAGGCCCATGGTCTGTGCGAGGAAATGTTCTCTGGGTGCACCAAAACCTTTCAGAGTCACTTTGTGTTTTCTGGCTCCTCCTGCTGGGGCTCCAAGAGGGAGTGGGAAATTGTTTCTCACACATTTCTGCATTTAAACTTACATACCCCTGAATGTTATCAAACAGCTATAAAAGGCCAGTCCTTTGATCTGTGTCTCCACACCACTGGTGCCATTTTGCAGGAAAAGAGTCAGAAAAGACAGGGTAAGTCTCCACAAAACCAAAATCAGCAAAGTGAGTTCTATTGCACCTTTTGTGTTCGTCCCTCAAGGAGGGAAAACTGAAGCATGTTAAGAGGAGACAGGGAGAAAAAGCACACATTCCCTCAGGAGCTGAGTGTCAGGGAAATAAGAGAGATGTGCATTGCTTTCTGAATCAAAGAAGCAAAAGGTTGTTCCAGAGCCATCTCTGTTTCTCTTGAGAGAGGTGCAGACAACAGGCAAATTTAAGCCTGTAATGTCAGGTTTGCTAGTGCAAGAGCTGAACTTTCTCCCACATGTTTTTGCCATGAGCAGTTTTGAGTTCATTACAATCTTCTGGAAGCCCCATAGTCAGGGAAGCTACAATATTTATATACAAATGACCATTACAGATACAAGTACAGCATTTATATGGGTAGTGTTGTGTGCTGGTCCATGAAAAATGTATCTGGTGCTCTAATGTACTGCTTTGAACAAGGCACAACAATACAAACACTGATGCTCTTGTACATCCTGCCCTACCACATTCATTTGAACCTGAGAAATAAATTAGAGGAGTTTGCTTTTAAAGTCACTTGCAAGATTATTACCATTATCACAAGAGATTGCCAAAAATCCCAAAACAGTCGAGGAAAAGCGAGAGTTTGTCCAGACAATGACATGACTGCAGCCCACATTTTAGCATCAAGAATATGAATCCTAAGAATTATAAATCTGCTCTCTAGCTGAGTAAAGGGTGTGGGGCAAAGACATTGTACTGCCTAAAAAATGCCAGAGGATGCTCACGTGAGAAGCAGCAAGGGAGAAAGGACTTAATGCCAGCCCTGGCTGCCAGTGCAGCCCAGCCAAAGAGCTCAGCTTTCCCCGGAGAAGGCCGCATTGAGACTTCTTAGAGGACCACACAGAATAGGACACAACACAGACCATTTTCACAGCTGGCCAATACTCTGCAAATGGGTAGAAAAGTAAAATCATAAATAGAAAGAGCCAGTGGTTGTGAAGTTGTTGGATTTTTCAATAGAATATAAAATGAGTACACAATATTCACTACTTTTGAAATAGAGTCACTGGAGAGCATGTGGGTCTGGAGAGGAACAGAAATGAAAAAGTTTTTTTTTTTTTAATTGCTCCTCTCTACTTTTATTTTCCTAAGAGTCTTGATTTGTTGTTTTTTTTTCCTCTGCGTTCATTTTAACTTGTAGAAAGCTGTTTACATGTTATTTATGCTGTATGCATCTCTCTGAAGAAAGTTGTACAAGATATATGTTAGTCTAGTCAGGTGTTTATAACTGTAAATGTTACTTTTGTAGTTTGCCAAATGGAAAATATACCCAACGGCATCTTCTTGAACCTGTAAAAAAAACTATTTTCCAGAACAGCCATCAAGCACATCATGAAAGGAAATGGTAGAACAATTCCACTGACAATAGCATGAGAAATATTAAGAACCAGATGTGAAACAATGCAAACATTAGTGAAAAGAATACTTTCCATCTAGCTGAGCATGACAAATCTTCAGAAAACACATTGATACTGATTGGATGTGCAGTGAAAATAAGCATATGATGCTCAGACTGGAACTGCAGGCTGAAATTGTTCTGGATGAGTTTATGAATGACATGTTGTCTGTATTAACACCAACCAAATGCCACTCATCCCTTCCACAAAGTTTGAGATTTTCTAACATATCTAGAAAGCTTCCCAGGGGGAAGAAGAGATGGCCATCCAGCAGGAGAAAGGTGTTGTCAAATCTACAGCTACTCTGTGCTCCACAACCAAATTCTGGTGAGCCTGATTTCAAATCTTGGCGCATTTATACTGCAGACAAAAAGGATTCAATTCAGTGCTTCAAACCTTGGTGCCTTCCACTGTTAGTGATGCTGCAGGATGTTCTCACAGGTGGGTGGATACTGGAGGGCTAGGATAGGATGTCTATGCAGGAGGGGATGTGGGGTATGGTGGGTCCTGCACCGCATCTTTCAGCCCCTCAGGGATGTCTCAGACACGTGGGGGCATTTTGAAGGTCACTGAGAACTATTTTAGGCAGCTGAATCGTGCCTTGGGTGTCTCACATGCCAGGAAAATGCTGCCAGCTTGGATGTGAATTCAAACAGCAATACCTCACTATGGGTTGTGAGTAAAGGTAGAAAATTGTGTAACACTGATGCTTCAGAAACAGAGGTTAAGGTTTCACTCTGGAATTTACCAGGATACTTGTGTTAACATGTATATTATCCAGAATAATCACATTTTATCTATTTAACCAAGTCTAGAGCTCTTCCTTATCAACAAAGTATTTATCAATTGATCAGGCTTCTGTTGAGACTGGCTGAGGGTAAACTGATATGATTATAATGTGACACTTTTTTATTTACCACTGATGCTTCATGTGAGAATTTCAACAGCCCATCTGGTCTCAGCTGATGATTTTCTAACTTGCCAGCTATACTTCAGTGTCTTGTGATAATATTATTTCAAAATAGCCACATCATCAAGTATCATTCAAAATGTGAAATGTTTATAAAAATATAAAACCCCATTTCTGTTCATACAATCCCTGCCATCCTACTAAAATTGTGTCACATGAGCTTTTATTATTTTAATAAAAGGAGATGTAAAGTCATGTGGCCATCCTATCACAAGCTTTTGCCAGCTGTAAACCTCATCACAGTTCCTGTAAAGTACATTTCCACAGATCAAGTTACTGCCAGGGAAGACTTTAACAATCTTCTACCCTACTTTCAACCAGCAACAATTAGTATTAGCAAATGGTCCAGGCCACTGCCTGGAATCACATATGATTTCCATTCAAGAAAGACAAACTTTTATTCAAACCAGACCCATAAGCTAAACACATGAGTTTCCCTGCTTAAAATAATGAATCTGAAGTAGTTTCTATCATTCATTTTAAAAATCACTCTCACATTTGAAATCAAGTTGGCTATTTTCCCTTGTCTGTATTAGCCATCTGGTAAGGGTGACTTTTCTAACACTGATGTCTAGGGCTAGGATTTATTCTTTAAAAAAAAAAAATCTTTCCCTTCCCACCTTATTTTTTCATTTTTTTGAAACTTGTCCTTGTAATATGGGCAAAACTCATCCTATCTTTGAAAGCAGGGAAAAAAAATAACACACATGGCATAACTTCCTCTATAAGATTCTTAATATATTTTACAGTCAGAATGTAGTTTTGTATGTGATGATTTAAGAAGGCACACACATGCTTTCAGGTCATTAAAGTGCATTGTAAAAATAATAGAGACACAAAGGGCTTATTCTCAAGAAACGATGCACACCCTCTTCTCAATGGAATATTGAAGATCTGTTTCATTTTTCAATATAAAGCAAGTTCAAGATGCTATTTCCTTACCACATACCTCAGCGGTGCATGACCCCAGAAATAAAAAGTGAATGGATTTATACACAAAAGAAAAATCTTGGCGCTTCTTAACATTTTAGTCCTCTTCCTAAATAAAAGACTTTCAAGAACATATCCTCTTACTGAAGTTGTAAGGGGGGTTGCTCTATCTGGCAGCATACACCTTATTCTCTGTGGATGTTGGACAGAATAAACTGAGGAGTTTGTTAGATGCTTTTTTGTAACAAGCACTAGGGAATTAATGGGTTGTTAAAATTGCACTTTATCCATATCTGAGAACTGACAATCCATAATGAAAAGGAGTATCAAGCATACACATAAGAGCAAGTTGATGCTGATCTAAAAAATGGTAAAAAGACAGAGGATAAGCCTCTGAATGAGATGGCACTTGGAAGACAAAATGGAACCCAGTATGTGGTAGAAGCATGTGGCATCTCACAGGAAGAAACACGTGGTTTCCACTGATTTTGCTCAGCAATTGACTTGACTTAAGACAATGTTGAAAGAAGCCAAGTAAAAGACCTGGAGATTCCTGTGTGCAGACACATGCAACTGGAAAATGTTCAAGATGCCTAAAATTGCTACTGATGATCTTTTTTTTTTTCTGTGTTGTCACATGGAAGCAAGGGTTTTACTAGAACCCCAAAGTTTCAGTGTTGTCATAGGAACTTGGTTCACCCTGTGACATTAGATCCACCAGCTCAACACTGGCACTTTGCAGAGCCAAGCTTTACTCCATCAAGTAGGACTACCTGGAGAAAACTCCTACCTATTGAAAGGAAGATAAAAATACAGATATGAAAAAGAGAAGAGACAAAAGGAGATCACTGAGAAGAAACTGAGATGATTACATAGCTGTAGAAGAGAAACAGTGCATGTATTATTGACGCACTAGCTCTAAAAAAAAAAAAAAAAAGCCCAAAGTCAGTTCAGTCAGGATATTGTTCCAGTTAAGTAGAGCACGAGGCCTCTTAACAGGTACATTTTGGCAGGAGGAGGCTATCTGTATTTTTTTACCTCCTTTAAAAACATAAAATGGAGATTTCACAGAAATGGAGATTGATAAATTGCTTCTCCATGGGAGTATAGCATGCATGGTATTTCTGATAGCAGTTCTCCTTGGTTTATCATCTGTCCTTGCAGTAGTTCAAGTCTGTCCTCTGTGAAGGTGTTGGTGAGTGAATGGAAACTAATTCCACTTATGCCATGCTACACATCACCTCAGCTTTTATTCCGGCCCTGTCAACAGCAGATTGGCAAGACAGTTTCTGTGTCAGGAACAGAGCTGCCCATGTTACCTGGTGCAAAAAAAGGAGTCCCATGACAGACTGGATATGAGCAGCCTAAAGCTTCAAGCAGGAGAGTTTCACTCTGGTTTCCAGCTACATGAGGACATCATGTAACTAACACAGATTTTTAAAGCTGCCCTTCTGATCAGAATAATAAAGCACTGCTGGAAATAACATTTGCAACGTTTTGATCAGTCAATGAGGCAAGCTTTTCTAGGGAAAGCAGTATCTTTTATTACACTAGTTGGAAAAGCAGACAAGCTTTCGGCACACAAACTCTTCCTCAGGTCAGTAAAGATATGCCTAGAGAGCCATGAACATTTTGGTTTTGTAATCACATTTCTGGTATGAAAAATGGCCAAAGACATAAGTAAAATTCAAAGCAAGCTGAAATTGCACAGTTGCCCTGGAATTTCAGTTACCTGAAATTGCCCTGGAATGCTTTTCGGTAACATTTACACTGCATACTGTGTTTGGAGAATCTGAAATCAATCATAGATTTAAAATGTCGGAAGGATCTCTGATGTATGTAACAAATTGTTAGCTTACTGATTAGTGGTGAGCCTTATGTATTTAAATACATATATTAAATATTTGAAAACTGTTTATAAACATTAAATATATTGCAAAAAACAGTGAAGTAGCAAGTCGACAATGCTCATAAAGATAGATGTGCTAAGAGAAGGAAGCATAAGCACTTGCCATCAGTGCTCTTGAGCTACACAATGGTTCTTTATGGAGCAGCCATTCCTAGCTATGCCAAATTGTTTATTTATGATGACATAGTACAAGCATCCCTGCAGGACGATGCTCTAGGACTGTTCTCACCATTGTTACTGGAATTTCAAGCTCCAGAGCTGTCACAGATGGGAAGGGAGTTGAAGAAGATCCATCTAGTGCACACCCCTAGGGAGAGGACCCTTCTCTGGCTGGAACTGCTGGTCCAGAGCATCACTCCCACCTGCAGGGAATTATCTTCCACGCTGCAAATCTATCTGCCCACATCCTCTCCCGTGCTCCACTCAGACCTGTGCTGAATTAGGAGTGCAGGGCAAATGCCATCACACACAATGGCCTATTTTCAGGTGTAGCTGTCTAGACTATTTCCTTGTGGCTTTGGCTCAAGGAGAGCCTTTTCAGTGTGATTGCTGGACCGTGCACACAGAAATACTGGGCTTCCTGCAAGCGACATTTCACAACTTGGGGCTGCATTGTGTGGTGTTCTCAAGAATTACGTGTGGGGATATTTCTACCAGAGTCCTGCTCATTTGTACTTTACTGGGGACACGAAGCCTTGCTGCTTGCTGCAGAGTGAGGGGTTTAATAGCCACAGTCCAACCACCACCCTGGAGAGCCTGAGATGCAGCTTCCTTGCAGCCAGGGGCTGGTCTGGGTGGCCATCACCTCGCCTCGGGGCTGCCGCCTGTCAGCAGAGGGTGCTCCTGCAGCAAGGCAGCCCGCTCCCATACTCCCGTGCGTTACACAACATGCCCAATAGGAAGCATTGGTTTATAAATTATTAACCGCAGTCCTGTGACGCACTGGCAGACTCACATCTGTGGACATTTTATGTAAAAGACAAGTAATGGGAGAAGGTGAGATCTTCAAAGTGTCTTGTAACTCAAGAAGGTCTGTACTATATAAGCACAGAAGGCAGCAAAGGATTACAATAGGTTGTGTTTGGGCTACAGCATGGAGCTTGGGCTCTTAGGGCTGCTGTTTGCAAACCCTGGAGGGAATATTTCACAGTCCTTTTGGGTGGGCAGGCCACATTCAGCCCATGAATCCTCACGTCCTGTCAGTGTGTGTAGGGGCAGGAGGAGGGCTGCGGCCTAGTGGTGGCATGGCCAAGGGTGGCTGTGAATGTGAGTGCACCGAGGGAGAGGTGGATGAAAGCAGAAGGAAAAAGCAAAAGAATAAAGGGAGGAAATGCTGCTGCGTCCCCAGACACCTGCTGGTTTTGCTGCATTTTTCATTTCACACTGTGATTGTTTTTCCCAGCGCTGTGAAAACGGTGTGCATGCCTGGTGTGTGCATGTGGAGGGGGGGCCATACGGATGGCTTGCAATGCAAATCCTACAGCCTGCTGTGTGGGTACAAGAGTTGGATTGCTTGGAAGTGACGTCACCTTGATGACCTTAAGATCTGTGTTAGAAGGCTGGATTCTAGGTACTTTGTCATCTCATTAAAGCCAGTTAGTGTGCTGTCTGAATATCTTTTTCTTTGTTATTTGCTGGAGTCCAAGAGGTTGGCAGTTGAGGAAAACAAAGTTTTTGTTTCTTAAATAATTTTTGCTATTAAAATTCTCACTCAGCATGTCCTCGTTTTGTCATGTTGAGAAAACCTACTGCAATTACCAAGCATTTGGGTGTAGGCAATAAAATAAAGTAAAATAAAAGCATTTTTGTACTATCTCACACTGTTAGATCCCAAGGGACACTCTCATAACAATGAGGAGGGAAACAGACATAAGTTCAGCTGTAACTACAGCTGACTAAATAATAGCCAAAGTTTTTTGTCAAGTAAGTTGTTCGATTAATATTTTTGCCGTCTTCAGCAGGAAGAAATTACTTGACCAACACAGTTATGTTTTTTTTCTGCTATTAAAAAAACTGACAAATATGGTCTTCTTATCCTAGAGTGACTGGCCAGCTCTGCCTTACTATTCTTCTCTTTTAACCACTCTCTTAAAATACGCTTATCCTACGTGGCTTGTAAGTCTCCTTTCCAAAGAGGCATTTACAAATCAGAGGAGAAATAGGCAGCCAAACCACCTTCCAAACCCTGATAATAAGCAAAGCTTATTCTGCTGCACTTTTATTTCCTCTGTTCTCGACCCCTCTCTCCAGCCCAGGGTGTTTCTGAACCTTTCTTTTGCTGCCCCATCTGCTCCTCCCACAGCCCCCTGACTTTGAGGGGACACAGGAGTGTGTGTGAGGACATTCATCTGCTGCTGCAGACAGCCCTCATCTTCAAAAGCTATTTCAGTAGTGACCTTTCCTTCTGCTTGACTGCAGAGCCTCCAGCCCGCTATCGGTGCTCTGTGAGCAGCAATAGCCATGTGCAACCAAACTGGGGTAGGTCAGCATTGATGTGTATAGCATGTGTGGAAAAGTAGCTGCAGGTCAAAGAGTATGTGGTAGTTTGGTAAGAATTGAGCTGTCTGGTGGACATGAGCACCCTCATGTCCACCATATCCATTGCTGTTGACAGTCTTTATAAGTGCAGAGTTTTAAAAAGGAATAACAAGGTATAACATCAGATATCCATTAAACCGGAACATTTCAGCCTCTGTTTATCTCTGAAATTCTTCGGATTATCTTCACCAGTGACACTATTAACTTATCCAACCTTCAAACAACTGCAAATCAGAGCATTTCCCCAGACCTAATTCCTCTGGATATTTTGTTATCCAGATGAGCCACACTATGTGAAGTGGCTTTTTGTTCCCTGGATTCTCAGGATTAACTGGAAGAATGTGTTTGGGTGAATTTAGGAGAAAACGGGATTTTAAGCCTTTGCAAGCTTGTGACACCTTTAACTTGAATCACTCTCATTTTACTCCAGCGGGTCTTCATGTAAAACAAATCTAGGTTTGCTCTGGAAGTATCTTATGTGCAGTTTGGACATATCATGGCCTGTATGCCCCGTAGGTTTGTGGCAAAGGGGTGTGGAAACCACTATGTTGCCTTCATTCTGCCAAAACAGCACTGGCCTATTTGTACTCAGGGGTGCTTGGCATCTTCAAAATTAGTCTGCATCTATCAGGAAAGAGACACTTCCAAAGACTATAATTGCAACATTTTAAAGTTGAAATGCATGTTTTGCACATGGAAAATTTTCCTTTTGCAGAACAGCAATGCCAGGCTAATCACACATGATGCCTACATGCGTTTTTTCTTTTACTTTGCTACAGAGCCCTCCTAATCTAGGAGAACCCCCCACCAGTGGAATTCAATGGCAAAACTCCCATGTACTCAATAGGACAGGACTCCTGAAACTCAAACCGCTCCGTTGCTGAAGTATTCCCACCGAATCCAAAGCTACTCACATACACTGAGTCTTGTTTAATGGACTACATTAAAGGACTACTATGTGTGCTCAACAAATTGCAGGATCAAACTGCCTGCCAAATGACTAACATAGGACTGCAGCTGCTTGACTTGGCCAAATTTAGAGTGTACCGAGAAAGGTTGCTATTATATGGCGATTCTGCCCTGGGGACTCTTGGCGCTCTGGCTCAGATGCAGCAGAGGATTAATATCGGATGGCTGAGATGGCTCCTGCACCAGGCATGCGCTCTGGACAGCCAACGGGGATGTCTCTCTCTGGGAAGGAGCCACAACTGGTGTGTGGGCAGCTTGTACCCCAGTCCACCCCAAGGTGGGCTGAAATTCATGCTGGTCTACCCACAGTGGCAGGGTAGAATAGCTGCTTTGGTTGCAGAAGGTGCGTTGGGGCAGGATGGCTGATTTCAATGTATAGCCATTTTCAGGCCAACATAAAGACAGATGAAGGAGAGCACACTCCTGCCTTCCTGGGGTCTGGAGAGTTGCTTAAGGGTCACTTCCGCCATAACTGAAATAACTGCTTTGCATTGCCACTGCTCACAGGCTGAGGTTTGTGACTGTTTTGTCTTTCTGTTGAGCTCTTCTAGGATAGATGATCTGTTTGTAATTCAGGGGGAAAAGATCAGGTTAGCCTAAGCTTAAGAAATTCTGGCATTTTTGGTGGATAGCCCAGTTAAAATCCTAAAAGCTTAGGAACACCTAAGAGAATGAGAACTTTTTTAACGATTTGCTTTCTAAACAAAAGGAAGAACATTTTGGAATGACATCTCTTCTTTTAACCAGTAAAAATGAAACTAGTAATTATAAAATATCCTTGTGAAAAGTTAGGATTTTGTTTGTTTGTTTATTCTTGAATATTTCCCAAGAGATAGTCCACTTCTTAAAAGTAAAATGTATTCATAAACTATGCTGATGATATCAGGTCCACATTTTTGCTAAAAAAAAAAAAAAGATCAAGTAAATAAAATGAAAAAAATCCCAACCCTTTCATTCTTCATTCTAAAGTAAAAAGGAATGCTAAAGAGCATTTTAATGTTTTTCTGGTAATAAATAAGTCCCCGATCCAGCACCAAACTGAAATATACATGTCTAGCGTTAGCCATATATAACATAACGACATTGTGTAGTTACATTGAAGCACGCAAACGCAAGGATATATCTTTATCTACAACTAGGATATGTCTTTATCTACAACTTCATTGCTGATGCCTGGAAATTTTAACTCAAATTTTAGATGGATTCTTGCAATGACTACTTTGTGCCCAGTCTGTAACCTGAAGCACATTATGGCAGCTATGATATGAAATAAAATTAAAAAAAATAAAGTCAAATCACACTCAGTTAATGGAATATGTCCAAATAGGAAAAACACCTAAAATTAGTGAGTAAGCTGTTAGGTATAGGTACACCAAGGACCTTAGGGTGCATATTCCTCTACAGGGCTGAAAGAGGCAGGATAGCTTGAAAACGAATATGCCCGCATCAGATATGAAAACCTTGAGTCTTATGCACTTCAGGTTGAAATAATATCTATGGATTAATGAAAAAATTGTATTTCCGCATCATAACCATTTTTTCGTAAAGTTTAATTTACTGGTTATCTAGTATGGAAGACAGTAACCCAAGTGTTTCTGAGGTTAATTCCATTTGGCTGTTAGTGAGTTTTGTCTCCTGCCAGTTGCAATTCTGAGTGCTTGCATGCTCTACATGAAATTGGCCATTTTACAAAAGACTTATACAAATCCTAGAATTCCTGGCTTGCAGATGGACTGGAATGAATTTTGACCTTTTCCATAATAGCATGTCATCCTAGTTGTTGTGTATAAAATTATCTAAAAACTTGAGTATAGGAAAATGCCTTCAGCAAACCCTTTTCTGCTACTAGAGCTCTCTCTAAGAGATCATGTGAACTGTCTCAGCTCCTTGATCTTCCAATAAATGTAGTGCCTTGCAGAGATCAGCAGATCCTCTGATTAATATAAAAGCCTTGGTTTTGTGAAACTGGGTTCCTTTTGTTTGAGGAAAACAATAGAAAGGCTTCAGTTTTTCCTTTTCTTTTTTTTTTCTTTTTATTTTTCCTTTTTTTTTCCTTTTTTTTTTTTTCTTTTTAATGGAAAGATTCTCCTGGGCTAAAAAGTTGATGCCTGTGCAGTTACATCAGAGTCAGCAGAGCCCAACTAAGTGAAAGGAGCTGGGTCTATTTCAAGTATGAATATTCCTGGGGTGGTGATATGGAGTCTTCATATGTAGGAGAACCGAGGAGTGATTGCCATGGAGCCTATGTGACACAAAAGTAGATTTGGACTCTTGTGTCAAAATGACAGAATAAAATCCTATGCTTGTGGACAAATCAGAACTGACCAGAAATGTCGAATAACAAAACAACATTAGATGTGATCTGTGTAGATCAAGTCTGCATTCTGGGAAATTGCTCTTACCACAACAAATGACTCTGTATGTATTCCTCAGAGACTGAGAGGAAGAACTGGGGATTATGTATCACTTAAATGTGCCACACACATTGTCTCCAAACACTCCAGTAAAGAGAAATGCGCTTTCTAAGGTCATGGCTTCCCCTCTCTTAGCTGAATATTTTTCAAGAGAAAAAAAAAAAAAAAAAAAAAGGACGAAAAATTAATAAAGGAGGAGAATTTTTACATGCTTCACATTACCTTTGTTTGTTAAGCTGGAGTATGATGTGTGGAAAAATTTAAAATCTTTAAGGCATCTTTTAATATTTTACTTACCTGAAATATTAACTGATTTATTAGGTTCTATGATATTGGATCCAGGTCAGTACAGGAAATACTCAGCTGCAGTGAGTCTCTACAAAAAAATAGGTCAGACTATCCATATATCTTCTTATATTATTGGGAAATTGCTTCCCAGATAGGACTGTAAGTAGAAATGTGAGGTTTTTTGGCATCTCCCTGCATCCCCTGTGGCTGCACTGTGACTTCCTGCACATGCTGTTCCAATGCCCCCCTGTCCTAGTCCATAAAAGATATCACTTTGTATTCCCCAGAATATCATGAAATACAGAGACAGCGATATTTTCCAATTTAAGAGCAAAGCGCATTGTCACATTTTGGGAAAAAAAAAACAAAAAAACAAAAACAATGACCAAACCTTTTGGTTATGCGTATGCAATGTCTTAATATCTCAAAGGCAAAAGAGCTTCAAAAGCTTTCTTTGTAGAGAAACACAAATATTTTTGAAAACACCATATATTTATTGTACTAAGAGAATGCAACTTAAATTCCACTACAGAATTATGTATTTGTCAGAATAATTATATGAAACAGACTGTACTATTTGCTCCAGAACTTCCCAGTTTTATATACTTGTGCACACACATGAAATCAAGATGTTAAGTGAAACTCTGTAATGTCAGAGGTAAAATGTTGTGAAGGTGCAGATGAGATCTGCTATTTCAGATACTGGATTCTCAGGTTCTGTTTAGTTACCTTAGCTTTTCTTAGAACAACTGACAAAGATATATCTCAATATTCTTCTCACTGTACTCAGCTAAGTCTGCAGCTTTCTGCCCAGCATTGCAGCCAAAATTGAGTTGGATACAGAGTGTGAGATCTGAATGCCCTACTGAAAGTCAGGTATGTTATCTTGGGCTATTTGCAGTAGGTTGTCATGTGGTTTCTCTCAACTGAGAATTTCTGCCCATCTTGGTCATGCTGCAGAATAAAACGTGAAAAAAAAAACTTCCAGGAATGGAAACCTTACTTCTCTCCAATCTCTCTCTCTCTTTTTTTTTAAATGTTTTGTATTCCCTCAGCATCTATGAAGACCTTGAGCCAGCTACAGGGCACCCTATAGACAGGGATTTGAATGGAACTGGGTTGCCTGAAATCTGGACCAAGGAGATCTGCACATCTTAAGGATATGCAGGAAAGCTGTTTTTCCCCTGGATTATGAATCAAGTTCAAAGTCTGGATTCTTGTTTTCAAAACAAGCCACGATCTGAGCTCAGGCTTTCTAAAGCACTGGCTAAGATATCTTGGGGGAAAGACCATGAATGGCTGCTGAGCTTCACTCTGAAGGTCCTGATGGAGACAGTGATCATCTGACCATCCATAGCTGACAGATGGGCACAGTCAGCATCCATCACTCTTCCTCTTCAACACACTCATCATATTTGTGTACCCAAAAAGCAATACCCAAAAGGAAATGTCAAAGCAACACAAAACACTACAGCATGCATTACTCATGCAGACAACCAGCCACATATAGCAGTACCATGCTGAAAAAAGAGGCTTACATACTTGGATACTGTTGTGGTGATCAAAGTTGGGTGGAATGCAACAGGTAAAGCAAGTTTTCTAGCCTCTAAATCCAGAGCAACTGCATTTTGGGGAATTACTTTCCTGAAATCCTTATGGTGACACAGTAAACTTTGTGTTCCTGTTGCATTTGGACACTGGGATGACCTGGCTTGTTGTTTGCACATCGCTATCTGAAATACTTGTTTATACAGTGTTAGTCACTATGTCACAGGAAGAGGATATAATTTGTCTATTTCTAACAACACAGCATGCAGTAATCTGAGGAACAGTAGGTCTCAGGGAGACCTGGTGATAAGGAAAGGTTATAAAGCAACATTTTTTTTTTCAAAGGCAAAGGAAACTGTTTAATGTGAACTTGTTTAATAACTCAAAATGATTACAAAAAGAAAAGGTGACATGGTCTACTACATTAAGCCCAAATGTATCTCCATGAAAACAAGCAGGCATTGTAATGTCCAGGCTTTAAACATTATCTAATAAATATATTAGGGTTGGTGCTTACACAGTGCAGTGCATGGGTCAAATGCCTAAGAGTAAAACAACACAAAATTCAACAGGCTGAACTGGAGCCATCTGAACTAAGTTCAAAGAAATGGAGAAGAGGCAAGTATATCTTAGAGATATAACCTACTGTGGGACTTTGGTTATTGACACTGCACTCACTAAAACTTGTAGACTTGAATGCCCTGTGGATTAGGTACTGTTTCACTCTTTTTATGCAGCATCTCCACTTGAGTTCACTCCTCTCCCCGAGGAACATATCTACCAAGTGTGTTATGGTTAATGTCTTCTAGGTGAGGTGGTGACTTCTGCCCAGAGAAGCTGTGGATACCCCATCCCTGGAGGCATTCACGGCCAGGCTGGATGGAGCCCTGGGCAGCCTGAGCTGGTGGGAGGTAGCCCTGCCAACAGCAGGGGGTTGGAACTGGGTGGGCTTTGAGGTGCCTTCCAACCCAAGCCATTCTGTGATTCTATGATTCTTTGATTCTATGACTCTGCTACGGTAGGTCAGTGAGGTTTGGAGGATGCAGGGATGACTGCATGCATGATGTGCTCTTTTTATCCCATAATCTTCTGATCTACTCAGCATGCTGCTCATTCTTTTGTCTTTCCACCTTTCCTGTTTAAGCATAACCTGTTTAATCATACCTTGTTTGCAAGTATGGTCTTTCTTTGGAAAAAGGACTGTGGTAGCCTTCATATATGATACTCTGTTAGATGTTATCATCACAGAAGAGCTCAAGTGAGATGATCATTATCTGTTCTTGAAGATCTGACCTGCCTCATTCTGGTATTATTAATGGAGTAGTGATTATCTCTTTTGGACTGGACAGAATGGTGTTGCTCTATGGCTAAGGGCAAATGCAAGCAAAAAGAGTTTGCTCTTTTTGTTTTAGGTAATAGGAACTTAGCCCACTTAGCATATACAACAATGAAGCCATCAGTAATTGTTTAAAGTGGCATTACTCAGCAGTGCTGCACATAGTGCATGGTTATGCCATGGGTGTTCCATCCATGGAACCTCTCCAGCAACAGGATGTGCCTTCTGCATGGTGTCCAAGTCTCACACCTACAGAGCAGCCACAGCCTTGCTAACCTTCCGTCTGGAGGAGAACAGGATTCCAGGCTGGCTCCGCACTCTCCTAGTGTGCCTGCCAGAGGCTGCACAGGCCTTCTGGATGTGAGAGTCTACCTCTCTGTCAGTGCTGGCACGATGGTTTGCAATGGTTCCAAGATAAGTGAGAACCTATGGCTGCTAGTACGAAGCCTTTCCCTACAGGCTACATCAGACAGATTTCTTTTCCAACTCGTATATCTCTTTTAAAAAAGTTGTCTCTGAATCAGACACCAAGAACTTAAAAAGGTTTTTTCTTTGGATGGACACGTAACATATTTTTATAGAAGAAAAGCCTCTGTTTTCTCTCTTTCACATTGCCAGTCTTCCTGCCGTTTTATTCCTCGTGGAGCAGAACAGCTGTCAGGAACATGCATGTGTTTCACTGCAGTTGCATCCACAGTGACAACCAAAAATAATACAGGAGGGAGATAATTAACATATTGCTACTTTTCTCTTTGTACTGTGCTGCTTACACATGTATTTACTAACATGCTGCTCTGTCATGGCTCCCATTAGAGTTATAAAATTTTCCTACATATGGGCTTTAAGCTTTTCTAAGCACAAATTTGACTTTTATTAGAGAAACTTGATATAAGACAGTAATTTCAAAACTGACTTATTGCACACTTATTGGCTCAATTTGTGAAGTTTTATAAGATGCCATTATTTAATTCCCAGAGCCTGCTTGCAGCTGCTGCTGGTCTTCTTGGAACACCTTTTTCCCTTGGCAAAGTTGTGTGCTATAACCCCCCTCTGATTAGTAAACACACAAACAGACCATTGAGCTCTGAAACAAAGTATTCTGTATGCTTCTGTAAGTGATCCCAAAGCCACTTGGAGTCAAGGCTTTTGAAAAGTAGATCTTGCTGTGCAGAACCACCCTGGCAAGAGCATCTCCTGGACCAAGATTGCCTGTGGTGCAGTTAGGATGGTGTAGTGTGGACACACACAGGCTTTAAGCAAGATGGCTGAGATACTGGGAAGGGGCCAGTGAAATCCAAGGGAGAGGCTGGCTATTTACATGGACATTCAGCCGACTGTGCTCTTTGTACCACCATGGATATTCATGCACACTGTGTTGCCCCTGAGCTTCTCAGTGGTGCAACTTGGTGTTGGAGGATGAAGAGGAGGAAGAGGACCAGGAATGTGTCACAGAAAGGTTCAGGCCAGCTTCCACAACACAGGGCATTGCCCCTCTTGTCTTTATCCCTGGGGGAGCAACAGCCAAGCAGAGCAAATGTCAGAGCTGAAGGCATTTTCTGCACTCTGCAGGGCTCTCTCCACCCTTTACTTTGACCATGCTGGTGCCTTGTCATGGGTCTGCAGGTTGGTTAGATTAAAGCTAATCCAAGTGTGTCCACATGTCTCTGCTGAAGCTTCCAGACAATGGATGACATTTAGTAAGGCTGGAGTGGAACGGGCAAGACTGTGTTAGGTTGTGAATGAAGAGTGAGCAGATCCTCACCAGCATGACTGTCCAATTTTTCCCTTAGTTCAGAGACATTTTAAAACTTTGTCCTATGTAACATCTCTAAGGCTGGAGTGCTCCTAGGAACACTCATTTTAATCTATTTTTTGGTGAACAGACCTAAACTAGACTGTGAAGAGGCTTGAATTTCTTTTTGTTGACATCATCTTGCAGCATTTACAATGAGATATTTAATTACCATCATTGTAGGATTTTTCTGGAATGGCTTCCTTTGAAGAACTGAACAAGTATGGTCCAGCATTATACTGTTTTGGGCTGAGGTTGTTGATAAGGAAGGTGGAAATGCTGATGGTTATCTACATCATTCTGAGTATTGGTCGACACTATCTTTAGTATTCTTCACCTATATACAAGGAACCTGCAATAGCGACTGGTAGCTCATTTTTGCTGTAGCTGATTTTCTTTTTCATATGTCTCAGCATTCCTACATCTGGTGCAAGAAACCATAACAAAGCTAGCGAAACCATTACATTGCAAAAACCAAATGTGAAATGTTCTCGTGTGCACTGTGTATGTGTGCATTTTAAAATGTGGCCATTTAGAGAGGTGTAAGAAGGCGGAAAACAGCCAGACTCATTTCAGCAAACATGTGGAAGGGTGCTTTAGCTCAAGACTGGACCAAAGCACTCCCTTGCTCTCTAAGCACCAACAGCTCCATGCTCCTCTGGAGGGAGATGGTGAGCAGGAGCCTGGAGCCCCAAGTCAAGAGCTCCCTCTGGAGCTGCCTCTCTGGGACCATCCTTGGCACAGGCTTTTTCACTTGATGAAACCTGGGTCCAAAATACACTTTTGAAAGTGATCTGATGAGATGAAATTTCAAAGCAAAGGTGCTGATATAACATTGATTACTCTTGTTCTAACACGAGTGGTTCAGCTTTGTTGAAACAGTCGAACTTATTTCATTAAATATACACATTTATAGAGTGTACGCTCAGGGTAACCTGAATCTCTTGCTGCTCTAAGGGGAACATGCCTTATTTTCTGAAGCTCGGGGTAATTTCCTCTGTAGGCTTGCCACCCTTCCACCAGCTAATAAGTAAAGTATGCTGGAGATTAAAAACACTGCTTAAGATACTAGGTGATAATTTGGCAATGCTGCAATGGGAACATGAGTTTTCACTGCTTATTCATTTGCTTGCTTTGTAGTGTTTCAGTCAGTGACTTTAACATTTGAACCAAATACTTGGCAAGATGTCCTATGAGTTGCTAAGCTTGCTGGAGTATATAAACATGTTGTCATTGTGGAAAGTTGAAGATCACTCAAATCTTCCTGCTAACACTGGTTGGTAGCAAGCATGTAGTGGCAGAGTACTAGTGCAAGGCAGGTGGAGCTTCACTCATCTTCCTAATCTCCAGAAATCAGTGGTTTAGCAATCCCTATGCTGATATTCACCATGATTAATATCCCAGTGTAGACCTACCTTCCATTAATCTGCCTGAATCTTTTTGGGTTGCATAACTGAGATGCATCCTATGTGAAAATGTACTTCCATGCAGGTATTTTAAGCATGCACATATTTCACAGAGTGGACAATGCCAAGGGTAGGTCTAAAGATGGTGCATCTGCCCCAAAAAAGTGAATAAAAATTTCTTCTTCATCTTTTCCATGCCACTTACAATGCTAGTGATCACTCTGCAGTGTTACTCTCACACTGCACTTTTGCAAACCTAAGATATCAAACCTAAGTGTTCTCCTTATGAATGGAATATGTTGTGGATGTGTAATTGTCCTGGCAGTCAGTACTTTCTTTAATTCTAGTACACAAATTCACAGCAGATGAGGATCTCATCCAAATATGTGCACTCAACCATACATTTGAAATGAATATGCACGACCAAAGCCTCAGATTTTTACTTGACCGTATTCCACTGATGTGTTGTTCTTTAGGCCTGCGTAATGATTGATTTAATACTCTAGCACATACTCTAGGGTTCTGTTTTTGTTGTCTTCTATGTTTTAATAAAAAATACTAAAAAAAAGTTTTGTTACTTGCATACGCTAATTATATTATATATTTTATATGCAGCCCAAGACAATTCCTCTTCAGTCAATGCAACCCAGGCAAGCCAAAAGGTTGGACACCCATGCTCTATTAGATAGTATTACGTACAAAGTGGATAGTATATTTACAGTGTAGGCAACAAAAATGAAAGATGGTTAAGAGCACGGCCAAGTAGTCTGCTACCAATTGCTTTTTGGCCTAACTTGTTAGCTGCAATTTTATCTCTGAATTTCATATGCAGTTCTCCTGCAAATATAATCCAAGATGAAATCTTTTTGCAATGCAGGACTGGATCTCCACTTTGTATGCTTTATTATGGATGCTTTTGCTTCTTTCACGGGCAAGCACTGTGACTTTTTAAAGCCTCCTTACCCATGAGTCTCTCCTGATTTTCCATGAAGTTCTTCCCCAGCCCTTACCTTGTTTTCACCCTCCAGCCATTGCTCTGTGGGAAGGCAGGGATATTTTGAAAGGGGAGCTCATTTTCTAAGCAAAATCAAACCCTCCCCAGTTCTTACACTGCAGTCCTCTCTGTACTCAACGGTACTAGACCACTGTCAAGATCTGCACTTATTTTTCTCTTCCAATGGTCGTATATTTCGGCACTCAAATGCCTACAGTGCAAAACCACCATCCTCAGACCTATCCCCAGTGCTCAGGTCACATAGTGATGGTTTTCTGTGCCTATCGCATTTCCATTCCAAAGCTACCTGAAAACTCAGGAAGATATAAACTTGTTCCGAGGACTTCTTGGATCACAGTTTTGTGTGGGAAAGGCTGGTCCCCCCTCAGGCTTTTTGGGATCTGCACCACTGCCCTTCCTTGTGCTTAATGAGGCCTGTGGGCATAGCGCTGATTTAGTGGAAACTAACAGTCAGAGTTTAAATATGCTCCGATGACAGCTGACTTCACTTGCGAGTGCTATTGCACAAGACTTTTGCTAATGATTAAAGCAGATGGACAGGAGGAAGAAAGCAGAATGCTCGAATGTGTGAGAGGTGAAAGGGCAGGAGAATTAGCCCAGAGATTTCCTGTGGTCTGTGGGTGTTTTGTGTTGTGTGCTAAAGTAAAGAATTGTTTTTAATGAATGAAATTGCTGTACTTCAGCAGCTTAATGAAAGCTAGCCTCTTCCTCCCTCCACAGTGGGAATGGGTGTTATTTTAGATGTGCTTGTCACAGGGTATAAATTGATTTTGCTTTATGTTTCTGGCATGTTGTTCTGCAAACACTGAATTTGGGGCAATCCCCTGAAAGATCAGGCTGTGAAACATGGCTCGCTTCTGCTGCACTGAAATGCTGTAAGGTTTCTCTTTTCATTGGCCATTTTGTGGTCCTGCAAGGGTCCGAGCCCCACAAAGGGCATGCTCTGGTTACTGAACATTGGAGGGATAAACCATCGCTGTGAGAAGCTCCCACGTGCATGTTTCTTACCACATTGTTCCTTAAGCATGACCTGTTGCATTTCTAGATAGTCACGTCCTATATGCTGTGCCCTTCTTTTGCATTTCACTCAGGTTTGAATGTCTTCTTTGGATTTCCTTGGATGGCACCTTAAAGTAAGGGCCTTGACTCTGCTTTCAGTTACGAGTATCCGAATTCATAACTACATCATATTCTCTTTTTTGTGACCACAGTAACAAAATGTTCTATTTTAAGACAAATTACAGTACAGCTGCTTCTATGTTTACTCCAGTGTACACAAGCTTCTATGTTTACTACAGTGCAGCATCAACTGCATTGCAAATCCAATTCAATGCATTCTTCTGTCAAGGAAGACATCTGCAATTCAAAGAAAAAAAGAAGTGCTTGCTTTGGTGAATTTAATAATTCAGACATGAAATTAAATGATTTTCTTATAACCACATGAGAAAAAAAATCAGTATTATCAGCCCAAGTTCTATCAGTTTGCTACTTAATATCTGTTTGTTTGCTTGTAGGAAGTTTGCTGCATATCTGCATTAGCTTTAAGATAAAACTAAATTATATTTTCAAATGGATTATTCTAATAGGTTAAAAATAAGTACAGAAAAACGTCAATGAAATGATGAGAAAAATGTTTACAACTTGCGTTCTCCAAAACTTTTCTGGCTGGAATAAAAACACTCCATTTGATTATTCCAAGTAATAATGATTCTTATAATGATATAAGGAAGTCCTATAAATTTTGCAATGCACAGGAATGCCAGAATAGCAAAACTGGCCTCTCTTTTCTGCACTTTTTAAGTATTGATATTTTATTGTTGCTTTCACTTGCCTATTCCCTGTAATTTAACATTTGGAATAGTAATTTGTTCTAACCTCTACAATAAAACCATGAGAGTTTCTTTTTTTGGTTGAGACTCTGCCTACTTTAGGCAAGAAAGAGTTCTCTGTTCTGGAAGGATCTATTTGTTGTGGAGAAATCCACATGAGGAAGCTACGAGAATTTCTTACCTTTATGTGAACATTGGTAGAAAATGATCAGGAAAAGCACTGTACCAAAATACAGCACAATTTTCCATTTGTATATGTGCAGGAAGGCTAAAGGCGCAGATAAAATATTTTATGGATTTTGGCTCAAGATGAAAAAAGAACCAAACCAAAACAACGTTTCTTCCTGTAGAAATAAAAAATGAAAGAATAAAAGAAAAAGAAAAGAAAAAAAATGACAAAAACCCCAACAACTTTTGTTCCAGTAATGTCTCTCTAACTTTGATTTAAGCTTCAGTTTCATTCAAATGAAACCACTTAGCTTTGTCTGGTTTGAGAGTCATAATCATACAAAACAACCATGTTTTGCCAAACACAATAAATCAGACCAAGGTCAGTCTAAATTTGTCTCACATTTTTTCCAAATTCAATAAATATTTATAGCAGGTTGGACCAAGGTTTGAGGTTTCTAATGGATTCCCTGACTGCGTTGGGCCTCCTTTGATGGTTTGGTGCAGAGAGAAGGCACAGTTCTGCTGAAATCTATAAGGTGGTGACCATGAGAGGTGGATGGTGGTTTGCATAGACATGTTTCTTCAGTCTTCCAGATCCAGAATTGCTTAACTCATGAAAATATCTCTATAACAGAGTGTCCTAGTGACAATTAGCCATGCACATGGTCATAGAAGTTATGAATGTTTTGATGGCACCTGAAATCCCAAATCCCGCAGATGAATGAACTGTTCCTCTCTGAGTTATGCTATTTAAGACCTGAATGGCACTGCGTAAAACTGTGAAACAATGTAAGACACTTTTAATCTGTTAATGCGCAGGGTCTCGTTATTACTGTATTTCTGGATATACATTTAATTAGCCTGTAGGCAATCCTCCCTTTCAATGGAAATGTTTGTATTTTGATTAAGTCTCTTAGTTTGTTAAGGAAATAGGGAACTGTGGTGCTCGTGTGACTCAGAGGTTGAAGAAAGCTGATTTACAGTGAAGCTGTGAAGTCTGCAATACTGTCTTTTATTTTATAATGAGCCCCGCCTTCCATTCACAACTACTCCTTTCAGCCTCCAAATAGAAATGTCTTTGGTGAGGTAACATTATCAAATATCCTTGAGTACACAGAATTGCAAAATTTTCCTCATGGTAATTTTGGGATTAGGGAGTGTTAACTACAAAATGAACCGACATGAAAATAGCAGAGTAGCATTGGCAGTAAATTGTGAAACAAACTGGGAAAAATTATGTACATGGATTTAATTTCATGTTAAACTTTTCAAATATGGAATAATGTGTTATTTTTCTGTCATATTAAATTAATATTATTTTTACCTTTGTGGAAAAAAAGTAAAGAAATGACATTTAAAATGTTGTACAGTATGCTTTTACTTTAACCAAGCTACAGTTAAAGTAGGAGATGCAATTATAGCTGGCAAAAAACTATCTGCATTTAATTTCAGCAGAAAGAGAGAGTTGATTTGAACTCCTTCCCATTGCAGAACACACAACCGAACTATCCTCACAAGTGAAAATAAGCCCTGGCTGCTGATAGTGCATGTTTATGGGCACTTTGATCCCAACTTTTGTACAACTGTGAGACTCCTGCTGTATGTGCTGCCATGCAGAATAAGCAAAGAGTGAAGCGGAAATAAAGCTATCTTTCAGTCACATTGCACATAGAAACATATGATGGTAATTATGAAAGACAATGAGCTTGGACAAGGCAATATGAGCAGGTACTTCAAATATCCAGAGCTGGCTCCAGCCCTCCTGGTTTTGTTTAAACTCCGTCCGTGTCTGTGCTGGGGATGCCAGTGGAACCTCGGGATGGGGGAGAGATGGTGTTGGGGCTGCTGGCATGGCCTGATTTACGTCCAAACCTGTGTTCGGAGCTGTGCTTATATTACTGGTTTGAGTTTAGCTCTGCGTAAAACAGTAGGGGACAACTGAATGTATCCAAAGCCAAAAAGACCTTTTTTCAAGTTACTACATGAATCTATGGTTTGAGCCAGGGAAACAAACAAAAAACAACAACAAAAAACGCTGGTCTCTTTGCAGCTGTCTTTTGCAGCTGTCTTTGGAAGGAAGAGCGATGCAAAATGCAAAGCATTTTTGTCCCTAATGTTAATAAAAGTATGTGGCATTGTTTTTCTCAAATAATGTGTTTTCTCGCTTGATCACAGGTATTTGTTTGTCTCAGTTGTTTGTTGTGTATTTGTCCTTCGGGTAGTGGTTTATCTTCAGAGGTGCGGGCAGTGTCTGTATGATGCATTACCTAGACAAAGAGGAGCCAACGCACCCACAGATTGTGAAGCCAAAAAGGGAATCAGGAACACTGAGATTGAGACATGAAAAGAGAGCTCTGCCACTGCTAATTCTGAGAGTAAGGAAGTCTGTGAAAGCAGGAAGCTAGGGAAAGATGCATGATATGCTGCATACTTCATTTTATTCTGAAATGGCACGCAGAGAAGCTACAGATAAGATTAAAGGAGAATTGAAGGTGCCAGAACAAAAGATGGATCAGCGCATAAACTCCCAGTCCAGAAAATGATTTGTTACTTTTTTTTTCAAACCCTTGTTCTGAAAAGAAGGAGGGTGAAGATGTGAGAGATCAAAACAGGCAGTGTGGGGGAATCAGCTCCCACGGCTTGCGAGCGTATGATTGTGTCTGGGGCATGGAGGAGGCATGAAGAGCCTCTGAGCCAAAGGTGAGGGTGGCAGTGAGCAGCGAGTGCACAAATCTTGAGGTGGAGGTGAAGGCTGGATGGAAAATCAAGACAACCCAGTTTGGCATGGGGAAAAGATAATTTACAGAGGGGGAAAGGAAGTGAACAAAAATGGAATAAAGCATGTTGAAAAATAGAATGTAATTTAAAAGAAAGGGCCTTGCATTTGTTACGTATAGTTTTAGAGAGCAAAGACTCCACGTGTGGGAGTCAGTCCAAGACTATAAGTTAAAAAAGGGTAAGAAAACATACCAGCAGGAGTGCTGAATTGAGATCAAGACCAAGCATCCTTACAGGTCACTGGAAAATCAGCATCTGCCAGTCATTACCTCACTGTGACCACAGGTATCTGCTAGCCAAAGTGTAAAGAAAAAACACGTTAATCTCAAGATACCTCTGCATGTTAAATGTAGGTCTGTGATGATGTACTGATGATACCGAGTGAGGTCCTTGGATCTGCTGAGTATTGCCTGAGCTGTGATTCAGGAATAGCCTGCAACCATCTGCCCTGCTGTTTCATCACACAGATGTCAGCCCCACCCCTGTGGCCCAGCTCCCAGTAGAAAAAAACAGGATTTGCCCTGCATAACGGGGCATGGAAGAATGCCCTGAGTTCCACAAAGAAAACGCAGTGTGGAGCTTGAGAAGAGACAGCTCATTTCTGTGGCAGTTGTCGCGCAGCGAAATTCTTGTAGAGTCCACTGGAAGATGCTAATGGTGAGGCCAGCCACTGTTTTCTTACATCTTGACAAAATTGCAACTACAAATCACAAGCCTGGGACAAGCTGAAAATGAAGCAGAGGCCTGGATTCCAAATGTTCTTTGTTTCATGGGGTACAGTGAAAACAATGGTAGAAGCAGTTGGCAGGTCATATTTTAATGACTGAACTTTTCCATTGTTTCATATTAATTTTCATAAATATTCATTAATATGACATACAAAGTTGACTTGTATAACAGTTTGCAGTATCTGAGGCCATTCTGCTGGTCTGATTGTTTTATCACTTGCACAGCTAATAGTGACAAACTGGGAAGCTGAATGCATTTATCCTGAGTATCAAACTGCTTCATTCCTCCAACAAATCTAGTCACTCTTCCCTTTTACTTCCTTTATTTCCCCATATTTCCTCTCTGTTTGACTGTCTGGTAGAAGACTAGTTGAAAGCAACTCACACTGCACCCTGGCTTCTGCCTTTGTAATCATCATAAACCTCTCACATGCAATGTCATCTTGACATCATGCTTCATTCACCAAGGAATCAGAAAGCCTAATGTGTCATGTAACACCCACAGAAGAAAAGATAGGGATACATTTACTAAGCAAGTCACCTCCAGCTTCCTTCTCCTACCATTTCCTGCGGGCATGTGGCTCCCAATTCATGTTTCCCTGAGCTATAAAGCCTTAAGAATTTATTGTCCTTATCATCACCACTGCTATTACTATTTGGAGAGTAGTAGTGGTTCAGAGCAATGTTGTCTCAGACACTGTCCAGATGAATGACTTTAAAAGAAAGCATCTCTATCCTAGACAAATTAAAACTGTGGTAGATGAGACAAGGAAATGTTCTGATTAAATAAACAGAAAGGTAAGGAAAGCAAAGCAGGAGCATGTACTTTCTCTGAAAAGCTGTGACAAAGCCTTGCTAGAAGGCAGAGGAGGCAGTATGAAAGGCCTCTGAGAGCTGCTGGAGACCAGTCCTTTCAGGCCTGTGTCCCTGTCAGCTCTGAGCCAGCAACCCCCAGGCTGGCACCCAGCATAGAATCATAGAATCATAGAATTGCTTAGGTTGGAAAAGAACTTCAAGATCATCAAGTCCAACCTCAACCTAACCATACTACCCTAACTCTAACAACCCATCACTAAATCATGTCCCCGAGCACCACATCCAAATGGTTTTTAAACACATTCAGCGATGGTGACTCAACCACCTCCCTGGGGAGCCTGTTCCAGTGCTTAACAACCCTTTCTGTAAAGAAGTTTTTCCTGATATCCAACCTAAAACTCCCCTGGCGCAACTTGAGGCCATTTCCCTTTGTCCTGTCACCTGTCACCAGTGAGAAGAGACCAACCCCGCTCTCACTGCAATCACCTTTCAGGTATTTAAGAGAGCAATAAGGTCTCCTCTCAGCCTCCTCTTCCCCAGACTAAACAGCCCCAGTTCCTTTAGTCGCTCCTCGTAGGGCATATTTTCCAAGCCCTTCACAAGCCTTGTTCCCCTTCTTTGGACCTGCTCCAGCACCTCAATGTCCTTTCTGTACTGAGGCGCCCAAAACTGAACACAGTGCTTAAGGTGAGGCTTCACCAATGCCGAGTGCAGGGGCAGGATAATTTCCCTAGTCCTGCTCACCACACCATTCCTGATACAAGCCAGGATGCCATTGGCCTTCTTGGCCACCTGGGCACACTGCTGGCTCATTATTCAGCCGACTGTCCATCAGCACACCAAGGTCCCCTTCCGTCAGGCAGCTTTCCAGCCACTCCTCCCCAAGCCTGTAGGGTTGCCTGGGGTTGTTGTGACCAAAATGCAGGACCCGACACTTGGCCCTATTGAAATTCCATATGGTTTACCTTGGCCCATCGTTCCAGTCTATCCAGGTCCCTCTGTAGTGCCTTTCTACCCTCTGGCAGATCAACACTCTCTCCCAATTTGGTGTCATCTGCAAACTTACTGAGGGTGCACTCAATCCCCTCATCAAGATCATTAACAAAGATGTTGAATAGGAGTGGCCCCAGTACCGAGCCCTGGGGAGCACCACTCGTGACTGGCCGCCAACTGGATTTAACTCCATTCACCACAACTCTTTGAGCCTGGCTATCCAGCCAGTGTTTCACCCAGCAGAGAGTATACCCATCCAAACCATGGGCAGCCAGCTTCTCCATGAGGATGTTGTGGGGGACAGTGTCAAAGGCTTTACTGAAGTCCAGGTAGACCACACTGACAGCCTTACCTTCATCCACTAGGGAGATCACCATGTCATAGAACAAAATCAGGCTTGTCAGACAGGATCTACTGCTCATGAACCCATGCTGACTGGGCCTGATCCCCTGGTTTACCTTTAATTGATACATTTTGGCTCCTGAGATTATCCGTTCTATAACCTTCCCTGGCACCAAGGTGAGACTGGTTGGCATGTTGTGACTGACAAGCTGCAGGGCTGCAGCAAGCTGTGAAGATAGGAACCACAACTTTATTAAAGGGTGTCCATGAGGAGCACAACTCCTGGCTCCTGCCTTCACTGGTCTCAGCCCAGGAGGAGTCCAGAGATGGATACTTCTCAGCAGCACTTTGCTTATGTAATGCACAGCATCTCAAGTGGCTTCTACTGGTACACATGATCTCTGATTTAGGAAAGAAAAAACAAGCCTGTCACATCTCTCTTACAAGTTCACCTGCCGCAGGCCTCACTGGTCTATGTCCACTCAATCAAGCTCTCTGAAGGCTTCATACAAACTCCTTGCTACTATATGAAGTACATGGTGCAAGAACTCAGCAAGAGCTCAGCAAGTCTGAGTGTCAGACTGGCTGTGTGATGTCCTGAAGCCTCCTGTGGCACAGAGAGGCCCACAGTGGGCTTGATGCTGGCACAAGACTGGTTGTTTCAGTGTGCTGGAAGAAAAAAGCACTCATGCTCTGTGGCCAAGCTGGCAAATGATGGGGGAAATGCAGCAGTGGCACAAAAAATGTGGTGCAAGCTGAGGCAATCATCACTCCAGCACACACAATGAACACCTTCTGGCTACATACATGGCTACATGTGTTATGCGTTAGACTTACACATGTTAACTATACCCATATATTTTTTCTTTCTGCAGAGATAGCCAAATCCTGGTACTAAAGGCTGGTTGACTGACAGAGGTAGTGTGGTCCACCAGATTCACAGATCTATGGGTGCAGGAGGCCCAGAAAGACCCTGAGCTGCTCACCAGTAACTTGACCTTGGGTGACTGCTTCTCTTCTGCTACCATTTGACGTCCACCCTCTGCTTCTTCTGCAGTTGTAAGCCCCTGTCAGGAAACAATGACAGGAGACAGGAAATAGATGTAGCTGCCTCCCATGAGACCTATGTCCTGCTGATGAGTATTTTCCTACTACTGACCTTACTCTTCCCTGCTCCAATTTTAGCATGATTCTGCTTGTCACTTAAAGGGAGGTAAACAGAGTGAGAAGATGTCCTTCTCCTTCACCACATTATTATTCAGAGCATTCAAAACCTGTTGCCATTTCTTATCTCCATTTGTTTTCCCCTGGACAAAACAGAATGAAATTTCTTTTCTCCCCTTGTTTCCTCAATCTCTGCTTGTACTCACAGTCCTTCTGTAAGTCTCTGGGTGTCCCTTTCATCGTGGCATTTCTGAAGTGCAGCCTCCAAGACCAGACCCAGTAGTTCAGCAGAGGCCCTCCAAGCAAGCAGATGGATATCTTGTGAGCATCGCTCCTGTTCATACCCCCAGTGTTCACCTTTTCTGCACCTCCTCATTCAGCACCGGCAGCTTCCATTTGACATCTAAATGAGGGTCACCCACAGACTCTTTTTCCATGGTCCTGCTATGTAACTAGGAACTTTTCCTCAGGAATTTAGCCTGCTGATTGTTGAGGAAAAAGCTCTCTCAGAACAAGCTAGAGAGCCAGTGCTTTGACACATGGTTCATTTCGAAATCGTCCATTATGTACTGAGCAAAAAAAATGGAGAACTCAGCACAAATAAAACTGTTCTCCCAAATCCATGGTGGGTTGTCTGGCCCTGAGGTCAGCTTGTTTTAACCTTTGCTGGCCCAGCCATCGTAGCAAAGAAAACTGCTGGAACAATAGTAGCAGCCACAGCAGCAAGGAAAACAGAAGCGGCTAGAATTGCAGGAACTGGATGCTGGCCATACATCTGGGCAAGCCCACTGTGCTAAACCTGTGATGCAAGCCCTGCTCAGTGCAGGCAGACATGTGCGTTTAAGCCCAGCCTACTCATAAGCTTTTAGCAATTGGAGGATCCCCTGGAGTGTCCCCTTTCGGCATTAAAGGGGCTTTTATTTCCATCCTGAAACATCCTGGAGACAGGCATGGTAGAAGGGAAATGTTACAGGATCTGCCCACCATAAAGTCCTTCCAGCAGACACCAAGGCCTTCTCCCCACACTTTTTTTTATTCTCTTATTTGGGCATTAGGTTCAAATTTTAAACTAAATCAATACTAGTGAAAAAAAATCTCCCTCAATAAATAATTTGAAACAATATTTTAATTTTCACTCAGAATCACCAATGTTGAGATATGCTCAGAATCTTAGCAATTTCTAAATCAATGCGAGGGTTTTGATTATTCTCCATCTGAAAAACCAGTTTGCAGAAGGTACTGCACTGCTCTGCAAAAGGGTGGAGGATTGCTCTTTTCACAGCTGTTTTAAGATAAAACACAGTCTCATGATATAACTATGGCTAAAGGGTACTCTGCATGTTCACGCATGTGTGAGTATGTGGGAGAGAGAAGCACACAGTGGTTTTTATTTTCCTTCATTTAATGGGGCCATTTTGTGAGGCCGAAAAAAAATTGTTAAACTTGCCTTAATTGATTGTTTAAAGTACCATGGTGGATTTGTCTTTTAAACATAGCCCGTGGTTAAAGTTCCCGTTGCATTGTATTTGAAGTAGGTCCTTTGTGCTTTAAAATGAAAACTGTAAAACTTTTGGTGTTTAAGGCTTTCTGACTCCAAGTTAATTGTTTTCCTTTAATATGAGCAGAATTAAAGATATTAAAAATCGACTGTTGGAGCACATAATTGTGGCCTCCCATCTATTCTTCTTGTGGAAATGAAAGGAATATTGAAAGAGTTTCTATTTTACAATACCAGAGGTGGCCAAGCATTTACAACTCTATATATTCTTTTAGTTGAATTCTTCTAAACCTCACGCCTGGCTAGCAGTTTTTTCCCAGACGATTTTCATTTTCAAAACATTCACATCCAATAAACTACACGAAACATAGTGTGAGAGAAAAAAGGGGACAGGAAATGGCTCTGTTGCATGGTTATTACATCCTATTGCCTGTGGGTTGCTTTGTTATGAGTTTTAACTATGTAAATATGACGTATATGACATCAGAATTTAATCTAAAGCTACTAGGTGGGAGATAGAGTGTGACTTTATTGTTAAGGCTAAAATCAACTGGGTGTTGACAGGTCTCAAAAGTCACCGAGTATAAGCTTGAAAAGGAAAAGCTCAGACTGATAAGCTGTTCCTTGATTGACAACTTCAGGCTTGACTGCAAGTATTGAAAACAGTTGAGCAAATGGAGGGAAAAAGTTTTATTTCATAAGAAACTACACTGGGAAATACAGGAGGATTTATAGGCTGATGCAGCACAAAAACCTAAGAAAAACAGGTGTGAGGTTTATAAAATCTGGAAACCGGGAAAGGACATTGTCCGTGAGTGATTTCTCCATTATGGTTTAATTAACCTTGTAAAAGCCCCTATGCAAAAATAATGCCACGATGGGAGGGAAAAATTAAATGCTGGTGTCCACTAGCTTTGACTTTCAACAAATCATATGTCAACAGCTCATGGCAAGGAGGTGGGTTGAAAAAAAGTAGAAGAAAGAAAATAAGAGAGAAGAATTTCAGTGGGAAATAAATGCACCAGGGAAAACAACACACTGATTTTTCATCTTTCTAGTGAAGTCAGACCAATTTTTGGCACTGTAAAATCCATTATGGAGACAATAAAATAAATACAGTTTAAAGTAGCAATCGTGGGTTGATTGAAATGTTATGATAGCTACACATGCTATATCTTATCAAATATTATCCATAAGGAAGCATTCAATTCATATTGTGCCAATTATCATACTCTGTGCATCATAAACTTTTATTGCTTGTTATGGAATGCCACTCAGCCAACTTTTTCTTCAGATATTGCATCATCACATTCAGATGGAAAACATATTCTAATGTGGCAAAGTGTTAAAGAAATCTAATACTCTGGGGCTGAATGAAAATGTTAAGGTTCATCTCCTGGATAAGAAAAACAATTTATGAATGCAATATTCATTTCCTGAGGTGGGCATAAGCAAAAACCTCATCTGAAACTTAAAACCGAGATGTTGGCCTTCCCCAGTTTCCTTAGTTTAACTCATTGATGTCGTGTATTATGGACCACTGCTAAGACCACATCTGGGAAGGACTCTTTTTTCAGCTCTCCAGATCACATTTACAGGGAACTCCTTGTATAATTGCATGTGCGGAGGCTGAACCTCAAGGGCTAACAGATTGTGTTTCACTTTTAATATATTACTGAAGAATATCAAAATAGTCTATTTGTTTAATCTTGATCATGCCAGCTGATTAACACTTTGACACTCTGAATCACAGACGTTAAGTACTACAGGGTAAGGTTTCAATGAAGCATACAAACAATAATGAGACTTTGTGAAGTTACAGATCTGAGGTTAATATATTTACTTAAGCATTCACAGTAGGCAAAGCAGTGCTGTAGCTATCAAAAGATGTCTTGGAGGACATTCCTAAAAAGGACCCGTTGTACATGGGAGTAGGTGCAGGAGTCAGCAGCTGCTGAATGGGATGGGTGGGAATATTCCTTCCAGAGGCAGTGACAAAGTGCTTCTGATTTCTCTTTCAGGATCGTCATAAATGGAAGGGTACAGTAATGGGAGTTTGGTCCAAAGGACTAATGTATGAATGACGTGTAATGGAATCTCACACCATTTCTGATGCATCTCCTGTGTGGAAGCAATAAGCTTGGAAGCATCAGGGCCAGAAGACATACTAAGAAATGCCCCAGGTTTAGCAGACACACTGAGGACCAGATTAAATTCTGTTCTCTGTGTTGGTCAGTTTGCACAATTCAGAGCAACTCTTCCTTCCACAAAAAGCCCCACTGATTTCAATGGCAATTCATACTGTCAAGATAACACATCATTAGAAGAATGCCTTTCTGATGGAGATAGACTTGATTCTTTTCTTCATAAATTCCCACATTGTTCACTTTGTTGTTTATTGACAACAATTGCATTGGCAAACAAGAACCCAGGGTAATTACAGATGCAAAACATGTGCTAGACTATGAAGAAAATAGACAGTCTGCTTGACTCTGCCATTCACTGTTTGCCCAAATTTCTCTTCCAAGCTTTATTCATCTGGACCACACTTGTTTGAGAGATAAACAACAAGAGATGAGAGGTAGGAGGTTATGGTCAAAATAAGGTCAAAATATCAAATATATATGACACTTCTTCCAAGCACTTCCACAAGTTTCTCTGTCTATCTTGCAGCTGAAGACTAGCTCAAGTGTCCTTCTATGGCAGACCTCTCTTGTAAGCACTGGAGAACATGCAACAGCAGGGTTTAAGTCTTTCAGTCTGTCACAAATGATTTACTCTACTCTGTGCGGGAATACTGTATTGTCATAAGCATTGATCCATCTATGACATCGAGTAGGGCAGAAGTTCAGTAGAACGGGAGTGGGACAGTACAGAGACTCTGTACTGTCTTCAGTACTGTGAATGGGGACCAACTTGGTATTACCATATATGCTGCTCCCAGAAAAGAAGTGAGTTTCTACCAAATGAGAACAGCCAACTTTCCCTGATGCCACATTAAGTATATCAAGCTGAAATCAGGTATATCAGCTGAAAGCCACAACCTATATACTACATACTTTACAAAGGAAGCTACAGAAAGTGCAGGATGACAGCAGCCTGACTGTCTCACCAGGAAGGAAGCAGCTAGAATCCCAGCAGACTTGGTGGCTGCTGGACACTGATCCTCTGATGGGCTCCTTCTTCCTCTCCCTGAGCATCCCAGTTATCTACTAAAACATTGTTGCTGCTCACATGAAGTGGTCTCAGCTTGCAAAACAATTCCTATTCTTTTGAGCTGTATGTGCTTCAAGAACCATAGGCTAGCCACTCCTGGATTTATTTATTTTTTCAGCATTGTTTAGCTGCCTGCAGTAAGAAAAAGGCATCCTGCTCCCAGAAGTGCATATTTCCATTCTGTGAAATATGACTCACTTCTGAGCCCTTTATCACTCCTTCCCAAATAAGAAATCTTAGCTATTCCCAGTTTATCCTGGTGGAGAGTTAGCTGGCATCTGTGATATGTGCATGATACCGGGCTCTGCTGCTATATCTCCTGTTGCATCTGAGTCATTTCTAAGTGAAAAACTGAGAGCATTGAGATCCTCCATTTCATCTTCTTTACACAACTCAATGCTCTTCTAGGCTGCATTTTCCTTTCTTGCATGAGAAGTAAGTGTTAGATTTGCAGAAGAACTCAGAAGTGGATTCTTTCTGTTCTTTTCAAAGTCAGTGGGATCTGAGTTAAAGCCAAAAGCAAGCACTGGAAAATTTTCCAAACCTTAAAATGGATAGACAAAAATAAATAGTTTCTTGAAGAGGCTGTGAAACTTGACGGTTTCTGAAGGTCCTTCTACTCGGGCAGCATGCTGTGAAAGGGTGTGTTTCCTGGGCCCAAAGAAATGCTCTTCATCTCTTCTCTCCACTTTAGAGGTAAGCACAGCCAGATTCCACGTATTCATAGAATCATAGAATCATGGAATGACTTGGGTTGGAAAGGACCTCAAAGATCATCTAGTTCCAACTCCCATGCCACAGGCAGGTTTGCTAACCACTACATCAGGTACTAGATCATGTTGCCCAGGGCCCCATCTGATCTGGCCTTGAACACCTCCAGTGATGGGCCAGCAGAATATCTCCAAATACAGCTCTGTTGGAAGGAAATGGACAAGCAAACTTGAAGCCACATGTGCTGTGCTCGCCCATACAGGAATTCTCTCGGAATTTCACATAAATGAAACAAACAAATAAAAAAAGACAGTGTTAGTGTGAAGTTTGGAAGATATTTTAAAATAATGACTATTTATTTATTTAAGTCAACCGTTACTGGTCACAAATACAGCAAAATGCCACAGTCTTAATAATAAAAGGATACAATCACGAGGCCAGGTCTACTCACCATCCCAAAGGCCATGATAAATGGGAGTTAGAAGTTAAAAAAAGGAAGTACACCCACTGCATCTCTCCAACTCTCATTAGGCTTTCTGCCTTCATTTTTTTAATGCATTTTTTCCCATTTTTATTAGACTGCAGTGCCAGAACTCCTACCTCACACCTCCGGACTCCTTTGCAATGTCATAAAAATAGATCCATTAGCCACCACCAGACCCAGACTGACAAACCAAAGAAACGTGAATATAAACAAAATCGATTCCTTGAGTGACAAAAAAGAGTAAATAGTTGGGCAACATACTGCACATTTTTTAAGAAACTCTTTTTGGAATAAGACTCTTTTCCCATTCAGTTATGCTTCAAATCTGACCCACTGCACAGGAACATTTGTCAATGAATTTCATAATCCTTATGACAGAATTTACCACTAAATTGCTGCTGTTGTTACAGCTGCAGGAAGACTAGGGGCCTTGATCCAAAACTCAGCACTAAAAAAGATGTGGGAACTCAATACTGGAAATGATGTGGGAATGTCAGCCCTGCTGAGGAGCCTAAGAGGGAGAAGGAGGGCATCTGTTTACCTCTGCCTGCACCTTTGCTGGAGAGCTGGAGGGACATGGCAGCCAGAGCCATGGGTCAAAGGCAGTGCAGCGCATCCAGCCGATGTGGGTTTGGTCTGGGCACAAATACCCTGACAAACCACTTAACTCCAGTAGCAAACTGATGGTTTGGCAACAAATATTTCTGGCTGCTGGGAGGTGGGATGCGGGTCCCAAGGACCCTGCTGGCACCAGGGGAAGAGCCGAGCGCTTGAGGGCAGTGGCCTGAGGGAATGTGATCTTGTTTCCCGAGGCTATTAGCAGATGTGTGGTGACCGCTGTATTTATAGCACAGTCGCCTGTCTTTATTCTTCTTTGTGCATCACTAATGTTCCCTTATGAGCGTATCTCATCCCTGCCAGTGAAAACAGCTCTGTCTAATCCTTCTGCCAGAGGCTGTAAAGCAGTAACAGGGGCCAGGTTCAAGCAGCTGAGGGCTAGGCCGAATTGAGTGTGAAGGCTCTGTCGGTTTTATTTCTGCCCTGTGCAACTCCCTGCATAGCTGGTAGCTTGCTCTGGGGCCGTGTTCTGGATTAAACCAAGCCACTTCCTCCAAGGAGCAGCCGAAGTATGGAGGAGAAGACAGTTCCCTCCAAGGTCCTCACCCCCTGGAGTGGCAGCAGGGATGTCAGCCGGTCTGTATTTGCCTGGAGATCTGGCAGGAATCCCCAAAATGCTTCAGATGTACCCTCTGAAAGCTAGTCAGCTGTGTCAAGCACCTCTCTAAGAACAAGAGATTCTAGCTTGGCACTTGTGCAGTCTTACTTCCCCACTGGTTTGGTGTGAAATGAAAGGATTTTGCTAGCAGAGGAGAAGACCCAGCAACCATGCACATATATGATTACTGTAATGGCCCCCAGTGGTGAACAAGTGGGAACTCTGTTCCCTATCTTTCAGCACAAATTGTTGATAGGAAAGAGCAGCTTCATACTTGTCCCTTCTTCCCCTTAAGCCCTCCTCACAGCTGGCTATCAGCAATGACTGTCTTCCTAAACTGTGCCAATATTAGCAGATTAAATGGGCCATTCTCTGGGGCTGAAGCCAAAAAATGAGAGTCTTCATAAAATTCCTGTGCTCTCCAGAAGAAAGAGGGCACAAACTTCAGATTTCCTTTTTTTTTCCTAGCACTATGTAGAAAGCAGAAAATGTCTTTGTCCTTGAATTGCATACAATGAAAATTTAGGGTAAAATATCAAAATCCAATGAAGCTGTTTGGTGTCTCACTTCCCACTATACCAGTGTATAGAAAGGCAGTTTCTTACCTTTACAGAGTCAGAATTTACTTTTCTCAGTAACTAGTTGAAAGACATTATAATGGCCTCACTTAAAATAGACTTTTTTGGCATTATTTACTTAGTTTCTGCCTTGGGCTTGGAGATGTCAGGCATGTGTGCACGTCTTGCTTTTTAGCTTCCTGTTATATGCTCCAATGTAAGAAGTGTGCCCAGTCTCCACTAGTTTGGTTTCTGCACCAAATGCTGAAATGCATCAGCGAGCAAACTGAAAGAGCATCAGCTGTGTTTACTCAAGGATGTTAGCCATAGCCATAGCTCACTTTTTAAGGACAGACGTATCCCTTCTCCATCTTTTCTTCTGTCTTTTTAGAGAGGCTTGGCCAATCTGATAGTGCTCAAACTATTGGAAAGAAAAGGAAGGTGATGGGAGGTCTGAAAGCATCCTGCTTTTTCTAAGCTGGGTGCTTTATTCAGCATGAGGTGCCTCGTAACTTATTTAAAGTTAGCCTCAAATATATAAAAGGGAAAAGCTGCAGCTTACTCACTAAACTTAAGTCTATGCTAAGTAGCAGCTGTAAGTAGGCTCACTTATTTACTTGCTGACTGTAGCTTTGGTCAAATTTAGCTTGGATTGACATCAGCATAAAACTGGAGTAATTCCATCAATTTTCAGTGAGAACAAAATTTCTCACTCCCAAAAGATCATTAGGTTCCTTCAACACTTATTCTTCATATTGCCAAGATAAAGATTCAGATGTTTTGATTTTTCAGTTCCATTTCTAGAACGCAGTTGTTCTATGTTCTGACAACATATGGCATGAATATGTTCTTTTTTATTTCATGCAGGAAAATTAGTCAAAATGTCAGTCTTGCTTTAATGCTCTTCATTCCCTTGTAAATTCTTTTTTTTTAAAATTATTATTATTATTATTATTGTCTTCTGAGCAATGTCAAAAGTCAGGACCAAGGGAGAAAAAGAAGAAAAAAAAAAAAGGAAAAAGAAGAAGAAGCCATTCCACTGGTTCTACTGAAGTGTCCTCCTATTGAAGTGTTGTCATGCCTGGTAACGGAAAAATTGGGGAAAGGAGCATTTTCAGCGTTCACTTTTTAAAACAACAAGCCTGCTTTGGTAGAAGTTTCAACAATGAAATTATTGTACATATATTCACTTTAATGCCTCTGCTGTTATCATGCTTTTTTTAGCAGCGGTGTTGGCTGCTGCCAGATGTTCCGCTCCACAATGCTCCAGCACACATGGGAATGCTTGTGATGGCCAATCAAGTGAGCTGGCAAAATGGAACCAAATGGCCACGGGATGTGTGCTCTAACACATATTTAATGAAACGGAGACCTTGCATAGATGATTACATTGCACTAATTGCCGTTTGCCTATCTTAAAGTCGCTGCATCTCCGATTATATACCACCTAGTGACCTAGTTTTGAATTACAGCTTGTTTATTCAACTTAGTTTTAGCTGCATTAGATTGTAGTAAAATATGGTCCAGCGCAGGGGAAACTGCATTAAAACTGATGGGTTAATGAAAGCAGATGTAAAAAACTACAGCCTGGCTTGAAAAGTGCACAAAACAGAGTAGAAACATGCTAATGATTTATTTTCTGTCTTTTACCTTTCAGTGGTTTTTATGAAATAATGTAGAGGCCATGGATCTTTGAGCCGCAGTTCAGATCTGAATCCAAAGCCACTTGTGGTCCATTATTACAGTGAGAGAGAAACTGTAATAGATGCCCTGTGAGAGCAGAGATGCGTGCCAAACCGAATCCCAGCTGCACCACTTCCCTTGGTTTTCCTGGGGCACTGTAGTTAACCAGTAACTGTCCTCAGCTGCAATTCAGTGGGTTCAGGAGGGCAGAAATCTACCAAGAAAAGCTGATAACTTGGGACCTTCCCCATATGCCAAAAAAAAAAAATAAAAATTGCACGATCAGTACTTTCCTGATTTGGCATCGAACTCCAAATTAATTGCTAATTTCAGGAATATTAACAACATTGCTTTGTCCCATCTGCAGTGAGGCTGTAAATCTGTGCTTAAATGTATAATAACTTTACCAACACTGATTTACTTTTAATAAAATCACACCACAAAATCCTTCAATCAAATACCCGCAACCATTCAGTCCTGAAAAATCACAAGGCTGGGAAGGGATAATAAAAGTGCAGTTCTTGCACATGTCTCCAAAATTTGGGTTCATGATTTCATGCTTTCTTTTGCAGTAAAAGGAAGAAGAATCTTTGCTTTTTTGGAAAGCAAGTTACGATTTGAATGAAGAAGAGCCCAGTGGATCTCAGGGGGGTCCCATTATTGTGGTCACTACTGACATTTCTGTACCCTGTAAGTGCAGCTCTGCTGGGTCAAAAATACTGGGTACTGGAAAGATAAAAATAAAGATTCATTGTCTTTCCTCTATTGCTACTATGTGTTGTGGATAACCTTAAAAATGTGGGTGTTGTTGGTTCTACCTTTGTCAAGGCAATAAAGTAGTTCAGTATTGAATCCAAAAGGTTGAATTTAGAAAGGTTTTGTTACAAAAAACGTAAAATGAGGGTTGAGGATGGGGCAGGAAGGCTTGTCCTTCATTTAAGAGATATCTAAGGCAGCTGTGGGAATCAGGTAGGGGAAGCTGAGCAGGTAGTGCTTGAGGGACACCATGCACAACATCCAGGTCTCCATGTTGTGTCCACAAAGAGCGGAGCTGCCTCCTGCCCCAGTGCCACCATGCCCAGGCATAGCTCTTCGTGCTCTTGCATTGCACTCCGTTCAGCCCCAATGGCCAAAGTTCAGCATCTTCTTCCATTTGTACCCATTGAGGAATGCCTGCCATTCCACATTTATGCATAAATTATTAATAAATGCTTTCGCTCTCCTGCTTAGAGTATTATGGAGGTTATTCCACATGCTCAGTGGCAAGTTTTATTTAAGGGACCATATGTTATTTTAAACTCTTTTCAGATTTTCTTTTCTTATTTTACATGTCTAAGAAATGGTGGGGGGAATCCTTTAGCCCCACAGAAACACATTTTTTTTTTTTCAGATTATGTCTGCTATAAGTTTGTTTTGGGCCAAATGTAAACCGACAGCACTTCTTTAAAGCATGTTCTCAAACCCTCTTTGCACTTTTCAAGTAAAAATGGTTCATATATTTTTGGAAGATTGTGAACAATGGAATGTCAGATTTCAGTTACTGCTCTTAATATATGTAACCATTCAGAATACTGTAATTGGCTCAATCAAAAGTTATTTCCCTTTATAATACAAACAAGACCCAAAGGATGATGAAATAATTCTGAAATGTCAATCTTTCAAGATTCAGATATGTTCAAATAACATTACGGGAATTCCAAAGGTCTCAATTTGGAAGTAACAATAATACCACCAAGCACAGACAAATTTTTAGGGCCAGAATTGATGCTGTGATTTGTTCCCTTAAATTCTGTTTTGGACTAAATCTTCCTATTTTCAGACTAAAATAACTCCAAAATATTGTATATCTAACCTTACAAGAAGGAAGTGCAGTCACTAGCTCCACATATACTTAATTGTATTTATACTTGAGTTTTTCACACTTAAGAACACGACAAAATCCTCACTAAGTCTCCTTCGAGTTCTTTGACGTTCCCTTTTGCAGAAGTAAAGTTTTTTTGCCTTTCCTACAAATATCACTACACTCAGTAATTCAACTTAGAATCACTCATTAGACTTTTAAACCACAAATATATTGAATCAATACAGATTATTACCATTCGTGAGCAATGATAATGCTCTATTCTATACAGCTGCCAAGAGTAATATTTGTGTTACCTTTGCTGTTCTAACACCTCCTAAAATAAATTAAATGATTACATAGCTTTTTTGCAAGCATCTTGGAAGCATCACTGCAGTGCCTCAGCAGGGCTTGGGTCTGATAGGTGGCAGATGAGTGGACTTTTCTTGCTTTGTGCTCAGCAGGATGCACAGTAGAGTTAAATACATTTATGAGTATATATAAATACTAATGAACAGAAGCAAGAGACAGCAGAAATCACAGTAAAGACAAAGGATTTGATTATTTACTCTTCCAAACCCTGTCATACTACTGCAAACAGCAGAAATCAAACTGATGTCTCAATTGCATTTTTTGCATTCAGAGCCAAGATCAGACGTTGGGTGAAAGCACTCCTTACAAACTACATCTTACCCATCCAGGTATTTTCTTTCCTATCCTTACGTTCATCTCAAGCTACATGTTCAAACTGTGACTGCTGAGAGTACCTACATATTTCATTGCATAAACAAAATAAACTCCCTAAAACTAAGTAAAATTAGGAACGTCCTAGCCTCCCACTTCCCATGGCTAATTTATGTTTCTTCTGGAGGATTTTTTACTCTGAAATTTGATGGCAGAGAAATTTAATATTTAGATAGTACTTCACAAACCCACACAGGACAGGGGGACAGGCTTTATTACAAATAATTTGTGATGGGTGAAAAATTACTGCTCAGACATAGCCAACAAACGGTAATCCATTATACTGATGTAGCCTGATCAAGCCAGATCATATGCAATTAATTATGTACCAAAAGTGAGTGTTTTCATAAGTGGGCTGAGAAGCTGCTCTTCAAAACTTGTGCAAAACTGGATTTTGGATGTTGGGAATAGTAAATACTTCAAATAGTGGTCACAACAAGATCAGCATAGAATGAGTATCTGTTCTTATAGCATTACTCTGTCATGGATAGCCCGTAGCTCACTGGTATTGATGCTGAAGCAACTGCAGCTGTGTAAGAGGTGTCACACTGAACTCTGAGGTGTTATCTCGTCATTAGCCTGCTTAGAAATGTCCTCTAGCTTCAGTTACTAAAATGCAATTGGTCAAAAGGCTAGATCCCCCAGTTTAAGCATATGAGTTTTGGTTAACTTATTAGCATATCCAGAAAATAACATATCCACAGTCAAACCTTACATAGACTAGTCAGAAAATTGTTAGCTGTTTATAATTTTATATTGCTCCAAAACTCAATTTTGGTGTTGTATATGGTTAAATCTGCCTAAGTGACTGCTGGCTTTTGGATTCAACTGACCATCTACAGACACCACTCCGCACGCATACCTAGGTGTCACTGAGAAGAGTAGTAGTGGGAGTGCAATGGTATTTAACCTTGGTCATCTGACTCAGTGCAAGACAAGACACAATAAATCGTGATCCTAGTATGTGATCTGTACCTACAAATCAGCACATATTTTAGGTGTTTCTACCCATGGATAGAAAGAGCTAAAACATGGTCTCCATGGCTATGAAATCAACCAAACCTGATCAATGTTTTGAGTGGTGCGTGGATGTTTCTTATGATCTATTACATCTTGAAAGCAGCACTGAAACCTTTATCAATCACCAGGAGTAAAAACATTGGCCACTTCCAGGAGTCAGACCCTGAAGCTATTTGGCTACGGTAAAGAGTGAGTTCCAAATTCCTTTTTTATCAAAGTTGTTGGAAACAGGAGGTGCTAGGAGTGAGCAGCCTTGGCAAAGCCTCTTAGACACAGGCTGCTGAGTGGCACCACGCATTTGCACACAGCTCAGGCTAGTGCTATTTGTACTGTTACTCTAAATTGGAAGTTTCATTATTTTTATGGTTTTTTTTTGTGCTACCAGAAGACCTAGAAGCTCTTATGATGGATCAGAGCCCTGATGCAATTGGCAAAACAAAAACCATGCCAATAGCCAATGGGTGCAGAAGAAAACTCATTTTGTGGAGTTAAATGATTTACTTTAAAACTCTGTTATTGTTACCTTCCTTATAACACCACCACCTCATAACAACACCTTAGATGCCTGGGATAGTGTTATGATGAGAGCAAGCTAAAGTATATTTATAACAAGAATAGGTCAATGGTCCAGAGAGTAGTTTCCTATTATGGGAGGGATAAAATAACTCAAATCAATAAATCTCCAGATCATAAATGTAGCTACAGTCTGGGCAAGGTTGAGAAAATTATTAGCAGAGCCTCATGATGTCTGGATATTGTAGCTTGTAAATTTATACATACATATGTGTGTGGTTATGTACACGCTTGCTATTCATCCCCCACAGAATTCATTGAAATGCTAAGAGGAATGTGCATTTGGTGCTCTTTTCAGTTCTGGTTAAAAAAATAAAGAAAGGAGAAAAAAAAAGAGAAGTGAAGAGAAGAGAAGAGAAGAGAAGAGAAGAGAAGAGAAGAGAAGAGAAGAGAAGAGAAGAGAAGAGAAGAGAAGAGAAGAGAAGAGAAGAGAAGANGAGAAGAGAAGAGAAGAGAAGAGAAGAGAAGAGAAGAGAAGAGAAGAGAAGAGAAGAGAAGAGAAGAGAAGAGAAGAGAAGAGAAGAGAAGAGATAGAAAAAGGGAAGAGATAGAAAAAGGGAAAGAGAGAAACAGCAGTTCCCTAAGAATGCACATTATTTTTCCGTTTTTGCCTTTCAACTCATCTATGTGATGCAGTTTTTCATATAACTAGCTGTACATAGGCATGGCAAAATGGCTGCATGTACTAGCAAGAAACCTATATGCTTTGAGGTCCATGAACTGTTGGGTCTTGTTTAAATACATACATTGTCTCCTCAGCCATTTCCCTCTCTTTCACCTTCACTGTGAGTTATCACCTCCTTTCATCATTTCCTAAATCTTATAAAAAGGAGGGGCTTCCTCTCTTCATACTTCAGATATCTAAAGGTCTATTGTTTAGCATATTCACGTAGGTTCCCTTTGCTATCTGCTGAGAGAAAAGGGAGCTGCAAGGAGTGTTTCATCTCAAGCATCTAAGACCATTTTTTTGCCAGACTTGTCTTTTTTTTTCCCATACTTATTACACATGAAGCCTTAGACTTAGCCAATTATTAGTCACCTTTAATAATAGATTGGTTAAATCTCACTCTCAGAGTTTAAATAGCAAAATAATTATTTTTGCAATTTGCAAGCTCACATAAATATGCAAATCATGTCTGAGATAATACATTCATGCTTTAGTTAACATTAATAGCTAGATGTTTTCTGTCCATCTACTACTCAGTAATAGGGTGTTAGAGTGTAAACGGAAAAAGCCTAATAGTCACAGATAATAAAGCATTTTAAAAAAAAAAGTGTGTGAACAGTGTTTTCTACAGGCTGTTTGATGTATTTTCTAGAGATGAGCTAAATCTCAGACTTGACTGAATCCAAATACTCACTAATTTGAGAAAAGTATGAGCCTTGTATTCAGATGTGAGCTTTGCCCCCCAGGCAGCTCCAACATTGAACTGATTAGGCTTTCAAAAGACATGGCTGGTTTGGAAAGCTTTAAAAAAATAAAGGAAAAACTCTGGAGAAAGTCACTACTCTGATGTAGCTGGTGATTCCAAGACCATAGTCACCCATGTTTTTATTGATTTTGCTTTTGCTAACCCCATTATTTTGTTCCTCTCTGGTTTAGATTAAAAAGTTGTTCTGCCAGAGCAGAAATAATAATGCCTGGCTTCCTACGTATTTGTGTCTAACATGCCCATGTACTCTTTCTACACTAACAGCTATCCTCATGTCCCTGTTCATCTCTCTATAGTCCATTGCTATATTTTCCATGGTCCCCTATCAGTCAAATGTGTCCTTTGTTCATATGCTAAATCTTCCCCACATGCTCTGCATGCAAAAATTACTGGGAAAGTAATGAACAGGCAGACAGGGAAGCCCAGTTGAAAGATATATCTGCTCTTTTTTATTGGTTCTGGTGGTCCTGCTTTGGAAAAACATCAAGATATGGTAAAAAATGATTGAGAAAAGAAGATATTGGGGGCAGTGTTTCATAAGCATGAAATATGCTCTCCTGTTCAATGGATACTATTTGTTATACATATTAAAAAAAGATTTTAAAAAAAGCAAAAAAAAAAAAAAAGCATTTAAAAGATCAATGATTTTTAAAAAGGCTTTAGGTATTTGTCCTAACAAACTGTTAGCAGTTATAAATAAGGAACGTGTTAAAGCTCTTGCCAATTATCCCAACCAATGTGAAACTGTGTATGAGCCTGGAGAGGCAAGAATTTCTCTAGTTGAGGCATTTTAAAAGAACTAAGTTTAACAAGGATGTAGAAGAAAGTATGGAAAAGGAGCCAGAAAACTTATAAGTAAATGAAATACCTCAACGTTCAGAGCCTAAGTTGGTGTTTTTAGGAGCTGTCAGAAGATTTATTAAGTCTTTTAACTTTACTACATGCAACAGAGAAATTTAGAAATTATAGACCAAACCAGAGGCTATAGAGGACTCAGGAGAACCAACAGGCTGCAGAAATGGCATGGGCTGATCACTCAGTTCTCAGACAATCAGGGATTACTTTGGGACAGCTGTGGGGCTCCTCTAAATGGCAGTAATAAGCTCATTAAAATGGTTGCATTGCAGAAATCTGGGATTCATCCACTTCTGTCTGTTGAGACTATAGCAGCTTCAGAAAAGAGATGGGAAGTAATAGTTCGTGACTTTGTTAAGATAACTCCGTGGCTTGGCATAACATTTGTGGTAAGCCGAGAGCTATTCTGCTGGAAAACAAAAGGCTTTTACTATCAGTGGGCACAAAATGTGTGACTCTCCTGTTCCAGGAATCACCTTACCAGGGTGCTGTATGCACAAGGAATAAAAGATGTTTTCTATTTTAAAGAAACCTTAAGGTTTGAAAGGCCACTATACCCACTAGGAAAGCCAAAAGACTCAAACAGCAGGAGGCTTAGAACAAGGAGGACAGAGCTAAATGAAATGAAATGAAATGGATGTTAATCAACACAGAAAAAAAAAAAAAGTAGATGTTGTAGAAAATAAAAAAAGGGAAATGTATTTAGGATAATTTACCATTGATTCAAAAGGACCATAAAAGCCCAGTGGGTTAGTAATAGCATCAATAATGGAAGGAATGAAATAGAAAAGGAGTAAGCAGAGTCTTGCTGGAAATTTAAAAGAGAAGGAAGGAGTTCTTATGGAAAACCCCAGGATCAGGAGCTTATTCTTGGGAATCAACAGCACAGAGGAAAAGAAATGGAGTATTTTGGCTTTGCTAGGAAAATAAAACTGAAGGTGGCAGCTATCCTGAATAGTGCATGGCACTTCCCACAGATTTGTACTGAAGTAGGAGTGGCAGAAAGAAGGAAAAAGGGAAAAGCTCAGAGATAAATACTGTTTGGAACAGAAAATTGTAGGATGTTGAAATTAAACATATTGTCTTCTCACAGAGTGAAATCTCCATGAAGACAGTAAGAAAATGACATAGTTGGCCAACCAATGAAGATGGAGCTGGTCAAGAAAAGAAAAGAAAAGATGCTATCCTTTCAGACAAATCTATAATAAATGTAAAAACTTGATAAGGCTTGACTTCATGGTAGAAAAGTAGTCTAACTTACCTGTGTAAGTCAGCAGATCAAAGGGGGAACATTTTCAGTGAAATGGCATCCAAATATTTGCTGTCTGTGGCTGCATGTGAACTATTTCTTCAGATGAATCTGCTGTGTTGTTTGGCTGTGAGGCAGAGGTCTGTACTGTAGCAGGGTGCTGGTCTGTGGGGTGAGAGGACAGGGCAATTCTGGGCATAGAGAAAGGATGGCCTGTTGCTTTGAGGAAGGATGGGGAGGGTGCTGTCCTGTGGGACACATCCTGACACACTGGGGTCATGTCAGATATGTGCTCCTGGAGTGAGGGTGACATAAAAATGCCTTGATGCTGCCTTACATGGGGCTGTGACCTACTCCAGCACTCTCAGCAGGTGGCACAAATGAGCATGAGCATGTGAACTCAAAATGGTAGCTGTGCACCACTCTCTACACCACCTGCTTACACAGTATCTGATAGTGAACTTGACAGTACATTTAATGGACTAATGTGACAAGCAAGCATCATCCTACCGTGTTCAGCCAGATCAACACCCTGCTTGGGAGTATAGGATTTCCTTCATGTCCCGTGGAGTATTTTTCTCAGGCTATGTGCCACAAAATGAAATGCAGCAGTGTGTGTTTTATCATGGCAATTCAGGAGATAGATCCCAAAGAATTACACAGAAAAATCTTGTATGAGAGCGCACCAAGACAGTAAATAAGAAAGTCAAAAGAATATTTTGCATGTAAGCCTATGGAGCAACACTTGCTGCCAAATTCCGTTTTACAGAAGACTTTACATGTCTGCCTAAGCGATAAAATGGAGCTCAAGCTACAGAAAATACTTGATGACAGTTCTAACATGATGGGGGAGGCAACTCATGGATTTCTTCAAAAGAGAGATTTATGCCCTTGCAGACCTTGACCCCTCATGGCCAGCAACACTGACAAATAACACCACTGCTTCTCTTCCTGGTCTTCATTTGCCTTTATAAACCCAGGTACTTTCTGTATTTCTTTGTATGGATCTGCTACCCATCTGCCAACTTTAAACTCCTTGCTGCTCACCCACTCTTGAAGCTGTCCAATAATCCTGTGCACCAGAGAATCACTGCAACATGCACTGCAGCAGCAAGTCCAGCCTGACCAAAAACCTGTGTCATACCTTGAAATCAAAACCACACACTGTTTCCAAGGTCTCCCAGATACTGGAAGAGGGCTTAAAAAGAGGCATCTGGAAAATGCTTCTTCCTTGATATTATGGGAAGTGAGTAATACTCACTTCTTGCTTTTCTTGAAGTCGTAGAACAAGCACTCTTGAGAAATGACATGCTCTTGAAATTGCCTGATATGTCCCTGTTGCTGCACAACGTGTTTTGGACTCAACTATCCATTTCTATGGGGCCAAATATTTGCATTATTTTGCATTTACATGCCGTGAGGAGGCTTGGGGGGCTATTTACACATTTTTAACTACAAGCTGATTTTGCTGTCAGATGATTACAGTATATTTAACAAAATATGAGAAAAACAAGTACTACAATGTGAAAGCCATTTCTCAGACAGGAGAGTGCAGTTACCATTCTTAAAAGTATCTGACAACTGTAGTAGGCTTTAAATGTGTATCAAACAAAATTGTCACACTGTATGCCCTGAAATACTCATGTAATATTTTTGACTTTTCCTCAGAATATTGTGGATTCTGTAAAGAAAATGCTGGAACCTCATGTATGTTTAAAATCACAAGCAACAACACAAGAAATAGTACAGTTACTCTGCATTAGCAGGAGTGATAGGTTGCCAGATAACCCATTATACCCTGATAATAATGGATAGAGTAATTCAGAGATGTCCACGTGGTGCTAGTTTGAGCTTGAGAGAGTCACCTTGTACGAACAGAAGATATTTTTCAAGGTGTGTTAAGTGCCTGCTCGCTCCATTCCCAGTGCCCTATGGTCAGTGACCATTGACCAGCTGTGAGCTCCACCTCGCCCAACTTGATATGTGTGCGTGATATGTCTCTATCTCCTGCTGGCCTGCCTCGTTTTAATCCTTCCTCAGATTTTATTTCATCCACCAGTAACAGTCACACACTGAATGCAGACGTTGCTCACAAGCTGCTTATGAACACTGTCCTCTTTCTCCTACCACTATTGCAGCTGATGGAGAAGCTGCTATTGAAGTGGACTGAGTCCTGCTGCTGATTGCCCTTTGTGTAAGCTGAATACTCAAACCATGTTAGTAGCATTGTATTGGGTTGCTGGAAAATAAGGTGACACTGTGCATCAGACAGTAAACCCTACTAAAATACTAAAGCAGGTTTAATTCTATCTGTTTTCTATGCAGTTATTAAAGCACTTTAATTAACCTACATTTTACTTAGGCTTTTAGTTAATTCAAAAGAAATCACTCTCATTCTACCTGGTAAACTCAAAAATCGCAGAAAAGGGTTAGAGAAAGTTCAATAAAAGGCAGTCAAAATGGGGAAGCAGCAGGAGTTGGGCATTATCTGTTAGAATTACTGATTCTATCTATAGCATACCACTGATAAATTAGTATTTTACTGGTTTTGTGATAAGGTTTAGAGGCCTCAGTCAGCGCTACGCACTATTGTGCATAAAAATACAGAGATCTATGAATACACATATCATTCACATAAGTACAAACACAAAGGCATGAAGTCTATTCTGAGAAGATCAAAAATAGTTAAAGCTCCCTGTTTTTCCACTCATCTTTATACATGTGTTTTTATTAAAATCGTGGCAAGGAAGTGTCTTCGAGGGAGAGAGAGGATAGGAGAAAGAAATCAGTAACCATCACTTACAGATCACAGAGCCTGGAGAAGTAAGCATGAAAAATTACTGAATTGGCTCTTGGGTACTTAAAACCAACAAATACTGAACCTTTTGGAGCAATTTAACTACCCAGATCATTATTTAGTAAAAAATATAGCCAAAGCGTGCATAATCAAAGAGTTCTCTAAATTGCATGGAGACAGCTTTATGGTATTTGGCTTATACATCAGAGCACTGGCCTGTCGCCTATAGATGCATTTGAGACATTTGGCAAAATAAATAACAAATAATAAATACTTGAGCATTTGATGTAGGGTTTTATAAAACCTTGCTTCAAAATTAGTTCAAAATTGCCTGGGATAGGAAAGACAGCTTTCAAAATATTCGTGAAAGAATTCAAAAATATTTACAGTTCTTTGCTTTAAAACAACATCATCTGGAAAGGGAGAAACCTGGAAAGTGTTAATACCATGCAGGGCTGGACACAGCTATGGTGTGGGTGAGGGCTCTGCACAGGAAGATGGCGGTCCCCACATAGTTGGCATGGCGGCTGTGCTAGGCAGTGCTGGAGGAGAAGCCCAGAGGAGCTGAAGAGGGCTAAAAGAGCTCCTGTGGTAGAGATGTGCCAGCTGAAAAATAAAACAAACGTGAGAATGAGCTAATTAAAATGGCGCTTCCAACAGAGTCAGGCAGCTCATGGCAAAAACAAGCCTGTTTTGTAGAGGGATCCCCGTGGAGGTGCACCCTGGCTTGGCATGAGCATTTCTTGGGCTCCCTTGAAACGAGTGTGCTCTACTTCGGAGGAGAGTAACAAAAGACAGTAAGGTGAAAATCAGATGTGGTGCTTGTTTGCACCTGAATTACGGGGTCGGAGGAGGTAGTCTGGAAGATGTGACAGTATGATAGCAGGGTTAAGGTACACCAAGGACTGTGGGTAGGGGAAAGGCCCAAAACTTGGTGGGCAGTTGGAAATAAGGACAGCTTTCCAACTGTGAAGTTGATAAACATACGAGGCAGTCTTGGAAAAAAGTGATAAAGGTATTTTGGGGTGTGTTTGAACAAGAGAGGACAACGAGCAAGGTAATTTGTGGGAGACATGGCATTGCAGGGGTGTCCCAGCAGATCTCTCCTGCCCATATTCTGTGTACTAGGAACAGCAACTGCAGTCAGTAGGCAACTCATTGGAAAGAGGGAGCAAGATATTTGCCTCTTCCCTCAAATGCTGTTGGAGACGACAGCTCAGACACATTTGGGTTCAACATTCCGATAACGCCGGTGTGCATCTGGAAAGGGGCAGAGAAGGTGCCGGTGCACATCGTGAGGCCGATATGTCCACACACTGGCAGGAGCATGTGTGTATGTGTGCGGGGAGCTGAGGGAGGCGGATGTTCTGGCTTGTGTAAATTTGGCTGCATGCCTCATGCTCACACATGCAGATCATCGCAGCCTGATGCATAAATCCTCCTCTGGCTTATTTATAAATGTTTCCACTTAAGCAAATTCAAAAAAATATTTTTGAAGTTACATTCGTTTGCTATCTTTTCCATCTTCAGCCTTTTTTTTTTTGGAGAGGAAGGGGGAAGTGCAGGATGTTTAGCTGAAAATAAAAATGGGGAGAAGACAGAGAAAATAGAGGAGACGCAGCACACCCAAGGCTTAGCAGGTCTCTGAGCACGCACATTTCTAATGGACAGCAGGCTCCAGAGGCAAGAGTGGCACTGATTTGAGGGATGCGTTCTCTACCACCCTTTGCCATGACTGCGCTTAAGGCCAGGCTCTAAAAGAGGGGTCTAAAGGGGAGCCTCCTGCCCATCCCTGTCCTCACCACTCTTCCACTTGGGGAAATATCAGGCTAGGCTGCTCTCAGAGCCAGACTTCACCTCCCCAGCCCCATTTTGGCGCTTGAGTGAGGAATGCAGCAGTGGTTTCAGCTCAGAGCTGGGTGCAGGGAGCCAGGGCTTGCAGCCCTGCACCAAACATCGCGGGACTGTGCGTTCCGTGCAGGTTATTAAAGATTCTGCTTACTTTACAATGGTCTGTTAACAGCTCTAATGTCTTTAACATGTGCAGTCCATTGACTTTTAAGTAACATTTTATTGAAGTAACTGCCGTGGTTATTAGGCAGTAAGATTTACGCTTCATTTTCAGTCCTGAATCTGGAAATCTGGAAAAGAAAAGGAAAGGAAAAATAAAAAGGAGGAGAAGCCGAGGGATGACATCCACCAAGAGACAAGGAAGGTGCAGTGCGGGGTGGTGGTCATGGTGCAACTGCCAGCCACTGTTTCCAGATTGGCAGGAGCTGCGCAGGGCACGCAGCACTGCTGCACAGGGCACAGTCCTCAGTGCAGCCCAGCGTGAGCTGCTTGCTTTGCCCCTCTCAAGTATGAAATAATATTTGCAGATGTGAACTGAGGGAGAGGTTTGTGGCACGCTTACATCGCAATGCGGTTTGCATTAAGGACCTGGCGCTTGACTTTTGCTCATTGAAGAATTAATGTAAATCTTAAGCCTTCATAATACATTGGCACCAGCGGTGAACAGGGCGTTCGAATGCAATGCTGCTTGTTTCTACTGGCCTGACGTTTTAAAGTCTCACGTCTTGCATAAATCTCTTTTTAATGCAAAACGAAACATTTAAAATAACTTGTTAAACAACGACGGTCGGTGAATTTTTTTTAATCTGGAGTTTTATGGAGCGCCTTTTTCCCTTCCCTGTGCTGCTCCTGTCAGTCCTGTCCTTTCCCCAAGCCGCTGCTTCAGGCTGGCTGGTGCGCCCAAAGCTGCGACCACTCTCCCCAAGCTCTGTGAAACCAGAGATAAAGGATTTTTGTACATTTATGGTAAAACAGAGATTGCAGCCACTGCCTGCTCTTGGCCTGCCTCAGTTCCTTTGTTTTCAGAGATGTAATCTCTTCTTTTTCATCCTATCACCCATGTCTGAACTGATGGAAGATGACTGTCTGTCATACTCCGGTCTTAAGTTACCAGCCTTTCAGCTGCACAGAGGCCTTGAGAAATGCACTAATACATTCACAACAGGAGGAAACTGCCAACAGAAACAGATCCTGAACTGGTTCCCAAACAGGATGACAAAAAAAGTCCACTTAGACCACACACAATCCCTCTGCTTTGCATGTGGGTCCCGTTGCATGCACTCGCCTCGCCTGTGCTGTATAAACAGCCGACAACTGAACTCTGTACATCGGTGCAAAAGAACGGCTCCGTTTCAGTGAAATATTGCGTTCAACTCAGCACCTCCACATTTACTCTGGTCGAACTCTCTGGTTCTCGTGAAGATGTTCTGCGCCCTTTTGAAAACACTGCTCTGGCCTTCTTTCAGCAGAGCCCCCAAATTCCAGAGGCACCTGCACACACATTGCATTTCCTACAGCTCTTAGGAAATCTTTGATCTCGGCCCATTCTTATTTAGATTGCTGGGGCTGAAACAAAGCAAAAACAAAACAGCAACTGTGCGCTGAAGCTATTGAATAAGCCCAAATCATGCTCTTTAAGGCCGTGATTAATCAGGCTGTTTACAAAAACCCGGCTTTGATGGAAGGAGAACTTTCCAGCACTGAGCGCTTTCTTCATAAAAATGCTGGGAAAGCAAAGTCAGGTCTCTGAGCAAAGGGGCGATGAAATCCAAGTCACGCAGGCACAAAGTGTAAAAGCCCAGGGCCTGACGTACCTGCAGAGCATCACTCTGTTTCAAACTAATTGTGAAAGCACTCTGTCATGTAACCTGTGAAGAAAAGTTTATGACGGGCTGAAAATGCCTGGCCATTCTAAATTCCCAACCTAACATAAAGCCTCTACGGGGGACTTTTCCAGCACTGGATAATAGCCTAGTCCAACACCTTTAATAAAATCAAGGTGACAGACCATGAAAACATTTGCTGCAGCACTATAAGCAAATCTGATACTGTTGCTGAAAGATGCCTCAAGGCATCTGCACAAGTCTTCAAGAGAAGTGGCGGTGCTGCCTGTGTGTGGGGGGGCTTCATCAGCAAACCAGAGCTCCTTACGGACAGTGGCTGGAACTTTGATATTTTAAACTGGCTGGGAACACAAAGGGCTGAGTTCAAACCCCATACAAAGATTGTGGGGTAGAAATTGTCACTTAAAGGAAATTTTTTTCCTCAATTAAAATTTGAGTGTTTTCTAATGTTCTGTCACATGAGAGATACAGTTTCATAAATTAACACTGATAGAACGAAGGAATAAGCATGAAACTGTTTCACGCAGCGGTGCGCAGCTCACACTTCATCTGCTAAATGGGGAGGAGACAAAAAGAAAGATGATTACTACAGCTCGCTTTTTTTTTTTTTTTCAAATGCTGTTTACCTTATAGACAACAAGAGCTGGTTTTGTAAATCCCTGGACAGGAAGCAGGCAATAATGATCTGTAAGCTGAATTCGGGATTCTTTTGGGATGGAGGAGTTCTGTTTAGCTAAGACTTCAGTTTTGTGTCATAATCTAAGTCGCATTTATTTCAAATAGCTTCTTCATTTTTCTGCTTTTTTTCCCCCTAATATATGCACTCAGATATCTTTTTTAATTTTACTAAGAGTTTTCAGAAAGACCTTTTCCTGATTATTTTCTTTCTGTGTCATTTTGCTGCATGTCTGCCATCAGATACTGTCAGAGCTAGATCTGCATTATGCAGCAGAGGCAAGACTGATGTGGCAAAATGTACACTGAAGCACATGAAATACAACATTAAAAAAAAAACCCTTCTAAAATCAGTTTTAATTTCAAGCCAATTAGCAGTCAGACTTATGCTGATTTGCGAGTTGGAGCTGCACAGGGTTATTCCTAGCTCCTAACCCAGCTACTTGCAGAAATCTGATAGTGGCATGGCATGGTTTAACAGAAAAACTCTAGGCAAGAGAGGACAGTAGGCTGTATGGAAAGGAGAAAAATTGTAGTTTTTCTTAGTCAAACTCACCTTGCATGCCTCCTTTTTTTTTTTTTTTTAATTCAGTGAGATAAAAAAAATTAAAGGCATATAGCTCTTTAGAAGCAAAAGAGCAAAGCGGTAATTTGGTGTGCAAAGAGTTAGATATGTAACATACCAAGCAGAGAGGGGGTATGTAAAATGGTAGTGCAGAACAATCTTTCACATTTCATTATTCCACGATCTGTTGTTGAAGAAAGGGTAGAAAACAGAATTATTTAAAAAGATGTAAAACACAGCTGAACTCTGTCTCGAGACCACTACGAACTTAAAATTCAGCCATGTGTAACAAAGCCCCACAAGACCTATAAACTCCTTAACTCCCTCTTAATCAGTTTTTTTGGAAGTTTTAAGAACTGCTTAAGTCTTGGGCTGCTCCTCTGTGCAGAGATGATGTGTCCCAGACAGAAGGTAAATTGCAGTAGGTACGCTTCCTAATCGGGAGAGAAATCCATCATGTGACACACCAGCATTTCCCATCCATTTCAGTTTCTGGAAATCCCCTTTCTGCTTTTGGAGGACTTAAAGCAGTACAACGCAGTCACACCGGATTGGCTGTGCTGTGGTGAGGAACCATTGCAGTAAGAGACTGTTTTTCAGGTTTGATTTTGCTGAAAATCACCTTCCTGCAGAAACCCCTGAGGTGCGTGGTCCTTGCCCATAACCCTCTATGCCCAGTGCCCCAAAGCAATGGGAGGTGTGATGGCACTGCCAGCAGTTCAGGCACTGACACTGCCTTCTCCAGATAGTGATAGAACAAGGGGGAGTGATTTTAAGCTAAAAGAGAGAGATTTAGATTAGATATCAGGGGGACTTTTTTCACTGAAAGGGTGGTGAGGTACAGGCACAGCTGCCCAGAGAAGGTGTGGATGCCCCATCCCTGGAGGTGCTCAAGGCCAGGTTGGATGGGGCCCTGGGCTGCCTGAGCTGGTGGGGCAGCCCTGCTGATAGCAGCAGGAGGGACCGGGTGAGTTGTAAGGTCCCTTCCAACAAAAGCCATTCTGTGATTCTATGATCCTCCACCTCCACCTCCCTGGAGCATGACCAGAGACTTTCCCACTGGGTTTTCCTGCTTTTACCATGATATTATGAATGTGGAAGGGGTTAAGGCACATTTTCTGCTGCCTAAAGCACGCCAAGCATTTATAGTTGGCATATATTTCGATCATTTTTATGCAGTGGGCACTGCTGCATTGTGCAGGACCTGGTGCTCAGGCTTTGAGGCTTCAGGTACTCTGAGGCGCTGCTGGAGGGGGAGCAGGTCCCTAATCCTAGTCCTCCTTATACTTGTTAGGGACATGCTAAGCTTTAACTTCTCACACTTCCAAACCAGGAAGCATGATACAGCCTTGATATCTGAGAAGATATGGATTTTGTTGTGCAGTTTTAATTTAAAACATCGTTTGAATCTTCTCTTCAAGCACCATGTACCAGAAGTGGATGTGGCTCTTTTTACCCTCAGAGCTCCAGTTACCTCTGATCTTGCTCAGTTTTCTGAAAGTGGGAAGATAAAAAGAAATGCAGCATTTTTATATGATGGAAAAGCAGTTGAAGAGTCTGAGAAGCTGTGGCTCCTCACTCACCTGGAGGAGGAGGCATTTTGTTTTTCCCTTCCACTCCTTTGTGGCATCGGCCAGCACAGGGCCCTGCTCTGCACCTCAACCTGAACACTGCGAGATCCAGGGCAGAGGGCCATCGGGGCTTTCATTATTTTTATTTTCAGTAACATTTTATTCTGGATTGAAACAAGACTAGAATTTGTTCAGTCATGTTTCACATCTCCATTGCCTCGTTTCTTCTTTTGCTTAGATTTGAAAACACAATATTGAAGCTGAGGTACGACAGCGTTGTTTTCTATCTCTTTACTTTCTTATTTTTAACTTTCATTAGCCCTTTCTCAGCCCTGTGATGTTTAATAGCAAACAGTTCAGCCCAGCCCACGATGCAGATTAGGGGAAGAGAACAAAATAAAAATGACAGCTTTTTAACGTTTAGAAACACCTCGAGTCACACACACTCTTTCCGGTGTTTTTCCCATCAAAGCTGCCTGCGGATTCCAACATGTGACAAGCCTGGGGCTGGGAGCAGCTGAAAAGCCGGAGACATTCGTGCCTCGGTGCAGCCCCTGGCGCTGCGCACAGCAGCGGCTCCATGGACGTCAGAGCAGAGCTGGTGTTCAGAGCTCCCACATACGCACTTACACGTACAGTGTCCTGTGAAATTCAGGATGAGACTTCACAGTCCATAGCAAAAATATGCACTGGGAATCCTACCAAAAGACTGCTTATATAGGTGCAGGCACGTGGGCAAGAGGGGCAGCTTATCAAATTCTACCTTGCTGTCCGTAACAGCCTTATTTTGCAGTGTACTTAAGGAAAGAAAAGGAACGTAATGGAATGGAAATCTTCTTGCAGTTTGGGGGCATTTCTATCAGATGTATTACTGCTTTTGAAACTCATGTTACCAATAAAAATGCTGCTTTTAAACAATTGTTTTTCAATAGTGCAAGGTCTAGCATAATATATTTTAAATGGTGGATATACCAAATGATTTACTCTTTTCCTCAAAAATATGCCATGATGTATGTCCTTAAAACAGTAAGAGACATCCCCTTTATTCATTTTTAAAGAAAACCACACAGCCACATAAAGAGGATTTACTCCACAGTTACACTGCTACAAATGATCTGAGGAACAGCTTTTTAGACTTAGCAGAGATTAGGTTTAACTTTAAGCCAAATGCTGTTTTTCCTTGTAATTGCTGTTTAAAAAAAAAAAAAAAAGCACAGTTCAAACTTCAATAAGTATACCTAAATAAAATTACTGATGCAATAATATTAAAAAAAAAAGAAGAAGAAGAAGAAAGAAAATGAAGTAGAAAGCTTCCCTGCTAGCGCTGGTCAGTAACTGCCTGGATGCAGAGAGAGATTTTCCTGCACTTCCTCCCACAGAGTCAGAACCGAGCTGCTGAGGGAGGCACTGGGGGCTGGGGAAAACTGGACTGTGGCATGAACTTGCTTTAAGTCTCTGTGTAATCTCAGTTCCCATTACCAAGCACTAAAAGGGCCACTGAATTTCATGAAACTTTTCAAATGTCTCAAATGTCAAGGCTCCAGGGGCATTTGCAGATTGGGATTCAGCCAGTCCATGTCCCTAAAAATTCTCTCTGCGTTTGCAGCTTAGGGAGAGGAAAAGATCATTGTTCAATGTCTAGATAGGTTTAAAATTGATTTTACCATTTTTAAATGACAATTCTAGAGAAAAACTACTGGAATTTTCTCTCTTTTTTTCCTGAAGAAATCTATATTGAAACTGAATGTATTTTGAGTACGTCTACTTTTGCTTGCACAATCAACATTTACAACGGAAAAAAAAAATCATGATAATATGAAGATTGTCCTTTATTTTCTAGTATCTGGGATTAAGATCAATGGATGAAAATCATAACTTCAGGGCAGTGCAACCAAATGGCTCTGCAAAATCATTTTACTACGTAGTTCCTAGCGTTGATTATTTTTACCAGCTTGACATAACAAAAATCTTCCTGCACAAATGCAAAAAAAAAAAAAGTAACAAAAATAACAAAAAATGACATAAAGAAGTTTTGTGAAAGATGAACTTACGACAAATAAATCCAACGCAATAGCTCAGGTATTTCTCTCAAAGTTGGGTTTGAAAAGACGTTACCTTCAGTAAGATGTCTGGGAACCTCGGAGCACCAGAGAAGCCGCGGGTAGAGCCGCTCCTCGCCTCAGCTCACCGCTCCCGCCATGCGGTGGCAGCCTCGGGCAGCTGCGGCCTTCAGCCAGAAATAGATATCCCGCTCCTCCAAATGCCGCTCTGCTGGCACTTTCCCATTGCAGACAGCAAGGGACTCGCTTGTAAAGCTGCTCAGCAGAGTGCCCTTTCTCCGTACGTACTGGCAATTCCCTTTAAAAGAAAGGTGAGGCAAAAAGTGAGAGGTAAGAACAACACAGGCACAGCATTCAAAAACCAAAGAGAATCTACTTCTATCATTCTTGAAACCGCATTGATACAGTGCCTTCTTACTCCATTGCGGTTTCATAGAACATTGACCAAAATGTTTGTGTAAATCGCATGAATGGTTCCCTCTCCCCTGCCCGCTTCCTTTTTTTATTTTTCTATTTCCATGTGTGTTGCTTTCTTTTCTTTTGTTTGTTTGTTGATTCGTTTGTTTCCAGAATATTCCAGTTCAGTCCCAAGCTACAAGCAGGCTCGCAGCCTTTGGCTTTATGCACCATGTCCCAGCGCTGTGCAGTTCCAAAGCGTTCTGTGTGATAAATTTGTTACTGCTCTGTTTATCTCAGTTTTAGATTCCCGATGAAAAAAAGTTCACAGAATTTAACAACGGCAACAAAAAAAGATAGGATTTCTCTTGGATTTTTAAACATCATGCAGAATGATTACTATTTTACATTAAATCTTAAACAGAGAGAGTAACTATTTTTAATCGAATCTGCTCATGGTGTGCTCATTTTAGGACTTGAATGCATGTCACTCCAACAAGATCTTTCTCTCCTGATATATAGTTTCCTTCTTTTTTATTCTCTAGCCCTCACCAGGCAAACTGCCCCGTTCATCTTTCCATCTGTGGAACTTCTCTGTAACTGTCTCTGTCTCATTGTCGTGTTCTTCTCCCCAGTAACTTTTCCTTTCATCTACCATTGTGATATTCTAGGTCTATTAGGACCTACACTAAACATACCTTAACTAAGTCATATGCACACATAATTCTTTGAATTCCATTTCTGTATTCTTGTAAGAGATCCTACTGTAATTCCTTGAATTCTCACCAATGCTTACTGGAGCAACTAAACAAAGGCAGTAACTGTTATCAGTGTATGACCACTTTCTGGCCTGCTTAAATCCACATCCTTCTTTCTACACATTAAAAAAAAAACAAGGTTAAATAACCTTAATTTGCTCAGAACTACACTGAGCATTCCTTCTCCCTATCCTAATTCAGTATGAGCTGATTTAAACCATCCTCTGACTTTTTTTTGCTTATGGTGCATCACTCAGTTTCCATTCCACGTGACAATAATCATATCCAAACGAAAAAGAATTAAATAAACGTGACATTTCGTGACACACTGTATCAGATGCTTTCCTAAATTAAGGGAAACCACCCACGGCTTGGGAACCCCTGCCAGGCACATCACCCCCTTCTTTTGAAGCCAGGAGGATGGACTTGGAGCCATGGTAGTGGTGGGAAGATGGACTTGGAGCCTTGGTTCCAGGGTGGTTCATGTTTTGCCCCACACCTTCATTTGTTAAGGCAACCCATTGAAGAGTGTGTGTACATCTGGTACCACCATGTGGCCAAACTACAAGTTATTGGCACTGGGATCTGCCCTGGGCTATTCATAGGCCCGCACTCTCTCCAAGGCCTGCTAGAGCCAGTAGCAATCACCACCACCATTTCCCTCAGGAGGGAAACTACCATGGAAGAGGTCACTACTCAACAGTGCTGGAGTGGTCAAAGTGGGGGAACCAGCTCTTCCCAGGGGCCAGGGAAGGGAAGGAGCCCTGGTCCCCACCTTTGTGATGCCAGAGCAGAAGGGAGCTCTGTGCTACACTGAGCTTCACATGCGTGCGGCTCCTCCGGCTCTGTACTTCCAGTAATTCAATCAGGACAGTCACGTCGTAGCCATGTGGAGTCAGTTACCGAGTCACAGTGAATTACTGAGGAAAGGATTTCATAATTAAAAAGGACAATAAAACAAAGAGCTTTCCACAGCAGTGGAGTCCAGAACTGTAATGATGACATATGAGAAACAAGAAAACAATTACATTTGGGCTTGGTTTAAGGCCGGGCAGCACCTCTCTGGAGGAGAGCCTGGTCCTGTTCCCCCCAGCAGCCCACAGAGGGACAAGAGAGAGAGAAAAGGAAAGAAGTGAGAAAAGGAAGTCAAAAGGAAGATGTCCACTCTCCCCTTGTAGATAGACAGGGAAAGAGTTTGATTGGGGCCATCAGATGGAAAACAGAGCCCAAAACTAAGTATCAGCTGAGGAGTTCAGAGAGGAGGAGAGGCATGCATGTTTAGGAAAAAATATGTCTGTGAGGAGAAACGAAGAAAAGCAATGTTAGCAGTGAACACTGCTATCGTGGCAAGCCTCCTCCTGGTCTCAGTGCCCTGGCCCATGGCACCCTATAGGAGAATATTTCAGGTACTGTCCAACTTCTTGTGCTACGCCTGTCTCTGTGTTAACCAAAAGCCTTTGTGTCAGCTGGCTTCTAGGCACTGAACCAAACAACTTTCCTGGCAGGGTGAACAACAGCAAAAATTGTTAACAGGATTGGATTTAAGCTGTCCTGCAATGATTTAGTTTCTGCCTTTTCTCCAGATTGCCACATAGTCATACTTTTCCTGAGGGAACCAGTTCCTTGCCAGTTCCTCCTTGATGTGTCCTACCTGGGCACATGTGGTTGTTGGTGATTATGTTATCTGGTTGCTTTGTGTGTGATACCCCCTTTTTTGATTGCCAATACATTAGAAGAGTTCTTGTTTGAAATGCAAAGCTTTGGATGTTTTAAGATCCCTGTGTGTCATTTTATGGTCATCTGCTGTCTGGGACAGGATAGCTGGGATGGCTACTCACCTTTGGAAGCTATCTGAACTTCCATATGCAGTGGAGTACATTCTGTTACACAGATGGGGAGATCCACGTGTTACCTCTGTCTTTGATAATGATAAGGAAGGCAAGGCCCCTCAGTTCTGTCTTCCAAAATACTCAGAAAAGTGTTTTGTTTTTGTTTTTTAAATATTCTGAACTTCTACAAGTGAAAAACTGTAAAGGATAATTGTTATTGTGGTGCCCCTGAGAGGTCACGGGGTGCATACACTTACACTTTATGCTGTGATAAAAATGTTGATTGGCAGATGGCAACATCTATTTTCTCCTTTGTTTCCTGGATTAAATGAAAGCCCTCATTTGAAATCCAAATGTGGGATTAACCCTTACTTTTGAGATGAAAAAGAGGTGAGTTGTCTCCCTGTCTATTAGTCAACTAGGCAAAAGAGGTCATTTGCTTCATCTCATGATTCACCCGCTGGAGAATTCCTCACAGGCAGGTAGGTTTCAAACTGTGAGACTGTCCTACCAAGTCTAAGAGCTCACCTGCCAACACAGAATGTAACAGAAAGAGGTCACCTCAGTACAGTGCTAGTAAAAAGTTCAGAGATGACTTTACACCTACCACACTGAGACAGAAAGGTGATTGAGATCAGCACTACATTATTTCAGCTGGAGAAAGGCCACAAGTTTCAGAATGATGTCAGTTTGCCATGCTGAACTGAAGCATTTTCAGAGCTGGTACATTCAGATGAGTACTGTGCTCTGCTTCTGTGGTTTGCTTGTTGGTGATCACTAATATCGCATGAGTGAATAGTTAGTCATTACCTTCTGCATTTCACAACAATATTGCTTTGCTGATGGTCTTTCTCTCGTAGTTCATTCTGAGTAGGTTCCATGTAAAAGTGAGAACAATTTTTCCTATGTCTACAGCTTTTTGGTACAGAAACATACTTTGAAGCTTATTTAAATCATTCAGGCAAAAATCAAAATGTGCAAAAATGACATGTTTTTGCCTGTGTAAACATATTAATGTATTACTTAGGTGGCCTTCCTTCTGTAGTGTCACAGGTAGATTAAGCCAGAATGAAACACTCACGTGCTTGCATCTGAACCGAATCTCGCTTTGAAACCATCAGTCAGGCCTGGCACAGACAAAAGAGAGCCCAGCTTCACGTATCTCAGTGAACCTTTTCAAAAGGCAGCTGAGGTTCACTTTTTCAATAAAGCACAAAACCAAGGAAGCTCTAACTGGTAAGTCCTGTTGTTAATGGCTATCCACCTGTGGATGCCTCATTTTGGTGAGCTGAATGATACCTTTTCCTAACTTACTGCGACATTATTTAGAAATTTGGTTGTATGAAAAGATATTATATCCATTTCCCTGACCTCCTGATGCAAGAATTCAGGTTGATTCTTATGCTTCGCTACCACACCTCAACAATTGATAGTAATTACCTGCTTTATGATTCCTTTTCCAGATGCTCTGTGAAACAATACAGGACCTTTAAATTTAGTTTTTAATATCCGGTAATTCTAACATCTGAGCGAGAAAAAGTGTATAGCAACATACATTTTTCTCCTTGATCTCATGGGCAAGTGTTGTCTGAGGACTCTGAAGCATTTGACAGTGCATCCTCTCTTGGATCAAAGAAAACTCACATCTGCCTCTCAGCTTGGTATGGTCATTTAAAACATTCCCTCCCTCCCCGACTCCAAAAAAACAACTCTAACACAAAACCCATACACAAAACCTACTAGAATTTGAACAAATTAATTTTTGTTGGCATTTAAAGCAAGCTCCATTGAACTGAACGCAAATATTTGAAAACTCTCTCCTGGGTAATAGCAGCACAATGGGACTGGAAAGGGAATAGCGCACACCTGGATATACAAACTCTCCCAATCAAAGGGTTAAAAACAAGGGATCATTTGTTCTGAAGGAACACAAAAAACACATTCACCAAACAGCTGCTGTACAACTTGAAACAAAAGCTTATTAAGTGGTAAGTTTTAATGCAAAAATATGGGAGGGAGGGAGTACAAAACATCTCTGATCTCTGCATACCTTACAGCCTTAAATCCGCCTTCTCCTCACGCCAGTAACAGCTCAAGAACTCAGTTTGCCTCCTTGTGCCTGACAAGTTTGCATCACTCTTTCAAATAACCGCAGCTGACAACCACCACCAGAATTGAATTATGTCGGCTTGCGCCTGCCGCTCCCACATTCTTCATTAGAGATAGAAGGATATTAGTGCTTGGTTTGTGACCACTGTAGTTAAACACCTTAAAGCCTATAAGTAAACTTGCCTGTAAATCAAAAAGGCAGAGAGTTTTCTCATTTCATCAAGTGTAGTTTTACTGTCTGCTGTCACCACAGCTGTCAGCAGGATGCTTAACTGCTCTAATTGTCTAAGGGCTCATTCCCTCACCCTAACTAATTGTTTAGATCTGCTAATCTGCATCCGTCATCTGTGAAGGGACTAAGGCTGTTCTCATCTCCCAGTTCATAGGAATCAGCTATAGCAAGTCTGTAACAGGATCTACAGGGTTTACCTACTGCCCTGTGGTGAGACAGTTGCTTGCAGTTGGGTGAGTGATGTGTTGTGAGCTGGCGAGGATAAGAATAAAATCTTTTGGAGATGGTAAATTGCAGCAGACACCCAAACTGTGACTTGCTGAGAAACAATAGCATGGTAAATGGCTTCAGCCCTGCAAGGTCAGACCCAAGAAGGAATGCAGAGAGAGACTGCCTCAAAACTTGGTGTAACTGAGCTCTTACGTAGATCTGACTCTATTTGCCATGACTATCTGCTTCTTTTTAATATTAGGTATGAAAAATTAATGATGTGAGTATGCATTGCATCTGTATATCAAATCTTCTTTTAAATTAATCCATGGCATTTCAAAGGACTTTCATCTCAACTTATTTATACAAGTTTCATACAGTGTGTAGCACTTCATTAGGTCAAATGTTTATCAGAACTCATTTAAAGATCTCTTTGTACATGGATTATCTGTATATGGAATATCATCATTTTGTGGGTTTAAGATTCTCTAGGATTTTCTGGTCATTCTGTTTAAATTCCCCTTGGGTTTGCCAAATATTCCTAGTAATTAATAATGATTTGAAATTATCTAGATTCTATAAATGGGATTCTGGCTTAAGAAAGGACCAGCTCTCAGTCAGAAAATTGCAGGTTGCTTCTATTATCAGTCACGAGTTACTGGAATCATAGAAATGTTTTTCTTTTTTTTCTTATTTGTTGTTGCTTTTGTGACTGTACATTAGTGTCATGATTTATTTACCTCTATGAAATCTACCCTTGGACTTGTCAGTGTGCCTGATGCTTAACCAACCCCAGTTCTTCATATGGCCCTATTGCATTGTTTGGAACTCAGTGTAAAATACATTTTGCATATTTTCTCTGGATAATTGCCAAGTCATGCCATTGCTCTTGTTTTATCCTTTCTCTTTTCAGCTCTTTTCTGCTGTTGCTTCTCCTCATTCCTTCCTCCCCCCAGCCAGATGCCACAGCTCCTTGCCGCAGATGCTGAGCCATGCTGGAGCAGCCACGTGTAGCCATCACGGCTCCACTGCTGGCTGCAGAGTGCCAGCTACCAGCTACATGGATGGGAAGGCTCCTGCCAGAGTGAGCAAACACAAGAGTGTTATTTAAGATCTGTAGCCATTGATACCCTGTGTTTCCTTTGGCTAAGTAAGGGAAATCGGAAAGCTTGGCTCAAGGAGCTCACACATTAGGATGTGTAGATATGATGAGTTTTATGTGAAGAAGGTGCTGATAATTTGTAAATACAGAACTGATAGATTTCTTTGAAGGATTAAAGCTTAAATTGGAAAAAAATAGGCAGAGGGTAGGAGGAAATCAAAAAGAGCTTTCCTGTTTTACAAATGGGGAATATAAACATTGAAATCCTGTACTTATAACTCTTAAAAAATTAGGGTAATTCTTTAAAGTTAGTCAGTTAAAAGATCTCTCTGTAGACAACTGAAACAGGTAGGTTTTGCTACATTCAGCTGTGAAGTGAAAAAGATGATGTAGGCTATATGGTCTCCTAATCTCTGCACTTCAGCTAAATTCCTGAAATGTGATGGGATGACTTTTGCCCGAAGAGATTAACTGAATTAGTCTCACACAGGAAATCCATGGCAGAGCCAGGAAGCAAGTTTACTGCAGAGCCTTACTTCTAAGACAGGACCCCATAAAATCAGTAGCCATCCACAGCTAGGAGATGACCCGTCCTTTGCTGTGTTCCTTGTTTCTCTATGGAGTTTTATTTTCAGAGGAAGTGATTATAGCCCAGTCTGTAAGACCTCATTCTTCATTTTATAAATGTTCAAATCTTAATAAGAGTACAATTATGAGAAAGGAGGTTTAAAATGAACCAAGTATGTGCCAAGTAGATGAAGGAATCTTTGAAGTGATCCCACCTTTGATTTATATACTGACAAAACCTTGAGTTTCAATCTAGATTTCCTCAGCAAATCTCTTAAATCAAAAGTTTCATTGCCCTGCAGTTCAGGAATTAATCTGACTGTGAGACTAAGGGAAAAATATTGTACCGCAGAACAGTAAACTGCTGTAAGTCTGAAGTTACACTCAAGCTAAAGAAAACCATGCTTTGTGTTATTAGTATGATAGGGCATTAGCCAGCCCACAGCTTTCTCCTGACTCTTGGCCTGCACTCTTATGCTTGGTTTCTGATCTGGGGCAAACGTTTTCTGAAATGCGTCCTCTTTTCAGGGCTGGAGTCTTGAACTCCAATCAGGGAGGACAGAGCAGCACTTCAGGTTGAACTTATCCAAATATTATTGGTATATTATGTTTCATAATTACTTTGGATCTTTCTTTGCATTGTAGTAGAGATGTACTTTGGCTCTACAGTTATACAGCCCTGACACCTCAGTTATAACAGTTCTTAGAGGGTTATGAGGTGGCCTTTGGTCTTTTTTCTTCATTAACCCAGTTTAGCAGAGCATTTAAACAAGTGCATCTCTCTTCAACAATACACACTGGGGAGTGGGTCCAAAGCAGTGAGCCTGGAATAAAGGGTAGCAGGGTGATAAGCTCCATTTAAGCCTCTGTAGCTGGCTCAGAGGGAGTGCATTGAGTTTGAAGTCCTAGCAGAGGAAGAACCAATGCCCCACTCTTTACTTGCTTGGCAGAGTGCCCTCACCACTAGGGTAGCAGGCAAAGCATGATCAGTGCTTTCTGGAGAAAGGGTCAGAAAGAACATCACAGGAGTTAATTATACTCCGAAATCCAGGAGTTTAAGGCCAGGTTGGATGGGGCCCTGGGCAATCTGATTTAGTACTTGATCTAGTGGCTAGCAACTCTGACCGTGGCAGTGAGGTTAGAACTTGATGACCCTTGAGGCCCCTTCCAACCCAAGAAGTTCTTTGATTCTATGATCCAACGAAAAGTTTCAAAGCTTAAACCTTCGGGATGTTTATCCAGGATACAGAGAAGAGCAATCGTATCTGAAGTCTTTTGGGGACCTCAGTATGTTGTGGGTGTCTTCAGCTCTTCTTGTTTATGAAACTCTTATTCCTACGCTTGCCCTGTGACGTCTTCTTCCAGAACTGAGCTCTGCAGTCTCTCACTGGATCTGATGCTCTGATATCTCAGGCACCTATGAGCAAAACAATGATGATAACATTCAGAAAGCAGAATGAGATAAAGACAATCACATAGGAGTCAAAGATTTGTATAATTCGGAAAGTAAATGAAATAATTTTAATTTAACTATTAAAGCTTCTACAACTAATATAGCTAGTCAGTAAGTCTTGCAAAGTACCTTTAATGATTAACTGCACTAGTCTTTATGACAGTGGTAAATGGCAAGAAATTATACAGTTCATATGACTAGACCATGACTTGACATTCATTCTAAGCAATGAAAATTTTGAGAGAATGTTATAAAATGAAAAGGTCTATGTTTAAGAATTAGGAAAACCAACTTATTTGCTTCCATCAGATCCAAGATGAGCTGAGGGAAGATGCAGGATTATTTCTGGGACATGCTAAAGGATGCCATGTTCAATGAACCAGAAGTCTGCTCCTAAGGTTGCTGGAGGAGAGGAATGAACGCAGAGGAGAGGCAGGTGAGTGTGGAGGGGGAAAGAAGGCTCTGGGGGAAATCCCAACCAACCAGGAGCAATCTGACTGATGTGTGTGTGTTAAGATGTCTAGCTGTAAATGTCCCTGTTCATTGCAGGGGCGTTAGACTAGTTGACCTTTAAAGGTCCCCTCCAACTCAAAAGATTCTATGATTCTATGATCTAAGGAGCAGTTGAACAGTGAAAAGTTAGCTTTTTATTCAGAAAGTAAGCAGAAGATGTCCAGACAGGGTTGTACTGCTGAACATGGCACGAATGGTATCTGCTTTCCGTGAGTGAGAGCAGTTTGAGGGGCCATGTGAAGAAATTGCAGGGAAAGGAAGGAATCAACAGGGACAGGCATCCCTTGGGAAAAAAAAAAAAAAAGTGGATGAACATTATAGCTGCACAGCCTTTGATCCACAGTCAGAAGGAAAAATTGTTTGTGCCATTCACTTACATGAGTAAATCCTGAAGATATTGAAAAAGCATAGTAATCTCTCTAGAGTATGCTATTGCACCACCAAGAAGTCCAGCTTCTTTCTGTTTTAATAAATTCTGCTCTCCTGTAAGCAGAGTGTCTCTCAAGGACACTGCTTCTCTTAGGAGGATTGCCTAAATGCAGTTGGATTTCTTTTCAAGCCTTCTCATATACCACCTCCTGTCTTCCAAACTGGTCAGTGTCCTCATTTATTGTTACTGTGGGAAAAAACTATATAAGAAAACTGAGATGCATAAGAAAAACAAAACATTTGGAAGATGTGGTGGCTGGGGCAGTTGTGACATGCCAAGTGCTTACGGGTAGTGGCAGCTTTATATTCACAACCGCTTTGTGCAGTGGCTTCTGTTACCTTGCACACTGTTTGTATGCTATTAATGCTACATACATTTCCGAGATGAATGAATGTTTTTATACAATGTTTATTCTTTCTTAACTTCTAAGCCTCTGGATATAAGTTTTCATGACAAATGAGTACATGCTCAAATGACACAAAAGCAGGATTTTCTTTAAAATGTATTTGCACACATTTCCTTATGTTTTAGTATCAGCAAGTATATGATTGATTACAGGACTGTTTTAGGTGGTTTATTTTCCCATGTGCAAATTTAGAGTTTTTAATTGTAATGTATTTAAGGGTCATAGAAGAGAAGGGGAGAACCTCAGCTGCATAAGCCAGTAATATCTGTGGAAGCTGCATGCTCGAGTTGCTCCTGCAGCACTCGTGTCTGTGATGGCTCCTGTTTGAGGAGTCAAGAATAACTGTCTCCAATTTGAAAAACAATGGGAAAATTTGAAGTTCTCTGGCTATAACTCAGTTGTTTAAAAAAAAAAAAAAAAGAGTTGAAATTCCAGAAGCCTCAGCACTCTTACCACCAACACAGGGACTACTGCTTTAGAGGAGGTGGTGGCTGCAGGAGAGGGAAGGAGAGGAGCTGCAGGAGCGGTTGCTTCTTTGCCAGTGATGCACCGTGCAGCACCCAGCTCTGGTGTGGCAATACTCACGGAGCTGGGTGGTGGTCACGCATTCAAACTATGGCTCCCTGCACCTCAGAACAGGATGAAAGCCTCTTCCTTGGTGGACTTTGTCATCAGTGGAGATTAATCAGATTTACACCAGGCTGCTTTCTTATTTTGGCCTGTTTTGGTTTCTTTCTGAGAAGCCAAACAAGCTGCCAGTGGAAAACTAACCGGCCCCAAATCAGAACAGTGTGCACTGGCCCTGCTTAAATCCCTCCCCAGTTCCGTGGATGCTGGATGCAGAGGGCTGAGTTGCTGTCCTCAGCAGACCTGATACTTTCTACAGGGACAATTAACTTCATCACAGATCTGAGTCCCAGTGTGTTCTTACGTGATAGGTGTTCAGGTCTGTGTCTGTCCTAGCAGTTTATTTCTTAATAAATTAGTGGCATTACTCTCTGTAAATAAACAAAGCCTTAGTTTCCTGGGAAAAATGATGCTTACATAGCACTTACAGTTCTCAAAGAACTTCTGTTCAATCTCCACACTAATGTGGTTTCACAAGAAGACTGAGATTATTTTATTGCCCCAGGATGCCAGGAAATTTTCATTTGACTTCCTCAGATCTCTAGGATAAAAGTGGGACAGTAAAGAAAAGAATTCCCTTTGCTGTCTTAGATTTCTGTTCTTCAGGAAAATATCTTATGTTTTCTAAGATCTGATATTCTGTAGTTTATTTTTAACTTAGTGACAGTATTATTTTACCTTTTTTTTTTTTTTCCACAGAGGAATATCTTGCCCTCTGCTACTTCCTGCTCCCAGCCTTTTTTATAGGCTTCTCTTTCTGTGCCGAGTGTAGATAATGCTTTTCACACTTCATTGGTTTTAGTCATTATCTATTTCCTGGCTCTGTGGAAAACAAAGGAGTCAATAACCCCTACAATGTAAAAAATATAGCTATCATTAATAAGCAGCCAAATAATCAACACAAGAATGCTGGTTTGCTGGAGGCATGTGGAAGATTTGGTGTTGCCAAAAACGTTATGCCATAGCATGCTGTTAGCTAACAGAAGGTGTTATCAGGAGCATTTGATGAAGAAACACACATCTTTGAAAAACACAGCCCCAAAGCACATAGAGCAAATCTAGACCTGGCTTTTTAACCCAGTGTAAATTTCAAGACCAAATCCTTCCAAAAGGTTTGTTCTCCTCTTCAGCCAAACCAAGTTCAAATGGGACAGAGAAGGCTAGGCACACCTGATTGCAGCCAAATTTGTTTCAGCATCACGGGAGCATTTATGGCATTTATGCCTCTTCTCGTGCCTCTTCCTGCTACTCCATCCCCAGAGGGTACTCCTGTCTTCCATGAGGAGCAGGGGCAGCAGGTGCACAATGCAGCATGAGCATTTCCATCAGAAGGGTGGTGAAGGCATGGTAGGACATCATTTATCAGCTCAGGCCATTTTAAGGTAATATTCCATTGATTATGTGATATGAAGTAATCTTGGAGAAGCTGACTCCCAGGCTTGACAGTGTAAGTTCAGAAAAAACCTCACACCATTAAAATAGGGTGTGAATTTTGTAAGTGGCTTGGGATAAAGGACAAGATACTGAACTTTAAAAAAGTGTTTGAAATTCGGTTAAGGATTACGGTGATATAGGATATAACTTCTAGAATCCTTACAGGTCACCACCACGTAAAACACCTTTTTATTTTCTTCCGCTAAACTGAGTTAATACAAAGTTATTGTCTTAAGAGTACTATCTCATGTTAGCAATTATTGGTGCAAGTCACGACTGAGAAATGCACAGAAGCAACGGGGATGAGGTTAGCAGAAGAAGTCATGGCTCTCCCTAATTTGCTTCCAAGTAAAAATCTATTGGCCATTGTTCCCATCAGGCCTGGAGTTAGCTCAGTGAGGAGCATTTCCAGTAGTCCTGCTCATGGGCTCCAGACAAAGGCTTTCAATTTAATACAGCCAAAAGGACTTGCAGGTCAGTTTCTTTTACAAAAACACTGTTTTGTTGACTTAAACATTCTCCTGCAGCCATGCTTTGCTCCTGTGTGGTCACCTACCTTGTGTCACAGCCCCAACCAGAACAATGATGAATAGCTCGGAAGAGAAACGCTCTGTTCCTTGTGATATGCTGGAGCCTCTCCATGTGGCTCCTGTGATGTCATGGAGAGGCATCCGAAATCTCTGGGACACAAGCCTGTCTTTCTCGCTGCATTTTCCTTTCCTTTAACAGACATCCATGTCTGTTGATATAGTAAGACACTGAGCTGATGTCTGGTCTTTTGCTAAGACATGACAGCAAGATCTTGGGTCAGAGGAAGGGAATAGGATGGCCTTTATCTGTCATTCACATTTTTTTCCCTGAATTATCTTGTTTGGATTTTGTTTTTCTCCATTTTTTACCATCTCTTTTCTTGAAATGTCTGGTGGATTAATTACAGACAAAAACTGAACTGTAATACTAAAAATTCTGTCTCTGTTTTCACAAGCCTTTGATGACTAAGTTGCACATGAAATGAAAATCCCAACTTTTACCCTCATAATAACAAATTTAAAATCCATGTCAGGCACTAACTCTTTCAGATTTGATTCCTCCGAACACCCCTCATTTGTGTACAGAAACGTCTGGATCATCTCCTGTCTCCATCCAGATTTAGGAGCAGTGTGCTGCAGTGGGACCTCTCACTGTAACACTGAGCCTTCCTGAACATACTCTGTTCTACTGATTTCACTGAAATCTCATTATAAGTTATTTTCATTTCTCCATTTCTAAGAAATGTTAGCAGTGTATTTATTTGGTATTGCTGAAGGGGATCTACACAAAAATCTTTGGCAGTAAGACTGATAGACCCTAATATATTACTTACCAAACTGTTTAAAGATAACATTACTTTTCAAAGGAATAGCCTTCTTCCAAGCAGCATCTTTTTTGCCCAGCCATCTCATTATACAAACAAGTCCGTGGCTTTGAAATGGAAATAATTCATTCTAAATAGCCACATTAGGATTTCCATGGGCCCCATAAGATCCTTATGAAGGAGGTGAGTTCAGCATCTTGCCTTTCTGAAGTACTGAGTTATGCTCTGATCTGGATTTGTTTCCTTATTTTAGTTTTTTGTTTATTTGCTTGGTTTTTACTTAAACAATGAGAAGACCTGAAGCATTTCACTGTAAAAATGAAAAAGGTATCAAGTAGATACAGTAAAACATAGAGAAAAATCTTCTCATAATGCTACCAGTTAACTATTTGGTACTTCAAAAAAATGTCATCATTAAGTGTTGTGATCTTAAGGTGACAGACAAAAGATCTCTCCTATGCCAGATGAATTTCCATCAGAGGAGGCTAAAACCTTACCCAGGTTATGGTATTAAGTATTACATCACTTTCTCATGTTAACGTTTCTTCAGACATATGTTCTTTTCTTTCAAATCTTGTCAGACTTCTTATTCCGTTTTTATAAGACAGCCTTGACTCTGCACTAAACCATGCCACTAACACGTTACTTAATCTAACTGGCACATTGTAAAATTTTACACATGCGCTCATCCAGATAATTACACAATTAATTTTCACTTAGTACAGCTGAAACGGGGATAATGAAATTTCCACTGGTGTACTGTTACGTCCGGGGGTTAGGGGTCAGCTTCCTGTTTGGATAAGGGTGAGTTTAAAGAGGATTTCTGACAGTCTCCTTACTTCAGCTGAGTCTAAAAACATTGCAATGGAATTTCAATTTACAGCTAAGTTCGATGGAAGGAGCAGATGTTGGGAGTGTGCCACCACCATTCTGGGAGTGCTTTTTATGCAGGTGTAGTCAGAATTCCATGTCCTCCCTCCCACTCTTAATATGAACACTATGATAAACTGATGTGATATTAATTTCTGCACTGATCTGTAGATGCTTGGTACTTTGCAGAATTGTCCCCAACCTAAACAATTGTGGAAAGTTTTACTTTGTTGTATTTTTTTTTCTTTTCTTTTCTTTTTGCATCTTTGAATAAGTCTTCTACATGGACCATGAAAGTGGAGCTCTTCCCCCAAGCCTGTGTGGTGTGGAGGTCCACACAATAAAACAGAAAGAACTGCAGCAAACTCCCACATCTTTGACAAGATCTCTGTTTTGGCACCAAGACATATAGTAGCATATATAACCAACAATGCTTTTACATTAAAATGCAGACTATGCGACCTTAAATCTATAGTGTTTCTGATGGTGTATTTTCTAAGTTGGAATACATCAAATGCACTCCTTGAAATTCCATGCAGTGCACTTGTTGTCACACCCTTTATTCTGTCTGTAGTTGTCCCCAGCCTTGCTTCTACCTGCAGAGCTTTACTTTCTGATCCTGGTCATTCCCAGACAGCTCACCTTAGCTGGGAGTTACTTGGGGCAGGTGCCAAACCTTCCATGTAAACCCCAAGGCCAAATGGAGTGTGACTGCAGGGCTAGAACTCCCTTGGACCAGTCTGTCCTTGATCCACAGTGATGCACTGGGCCACTTTTTCTGACCCAAGTTGGAAAGAAGAACAGTGTTTTTGATGAATAGTACAGCTTAGAGCCACAGGGCTGCAGCTGTTCCCTCTAGCAGGGCACCCACAGTGCATCGGCAGAGGTGGCTCTGGCCAGGCTGGAGTAACTCACCCTGCCTTGGTGCCAACAAGGTCTTCCTGCCTCAGAGCTGAACAAAGGCAATGCCAGCATCTCCACTGCTGGCACAGGCTACAGGATTAGGTCCTCAGAGCAGAACATACTGTCAGCTGGCAATAAATAGAGACTGTGTCAGAGCGCATCTCTTGTAAACAACATCTTCTTACGATACATATTTCTGTGGTGCTACTGGGCCTTGATCAGAGGCTATGACTTCACTGTCCTAAAAATGTGGAACAGTTACTTGCAGAAGAGACAAATGTTTGCATTGTCAATGATTTTGTGTATTTCTTCTTTCTGTTCAGCTTCATCAGTGCTTTTTATATCATACAGATGAGAAAGCATTAGCACTTGTTATCGTAGGCCTTGTTTCTCCATTCTCTCCTTTCATTCTCTTTTAATCTCTCTCAAGTTTTTCTAAACTCATTTAGAAGTCCTGCTTTATTCAAAACTTCAGGTTTCATGCTGTTTTCCTCTATTTCAGTCTCTTTGATGCCTTAAACATACTTCACATGTTTTTAAGGCATCAAAGTGTCTTAAATTATATGCTCTCCTTCCTCAAGTAGCTAAAGATGTGACTAATAAAATCCCTTCTCTGTAGACCACACCTTATGTTATCAGTGCCCCGAGACCAGCTTCAGACACCTGGAGCTGCAGATGGATGCACTATATAACCCTCACCATCAGGCACTTCTACATGTTTATGAATAAGGTGGAAACCCTCCACCCTCCAACACAGATATTTCAAAGGAAGAATAACAATTCTGTTTTACTGATCCATTGGGAAAAAAAAAAAAAAAGACACATGAATTTGGTTTGGTAAAGATCCATAGGCAGTCTTTGCACCTCCTTTCAACATCAGGGGTTATCCTGACAGCAAAGGGCACGTCTTGGTTTTTCAAAGGGAAAGGATGAAATACTGTGCTCCAGACATTGCTGTTTGTTGGCATTTCTGTCTCAGAAGTCAAAGCACCACGTGACAGCCGCATGCGTGACATTAGTTGTGTGACATCACATATGCATGTGTACCTTCAAACAATAGTGAGAAGTTCAGTGTTATTATTAAACTTGATTGTGTTACTACCTCAAAAAGTATAAACTGTATTTCTAGTCTAGTGGGTGAATGTAAAAAATACATCATGGGTAGAAAATGTGTACATTAAGGAAGAATGCAAAAATACTTTTTCACTTTGAAATTTGACCAGCTGTAGCAGCACCACCATCTCTGTTCCAAAGGTGATCATCTTCAAGAAATAGGGTTTGCTTTGCTCCAAGCATTAGAAACAGTATTTATGTATTTTTTCCAGGAAATGTGGTAATATCAAACTAAAATTATACAAGACTAAATCATTAATATAGTTCTGAAAATATTCATTTTTCTTCCCTATTTAGCAACAACTTTCCTATTCTCATTAGGCATTTTTTAAAATGCTATAGCAGCAGTCACCATGTATGACTGTAGAAAACTGCAGAGTTGACTGCAACAATTTTTGCATTTAAGGTAGGGTGTGAGTGAGCCCCCCCAGCTGCCGCTGCTCAGAAATGCACTGGGATTGCCCCTGTGTGAGCAGGGATGCTCTCCATGGAAATACAGCCAAAAGGATCATGGAATCATAGAATGGTTTGGGTTGGAAGGGACCTTTAAGATCATCTAGTTCCAACCCCCTGCTATAGGTAGGGACACCTCCCACTACACCAGGTTGCTCGAAGTCACATTCAGCCTGGCGTTGAATGCTTCCAGGGAGGGGGCATTCACAGCCTCACTGGGCGACCTGTTCCAGTGTCTCACCACCCTCACAGTAAAGAATTTCTTCCTGATATCTCGTCTAAATCTACTCTCTTCCAGTTTAAAACCATTTCCTTTCATCCTGTCGCTACATGCCCTTATAAAAAGTCTTAGCTTTCCTGTAGGACCCCTACATCTTCTGTTTGAGTTCTCAGAGTCACTGTCATGTCTTCATAAATTTTCAGATCGATAAACAATATTTTGGCTTACTATTTAACACGCTTGGTTGTATAATTGCTCTCTGCAAACTGATGAAAAGTAGAGGGTCTTTTCCATTTTAATTTAATTTACAGTGCCATCCCTCTTGCCTCACATTTTCTGTTCCATGGAATGGGTAGTGTGAAGCCACAGCAATCTTCTGCAGCAAGTGGACACTCAGCTATCTTCTTAGTTTAAAACACTCAGTTAATAGAGAAACATAGGTCAAGCAGAGAGTGAACTGTTCCCTCTCAGGACAAGTAGCTAAAATAAGGAAAGAATTGTAGTCTACTGTCAATTAAAGCAAGAGCCCCAAACAGTTATTCCCACAAATAGCTAAACATAGACGGCTGACTTCCAGTGAGAAGTATCCCACTGTTATGAGCCCATTGTTTTTATTTAAATCTTATCTTTCGAGTTTTACTAGCTTCTCCCCATGGTGCAGGCAGGCAGGCTCCTTAAAGCCTCTGCAGAGATTTTGTCTGCATTCCCACTTCAGCAAATGATCTTCTGTTTAAAGCTGCCACACCACACACATAGTTTTAAAAGGCAAAATGGGCTACTGCTTTTCTACCATTTGTGCAGCAGGTATCCCATCCTTCCAAGGACTCTTTAACATTTCTTGCTTTCAGGACAGGGAGGTCCTATGCACAGCTGCAGGTTAATGGTATCTGTAACAAATTGTAATCTATTTTAACAGGTGTTCCTCCTTTTGCTCTACTCCAGAGCCCATTCTCTTCCTCAGGCTGTTAGGAGATGTGATGGTGAAGGTACAATTCTTGCTAGGCAAAGTGTGCAGTGGAGACAAATTTTGTGATTGCAGCAAAATTCACATTTACTGTCTGCAGGCAGTTATGGACTATGTTATGGCATTTAGCCAGTGTCTGCCTTGAAAAGGTAGAACAAATCTCCTTCTCTGGTGAGGTGTCATTGGAGAAGAACCCTGTGCTCTTCAGTCCTGTGATTTTCTGCCGGAGAGAGTGAAGAAGATGGAATACAGCAGCAGGAAGTGAGGGAGAAAACATCACCCTAGGACTCCACAAAAATCTCAGCCTCCAGTGCAGAGCAGCAAATCTTCCTGCAATCTTACACTTCCCCTTAGTGAACTTAGTAACCCAGTACCGTTAAATTCTTAGTACTTCAAATGCTTAAAATACACAAGGGGAAATGGTTTCAATCTAAAAGAGGTGAGATTTAGATTGGTTAAAAGGAAAAAGTTTTTTATGATGGGGTAGTGAGGCACGGGAACAGGTTGCTCAGCATTGTGGTGGATGCCCCATTGATGGAAACACAGTCAGGCTAGATGGAGCTGTAGGTGTCCCTGTTCGTTGCAGGGGAGTTGGATCAGATGACGTTTAGCGATCCCTTCCAACTCAAACTATTCTATGGTTCCATGCCTGTATTTTTTTGTTGTGCTTTCTGACATACTAGTCTGAGGAATGACCGCAAGATATTTTTGATGTTGTGGTGGATTTTTCCCCTTCTTTACTTAAACAGATTTCTGTTTAAGAAAACAGAACACAAGAGCACTAAGAACGCAAGACCTTTCTATCCTCCCTCTACAAACAAAGATTCTACTACGCACATCTCAGCTTCACTCACAGTTCTAATTATATCCTGACAGCTGGGTGAAGATAGTTGTTTTTGAGGAATTTTGTTTGAACAAAGCATTGATATCCCTGTGTGCTGTTGTTTACAGAAGGTACTTTCACCGCACTGAGCAACTTGAGGATGTGTCGGTGGGATCCTTGGCATCCACGCATCCCTGATCCAGTCTGATCTCTGGGGAGCACAGAGCTGCTGTGCCCCATGCTCAGGAAAGCCAGGTAGGCTGGTCACATGGGCTACAGGTGTACCATGGGCCCACAAGACTCCTGTTCTTGTAACAGGCATCTGTTGTTTGCTACAGCTGACTCTGCAACTAATTGGCATTGCCCCTCACCCAAGCAAGCTGCAGAAGCCTAGAAATGATAGGAGTTTAGTGCTAACTGGTTTCATTAGTTCAGGGGGAGCAGGTAAGCTCATGTAAGGAGCATCACTGAGTGATATAATAGAGACACTGAATCACCACCAGCCCCTTGAGATCAGTGCCACAGACAACTGGAGGCGTGTGATGGGACTGAGAGGACAAAGTCTCTTAGGTGCATGTTCTGCTCTCACAAGTCTTAGATCCTTCCCTAGACTTTCCCTTTTGGGCACCATCAGAGACAGTCTGCTGGCTCTGATGGACCTCTGGTCTCATGCAGTACAGCTAACTGATGTTCTCAAGAGAACGACACGAATAATATCCTGCTGTGGCACTTCTGAGATACATCCATACATTTTTTTGCTACTTTTGGGCATAAACTTACCATTTAAAACAGTAGCAGATCCAAAAATGAGTTTACTTTGAACAGGCATCTGCAAGTTTCCACCCACTGCACAGAAAGGGTACTGGGGTGAAAAAGGTCACAAGATAATCTGAACAATTTTTCTTGAAAGATGCAAATATTTTTCTGAACCATAATTTGATTTTCATGTCCAAACCTGGTCAGTTAATACGTTTGCCATAAGAATTTTGGATACTTTGATTCTAAATTAACACCTTTACTTAGTGAGAAAAACTGCTCATTATACCCAAGTAATTTACAAACAATATTATTATATGAAAAAAAAAACAAAACAAGTTAATGTAATCTGGCATTTATGACTTCCACACAACATCAGCTGCTAAAGTAAGAAAACAACAAAAATACCCCTTATATTCAGAAAAAAAGCTTAAACTAATAAGCATGTTCCTAATATTAAAATCAAGTCGGAGATTCTATTCACTTTCATTATGTATAATTTATGACACTTGGATGTAGTTTAATAAGGTCATAAAAATGCCAGTTGTGGTATCTCATAATACTTTTTATAAACTGGTTTTACAGTCTACCCTTTGTTCCAAAGTTCAAAGTGACAATTGAAATGCACAGGTTGCCCAGGGGTTCAGACTTTTTGCTGGAAGTACTGACTGGTGAATACCTTAATTTCTAATATATCTATTTTTTTTTCAAAATCTTGGTAATTGTGGGGAACATTCCTTTCCTCCAGATGTGCCAAAGCTGATATTTTTCAATTTAAAGAAAAATATCAAGAATTCGGTAAAAGGAACACATTTTATTGCTGTACACTTTTTTTTTTTAGATGAAATGAAATCTGTGCAACATTTATTCCTAAGCAGGTCAAAGTCAAACAATACTTCTAAGTGCTGTTACAATAGTGGCATTATATTGTCCCTTGTCAGCTTTCAATTACTTCATCCACCTAGCTGATCACTGACTTATTTCCTGGCTTAGGTAAATAGGGCTTTTGGTGCACTTCCCTTAAGTCATTTCAGAGAAGATAAATTAAATAATGATTGCAATTTAATATTGTGATAGTGCTAAAATATTTCCTTCAAGCTTCAAGTTTGACCACAAGTTTCCAATAATATACTTTTTTTCACTTGCTAGCTCAAACCTGAGGTTTTATTAAATTCTACAGCTGCAGTCAGTATTTATGTTTTCATCTAGCAAATTGGACATTTTAAATAATAAAGAGCATGAAGTTATATATAAAAACAGATAACACTTGCAATTCATTTAAGGTGGAAACTTTATTTAAAATTAATCAAATTCCGCACAATATGGCACAGAGGTCCAAATTCTTAGCTCATTATACTGGAGTAAATCTGGGGAAAATCCATCTACTTCACAGCCGTTACTCCAGGATCCCAGCCAAGTATTCAAACCTCAGCTGGGCATGTATTCCTAAGGGATGTGGTACTCGGTGTGCACCATGCTTCCAGCGTATAAGTTAGTCCCTATGGGGAAGCGTCCCCCTGATTTTCAAGAGATGAGAAAAATTTCACAGAATCATAGAATCCTAGGGGTTGGAATGGACATCTGGAGATCGTTTAATCCAACTCCCTGCTAAAGCAGGTTCTGTACAGGAGGCTGCACAGGAAAGCATCGAGGCAGGTCTTGAATATCTCTAGAGAAGGAGACTTCATATACCCTCTCTGGGCAGCCTGTTCCAGTGCTCTGTCACCCTCACAGTAAAGAATTTTTTCCACAGGGTTAGAGGGACCTTCCTGTTTTGCATTCTGTGCCTATTACCACTTGTTCTGTCTCTGGGCAGCACCAAAAAAGCCTTGCCCCACCCATTTGACTCGTGCCTTTTTAGGTAGTTATAAGCATTGATAAGATTCCCTCTTAGTCTTCTCTTCTCCAACTCCAAACTTTCTTGGTTTGGATTGGGAATCAAGGTCCAGGTGGCCCATTGTTATAATTAGAGGAGTCTTTGTGAAGTTCTCAGTCCTACAGTTTTCATGGCTGGTATCCTACAGGGCTGAGGGAGGATGGAACAGGAGGTAAAAGCCTGGACCACAGCTGCAGTGACAAGTACAGGAACTTCTTTTTCCTACAGATAGGCACAGTCCTCATTTTACTTTAACCTTGCACTTTGATGGTTCACCTGTATATTCTCTTTAGGAGAACAAACTAATAAGCAGTAGAGTATATAGTGTGTACTGTCTGCAGATAAATGAGGTGTGGAATCATCATTTTTCACTTTAAAATCACTGTTCTCATCCACCACTATTTATACCTTTTCCTGCCATATGTACAGTGAAGCCTGTCACTACTACTTTGGAGGAGCAGAGTTCTGCATAAGCACATCTCCACATGAAGGAGCTGTTTGAGGGATGAGAATAGACCCATGTTGAGAAATTCCTCCTGCTTCCCTTCCACTAGTTCCCCAACATCCTCTCTCTGCTGTTATGATAGCTGTGCTTGTTGTTTTGGCCCCATGTCATAGTTTCTGTCAGCTTTGTTTCAGATGTCAGCAATAGTTTTCTAAGAGGGAAATACCCAAACAGAGCTTTCAAGACATTGCCCAAAAGGAATACCTAAGCATAAATATGGTGGTTAAACTAGCTCAGATGGAGAACAGAAATGTGTTGTAGATGAACTTCATGAAATTTCTAGGGAGACAAATTACCATTAGTCATGTTCTTTAGCCATACTTAAGGATGAAGCATCATCCTTCCATGGTGTTGCTAAGCAGCGGGCTCTCCCTGCTATAAGAAGCCTGCTGTGTTTGTGGTCAGGTCGTGGTGAGGTGAGGTGGGTGAGGAAAGGGTTATGGGCAATGGCAGAGCAGCAGCAGCTTGGCACTGGGAGGTTGAGCTAGGAAAGAGCACAAAGCACTACTTAGGCCTCCCCCTTTCAGGCATCTTGTTTCTTTTTCCTATGAAGGCATCTGTGCTGTACTTTCCTGCTGAGTACTGGGAAATTCACCTTAGAGGTGCTCTTTGGCAATTTGAACACAAAGTCTTTCAGTTTTGTCTGTAGGTCTATAAGGCAATTTTAGAAGTAGTGGATAAATAAATAAATAATGGAAAAAATAATAAAAAAAAGAGCTTATCCTGGGAAAATAACACCAACAACTTACAGCTGATCTGATCTCTGTTCTTCCCACTGTCCTGCAGGAAATTCTGACCTCATGTTTATTTTCCTTTCTTTAAGATGCTAACTTGAAAAACAAAAAGAAAAGGAATCCCATTTGGAGCCAAGCTGAAGCCACACAGGAGCAACTCAGCAATACATAATGCAAAGGATTCCAGTGGATTTGCAAGCAGGAGGATAAAATAAGACAGAAAACAGTAGAGAAAATTCTGGCATTTCCATGGATATTGACCTTTTATTCATGCTACTGCAGGAATAATAATGTAAGTTAAGATTTAAGCATGTTGGGCCAAGCTCATCCCTGGTATATTGTAAACTTCTAACAGAGCAAATTTTGGAGCTATTCTCATGTATGCTATTCAGAGCGTACATGGAAGCACCATGTATGAAAGAGGTCTTCCCTAGATTGATGGAGCCTTGAGCTTATTGAATGACAGCAGAGGAGGGGAGCTGGACATTGCCTTTGTGAGCACAGCCACCATTGCCAGGGTGGAAAGTTCAGGTCCCACTCCCTGCGCTCCCCTCCAGAGCTTTGGGAATGCTGTGTTCTGCACAGGGGTCAGAACGCCTGCAGAGAGGTGGCAGTGGTAGCGGGGAAGCCAAGACAGTAGACTTCCTCTCCCTAAGAAAACAGAATTATATTTATGGGTATGGGAGTTGGCAGTTACTCCAAGGGAGGGCGTCTCCCTCTTCTTGACATTGGCAAGTCAGGTCATCTGCTTGGACAGATGGATGGCATGGCCTAACCCTACGGGGAATGGGCACCATTTTAGTCTGTTGGTAGCATTCACATGGTTTATTCTATGTGAAAAAAATACATACTTTCTAAACTGTGAGAGAAACAAGAAAGGCAGCTGGACTCCAGGGCAGATTTTCATCCATCGGACAAACAAAGAGGAGCTATGCACTCACAAACTACCTCTCCACTGTCATTTCCAAGAAGTCTTGGGAAGATTCAGCATTTTGCAGCCAAAGGCCTATGATCAGCAAAGCATCTGGGCTCCTAACTCCTCATTTAAAAGTCTGAATTCCAACTGAAATCAGTGGGGAGTTTAAACAGGAGTTGGGAGATTCAATACTCTACTGAGTTCTGGCCACCAATATCAGTGCACTGCTTAACTCATAAACTATATTTACAATTTTTGCTCATTCTCGTCCACTGACACATTTCAGGTGCTTATAGATGCTTCTAATAGTATGCCGTAAATCACTGTAAATAACTGGGATACAATTTTTAGAGTTCAAATGGGAATACTCAATAGATGTGACTGTTTGCAGGATCAGGACCTATTTTCCAGAACAGGTGCTTAAATGAAATGATGAAGTCATTATAGTTGAGGAACTTAATGCAGAGAAATAGCTCACATTATTCTAGTACCTTTAGGGCTGTGGCATAAATGCCTAAATTAAAAATTTGAGAACTTATTAGGCAGGAGGATTGATTTGGCATTTCAATTGGAGAGCATTTTGTGGATGTGGGAAAAAAAAAAAAAAACAACAACCTTTTTTGTGTATATAGAAGAATTTTTTACCACCTGGAAAAGTTGCATGGTTTTGACATCACTTGCAGTTTTTTCTGCTTTTGAATTTGCTCCCTTTCTATGCTGCAAGCCTCCTCAGTACTCTGAAAATCAGTGTGCTCTTGGAACATGCATGTGTTCAGGAAAGTACAAAATGTCTATCGGAAAGGCAATATAGTGCACTCTTTGTGGTCAGAGTGTGGGAAACTCCATTTAGTTCATTTTCATGACAGAAGCACTGAACCACATTAACACAGAAGGAAGATGTAGAAAATGTTTAATGGTACTGCAACGCTTTGTTTATTCTTGGCTAAGCCTACACGGCTTCCAAATGAGCCCACTATGCAATGTGACTACATAAGGTTAACTGCTGGGTACATTAAGCAAAATACTCTCTCTTAGATGCTTGTTTAAGTCATCATTTCTGACCATTTATCAGGCTTAATGTGCTACAGCAGACTGCAGGTCACAATGTGTCATTTCCAAAAGAACTTTGACTTTTCCCTTTCCAGGGTCAGGAACCGGTAATGTTTAGCTGAAATCACCGCATTGCACTTCACAGCTTCCAGTGGATCCACTGAGGCTTTGGAGAGCTGCTCTTGCTGGACCAGAGTGCTGGCTCCAGGTATTCAGTACTAAAATTAGAGGACATTGTTTAAGTGCATATAGTCAGCTGAGTTTCAGGCTAGCTGCAGAATATCCCACTTCATTTGTGGGATAATGAGAGATACAGGATAACTGATTTCCCAAAATGATAGTGGGATATCTCTTAGAGAAAAATACCAAAAACAAGCACACCCACTTGAGGAAGCTTATTTGTATGGAATTCAAGAAAAACTGTATATTTGGGGGTACAATTTTTAATATGTCACGTGAGTATTTCTTCTATTCCTTAGTTCCAGGTAAAACAATGGGGCTATATATGTCGTGAGTCCTGCGGCTAAGCGAATGATTTGCAGCAAAAAATTTGCTTGATACCTTTACTCTCCTTTTTAATCTAGAAAATATGTGGATTTTTCAGATCTATGTGCTTTTTTCAAGTTGGTCTCACGTTGGTGGAGATGTGACAAAGATAAAATGGAGGTAGACAGATGCTTTCTGTTGTCTTCCATTTCCTCTTTATATGCTGGGCTGTAGTCTGTTCTCAGCTGAATTTGTGGCTCTAAAATAGACAAATTAAGAGGAGTGGCTATATTAAAAACATAAATAAGGGATTTAATATGGTATGCTCCGAGTATCATGCCACACTCTTTTCCTGTGTATCAATCCCTTACTCACATCCTACATGAATTCATAAATATTGTAGGTGAAGATGGCACCACTGCATCTATTATCTGGCACTTCTCATTTTAAGATTCTGCTTTCAGCTGCTAATAGTTTTACCAGATTTCAACCATTCAGGAATGATTCTGTTTTATGAGCAAGTGTCTCCTTGCTATTTAATAGATCTTTGGAAAAAATTCAGATGTTTGGATGGGTGTTTCTAAGACATTTGGGGAGAATATTTTGCTTTATGCGGGCTAAAAAAATTCTTCAAATAGTTCATGGACAAGTAGTGCACATTTGTGCACTGAGGAAGAAGCCCAAGATCTGCATTAGGGATGTGCCTTTTGCCAGTCCTGAGACAATCTGCCTCAAGTGTGGGATGTCTGAGATACCTCCTCATTCATCCTGCTGAGCAGAATCCTCCATGCTTCATGAAGGTGAAGAGAGGCAGCTGGGGAATGGAGAGGAAGTGGTGAGAACTTCATGTTATAGGTGCTGGGAAAATAGGTTCATCCTTATTTCTCAATCCTTGCATTGGCAAAATGAGAGACTGACATAAAGAAGTGCTTAAGAAGAAAGGAATATTCTCATATTCCATTCCTTATGCAAGGTGGTCTGCATTAAAGAAGTCCTATGAGACACTCTACACAAGTTGTGGAAGTGAAGTATTGATAGGCAAATTTGTCCCAAAGTGGGATAGGAATCCTGTCAGAAAATAGTACACAAACACGTAGTTAAAGACCACTTCATACTGTTATACGTTCAAGGGTGCAGGACAAGTCAGTGCTGTCTGAGAATCTTGTCTTCCTCATCCTCTAAAAATTACTCTGCTTTTTATCTTACTAATATTCTTCTAGTGCAAGTTAGTAATTAAATGGTAATTAAATAACAACCATGATGTAATTGTGCAGGTCCAAGAGATTTTGCAGATTTATGAAGACCCTCATTTGTGAGGAATCTAAAAAAAAAGATTATTAGGATCATTTACTTCCTTTTTAAACATTCATTAACTTTAAAAGTGTACATTTCAAAGGGAGCAGAATAACATAAAGAGTTTTCTAGATTTAAGAAAAGTTAAATTCTCTCTCACAGCAATTTTGGAAGAAAAAGCTTTAACAAACTTTAACAACTTACATTTAAATGTCTTCTTTGCTAAAAGGCTGGGTTTCCCACCCATGAAGGAAAAAAATGGGCTGAGGAAGGAAATAAGGCAATAAAGAACAAGAAAGATCCAATTAATCCCCCAAGAAGAAACAGGACAAAATGAAAAATGCCAGCTAATGCCTACCAGTTCTTCTTCTCTCCCTGCAAGAATAATAAACACAGTCAAAGAGAGGTTTATTTTCTTTTTATTTTTAATTAAATATTTTCTATTGACACAGAAGACCTATATTTTCTCAAAAGAGAACTCCGTCATTGATAAGTTCTGGCAATTTAATATTGCTTTAGTGTCCGAAGTGTATGGACCATCTCACAGAATGAGTGCTTGTGAGATTGCTGAGTTACAAGAGCCTACACTCAACAACCAGCCAGCTGCTAGTGGCAGGATAAGCAGCAAGGAAAGGATGGGAATGGCACGAGTTACTAAGGCTATACTGAGTGCTCAGTTTTTTCTCTTCATTGACCTCTTAGCAAAAGATCTTTCTGGCTCAAAAAGATCTCAACATTATTTTTAATACTGAGTACTTTCCATGAGGTAGAAAGGATGACATGAAGTGCAAACTTACAAAGGCATGAAGGAGTCCTCCAAGTTCAAAGTAGTCTGAGACATTTGCAAAGGTCAACAGTGTTCACATATTTCTAGCCGTACCACTTAACACTTGGGTGCCACAAGCTGTTATCCCCGCTGGCTGAGAGAGTCATAGCACTCCTGTATGGTCAGTGTGATTTGTTCATTCCCAATTTCCACACTCAAGAGGAGCATTATTACCATGGCTGCCTAATCATAGTGGAGTACTGAGATCTCTTTCATCCACCTGGAGAAAAAGAATTTTTAAGCTCTGTACTATTCTGTATCCAAGCATCTAACAGTGTAGGAGAAAAAGCATTTTTTATTATTCCTATTGCCTTATTAAAGATTATCCCATACATGCCAGCTGCTGGAATATAATTCAAGAGTAAAAACGCCATATAAAAAATAAATAAAATAGAAAATCCAGCATAAATCAATCTGCCTGTTTTCATGAGGGATTTTATTTTAATTTCTCTCCTCTCATTAAAAAAAAATGGACACTGCTTTTTCCTCAAACTTTCAGCAACTACAAAAAAAAAAAAGCCACAATTTGGCAGGGAACAGGACTGTAAAAGTTCAGCCATATAGGTGAAAGTTTTGGAAAGTTATGAGCAAAATGAAAACAGGGGCTTAGAATGGAAATGCATAGGCATCCCTAATTACAGCTGTTGGTAGCTCTCCAGCTTTATTGCAAACGACATATGTTTTTTCTACTTAAAGTCCTAATCCTGTTAGTAGATGTGTCAGCGTGGAGCCCTGCAGCTGCGGAGCGTTCCCCAGAGTCAGAGGGACGTCTCAGGAGCAGGAGAGTCTCTGCTGTGCTCCTGCTGCATAGACATCAGCTGTGGGTGGCTGTGGAGGAACACAGGGAGAGCGTAAGTACAGAAAACTGTGAATGGTGCTTAGCTCTGATGTGATGAGTAGAATTCCAGTGGTGTTAAAGCAGTCAAAGCTGAACATGGAAGCAGTTAATTAATTCCATGGGTTTAGGAACAGAGTGCTGGCAAGGGTTTGAGGTCATACATAACATATACAATGTATTAATAAAATATGTATTAATGTATTAATAAAAGATGAAGATTGAATGATAAACCACCCAAGCTGTGCAGTAATCACACAAGAAAGTATTATCTGGAGCATCTTACTCCATCTTATTTCAATAAGACTTACTGAAAAAAAAATAAAACTTAAATAAAAAATAAAAATAAGACTGAAAAAAAAATGGGTTACAGCCTGAACTATATGTTCACTGGCTATTGTTAAAGTCAGTGTGACATCACTGAGGGTCAGAAACTTCCAGTTATGTTTCTAGTCATGTAATTTCCAGTATACGTGCAAGAGTCGTGCTTTGAAGTGATTGCAACATCGTTAATGCGGGTCCAGTAAATCTGTGTCTTTTGTGGGAAGTACATTGCAGCGAGGGCTGTTGGGCAACCATGGCAGATAAGGCTGAATAAGGTCATATCTTGGTCCTAATTTACAGGAAACCTCACCTGTCCTAAAGATTATTCAATCAACATTTTAATATATTAAAAACAAATGTATGTTAGAAAACATCTCTGAAGTTAAGCTATGGTTCCAGTGACTCAGATGCACAGAAGCCCTGAGGCTGGCTTTGAGGAGACAGGAAAGGGCACTGCCCTCTGTGGAGCTGTCTGCCTGTCGGGCCCAGCGCTGGGCTGAAAGGAACCTGCGGGTACTTGAGAAAACTGCTTCCTGTGCTGCTGAAAACTTGTATACAAAGACAGAAAGTGAAGGGTTTTTCCCACCCTCAGGATTTGCTGTGGGCTACCAAAACAAGCAAACAAGCACTTTCTCGTTTTCTTGTCTGATAGCTCTGAGAAGTAATCTACAAGTTTGTGATTACCCCTGCTTTTGGCCAAAATCAATAGCAGGTGGGTTATTTCAGGCTGTGCCTCATTTTTGTGTTTGTACAACATCAACACCTTTAATCTTGTTAATCATGACAGGGAAAATGTTTGCTCACTGCAGCCTCTTTATATGGCCAGCCTGGGTTGAACAAACATGAATTAGTTAATATTTGTGTAACACTTAAAAAACCTATAGCACTATGTAAGTGCTAAGGATTATTATTTTTGAGACCCAAGCAAGAATTTAGTGGGCTGTGCTGAGAAGAGTTACTACAATAAAAATGCTAGAATTATGGTTTAAAAAAATAATGTGGAGTGTAAACTAAATACGATTAAAAAATAAAATAAAATCAAGCTGTCTGCTTGCATACAAAACACCACAAGAACGGCTTGAGCAACATTTCCAGAGAATTTTACAGAGTATGAATTTTATTCCAATATTCACTCTGCATTTTAAGAATGATTGCTAATAATTTTAGAAACACTATGGGAAGTGTGTATTTGGAAGAGGACTACTGTATAATTGCCAGTAAGCTGTGTATTCCCGCATGTGTTAATGATTTTTTTTTTTTAGTAAGAATATTCTGAGAACACTATGAACTTTAATATATCTTTGTAATGAAACAGAAACACATTTTCTGGTGCCAAATTTCTATTAAATCATTCCTTGGTAAGGAAAACCAAAGCTTCATCCCACTACAGTAAGCAAGATTTTATTACAAAGCCTTACAATGGGTCTGGCAGGGAATGCTCTGAAATAATGAAAATGTCTAGAAAAAGCTCCAACCTCAAACAACAGTAGTTGCTGATTAAAAAAAAAAAAACTAAAAATTTTTAAGAGAGTTCTAGCTCTTTAATAGTCTTCTAGGAGATCTCTTTTATTGTATCTGCTCACTGAAAGGCCACTGCTCTCAGTGGTTACACACTATTGCTATGACGAGGGCAGAGCCAGAGCATCCTTCACATCTTCCCGTAATCAGTAAAATTGACAGTTAGGATTGATCTTCCATATAACTTAGTCATATGTGGATTAGATTTGTGGGGGGAAACAAAGACTATAAAAAAAAGATAAAACTGATTGAGACTGAGAACTTGACATGAGATGTTTAACATCTGAGAATCTTCACAGATAAAAGTTGTACAGTGCTGTTTTTCTTCCTCCCACACTGGGAATTTACTATATGCTCTCATTTCTCTAGTCTATCTCACTTTTGTTCTGGACCCTGAGTCCTACTCATGTCCTTATGATTGTCTCTGTATTTTATTAATCAACATCTGAATGCTAATCACTCAAAAATCCTGAGAGCAGAGACACACAGGAAGGGCTTCCCTTCAGAAGGCCTAGAGTCACAATCTGCCTTGTGCTTTCTGCGATGCCCCCTTCAGTGTCGAGTCCCTTCATTCACAGTGGGACAGTTTGAGCCAAAGCAGAGGAGATGTCTTTCAGGCACACCTGTTATGTCCATGGTGTTGTTTTGGGCTCTTTGGGGCTGCTGGAACCCTGCTTTCTTGGTGGGACTCTAAAGTTAGAAGATGACAGAAAAAAAAAAATGGATGCTGTGGCCACCACCTCCTCCTGTTTACATCTTTGTCCTCTGTGCCCACACTGGTGAGAACTCAGACCTGACCAGACACAGAGGCTTTGCTCTGGCACTGCTGTGGTGTTGGAGAGGCCATAGTGAAATGTCTTCAGAGGGCAGTCAGCCCACACGGAGGAAACGCAAGGAAGACCCCCAGATTCCCTACGCGCATTGTATCTTCTGAGGACCTGGACTTAGTGGCTTATAACTTGTCTCTTCTAGTAGACAACTGCAGCTGTGTGCTTTTGGATATCATAGCAAATAGTTCCTGCAGTCACAAAGGGGATGTATGAAGAAGGTAAGAAGTCATGAAGCAAGAAGAGGTGCAAAGCCACCAAATTACTCCTAAGTTCTTTACTTCTTCTTTTGCACTTAGCACATTCCTAAAAGCCTACATACATGGCAGAATTTACCATGGGATCTATGGCAAATTGTTCAGGGAGGGGGAGGAGAGGGGAAGGGACGAGAGACTCAGACATCTCTTGAGTGCTTCAAGAGATACCCCACTGCTGAGGGTCTCAACAGCTTACAGGTAGAAGAAATCTACCACTGTGGCACTTGGCTCAGGTCCTCTTTGATATTGCACTGAAAAGTTTCTTGCAGTGTTTGAATGGAGCAAAGGGAAATTTTTCCAGAGGAAGCTACAAATTTGCAGCAACTGCCAAGGAGTTGTGCAACCAGTGCAAAGGTGTTACATCCAGAGGTGCTAAGTACCCGAGCCCCTTCCTGACACCTGTGGGGCAGAGTGCTCTACATCCCTCCGAAGGCAAGTCGCTTGTCTAAGTTCTTTGGCTAAGAATGGAGGCAGCAGAGATGATCATGTGTATTTGAAAACCATTAAATTGTTAAAAGCGTGTACAGAATGAGTTTAGACAAGAAATTATTCCAGACCTGTACTTCTGCTTGATATGAAAAGTACGTAAATGGAAAAGTGTAAATGTTTATGGAAATCTGTGAGTGAAAGCGTACAATCGTTCCATGTGTTCATATTAAAACTTAGTCAAAATCAGTGCTTTCTGGCAATTAGGGGACTGCCCTGTAAGCTCACTCCTTAGAAATGCTTAATTCACATTTTAAAGCAGGGATTTTAATACTCTGTGGTATCATTATTAGTTTTCAGTTAACACATAATTCTTTTTCTGCTGTTGACCATTTTATCAGAGATAGCGCAAAGGCTTAAGCACCTATAAGTTATCAATTTTCCTGTTTTAATATGTCTTGTTTTATGAGCACAAAATGCTCATCTCTTCCTTTTCTGACCTTTTTTTTTCCTAGTTACCAGACCCTAAAATCTTAAGAGAGTTTTTATGTGGTGTGATTTGGGAAAAACTAATGTGGAAGAGGTTGGAGGCCACCGGGAAACATTAATAGCTCTCTTCAGTTGTGTTTTCTTTTAACTGTTAGAGCCTAATGAGAGCTCTGGTGTGAAATTTTGGATACAGTTTTGGCAAGGCTATGCTGATCCATCAGTGAGGCCTCCTTGCTGAAATGAACACCTCCAGTAAGCTTTTAATGTCCTTTGTAAACAAACAGAACAATTCCCACTAACTGCAGAAATGAGTTCCATATTTATTTGTTTTACTTCACAACCCCTATTAAGTTGATTTAATAAAATTCATCGCATAATGTTTTTTTAAAACAAACCTTAAATAAACTGGAGCTGGGTATTGGAGTTTGCATGAAGCTGCCAGTAATGATGGATTCAAAAGAGACTAAAAGGCTCTGACTGTCCCTTTGTGGCATGTCTGAGGGTGAAACTCCACAAGATGATAAAGATGGTTTTTGGGGTGTGTAATACCTGATCAAAATAACGCAATCACATGGTTGTCTGTGTGGGGTCAGGTAGCTGATGGCTCAAGACATTTGGCTCATCCAGGTATCCTGTGTCCCCACACCTCTGTGTCTGGACCTTTCTCAGCAGACCCACGGTTCTTTGTCACTTCTTGCTCCCTGCCTTGCCATCCAAGGTCACAGTTATAAATGCACAGGTTCTAACTCTGCCCCAGCTTCTTGTTGCTGCTGTAACTATTCACTTTTGGATGCCTTGCTGAGAGAAGCTTTGGGACATCTTTGCAATGGATATCACAAACAGTGTTGTGTCTTAAATCAGGTGGAAATAATTTCTGACAGCAGTGAGGTCCTGTGTTCCTCAAGGATCTCTTCCAATGGAGACAAGAAATGTGAAGATGATAACACAAGTATTCACAGTAAAAGATGAAAATAAGGGGAACAAGAATCCTCCGAATTTCAGGTTCTCGGAGAATAAATTCAGGATCCAGGAAGAGAACCACTCCAGTAATCTAGGTAAAGCTCTTTCCTGAGTAGGCTTCTTTTCACTTTGGGCTTTATACTTTTTACTTGTTTTCTTCTTTTTTTCTAACTTTGCTCTGAACCCTTTGTATGTGTGACTGACCTGAGGATCTGGCTGAAGAAGAGATTATAGAACAAAATAACAGAATGGTCCAGTCATCAAAACTAGGCAGTATTTAAAAGAACTGAAAGGTAAAATACTGGAATCAATAAAGGTGCTATGAAACTTCTTTTTTAAAATTGTACTTCTGCTTGGAGATTGGAAAGAGACATGTGTGATGCTAATTTCTAAAAAGACTTTGTGAGATATTCAGGAAACACATACCTGGAGGTCTCCTGCCCACGTCAGGCAAACTGAGAAATACTATCATGAAGCATAGAGTTAGAGGACACCTTGCAACTTACAATTTCTGGGGGAAGAGTCAATGAAATTTTTATATGAGGAAGCGTCTGAAAAGACAGAGTTCTCTGAAGGTGTCTAGAAGCATATTATGATCTGCCTGATAAGTGTGTTTGGATTTCCAGAGGATTTTCAGTACAATCCCTCATCAGAAACTTTAAATGTAAGTAAATGCTGTCATTGAAATAGGAGTATTTAATGCTTGAATAATTGGTTACAGGATAGGAATCAAAGGGTATATGTTCAGTTCTTGCAATAGATGGAGACTATCAGGGTTTTTCCCCAGGGGTCTGTGTTAAGATGTGTGCTGCACAACATATTTATATGTAATGTGGAAAACACAGTGGCAAATGACGAAGTGTGCTGAAGATGGTAAGTTATACTGTGTAGCAAGGATTATAGCCCTGTGCACTTGCTCTTTAGAACTATCTGTGTTCTTGTTTTGTTCCTTATCTTTCTAACACCTTCACATCTTTTTAGGAGTTACCAATACATGGTAACTACAGGACAAAGAGCAGTGTGACCATCCATAAAACCACTTCCCAGACTGTGCCTCAGTTCTTTTGGGTCAGTGAATGGATTGGCCATTGGGCAGTGGTGCTGGCCATGAGTCTGGTTTTCTGCACACATCCTTTGGTTATTTGTACAAGTGTAAGGGGAAGGGAGGCCAAATGTAAGACACAGAAAATGATCAAGACACATTAAAAAAGCAGCAGCCTTACTCAGGCATTAAGGACGGGAGCCCCTCATTTTTATTTCAGCTGGGTAAGCACAAGCTCAAGCACTAACCGTCTATGTCCTGCACTGTCTGATTCCATGTCAGCAGAGTTGACAAGCAGCCCCTGTGGCATGAAGGCTCTACAGATCACAGCAAAACACCTCCTAGCCCTGGATGTACTAAATATTTTTCTGAGCATTTTACAACAGAGAATGGTGGGAATATCAGTACTTTCATCACAGCTAACAGAAGTGCCAGCAAAGCACTAGCAATATTATAAAGTGCTGGAAAAACAATTGTTTGTATTGTTGAAGAACTAAGTGAGGCTACAAGGAGACTAAAAGATGAAGGGATCTAGCCTGTTCCTTAAAACCCTAACTCAATGAGGGAAACCTCCACAAGAAAAGTTTTATTTCATCTCCTGGGTGCTCCTCACCTCTGCAGAGTGAAAGCAGTAGTATCATCTCATGAATGGCTTTGCTGGCTGATAGAAAAACTGTAAGCTATAGAGCAAAGAAATTCATCAGAGGCCAGTTCTCAGATGACTACAGCAACCATCTTTCCAACACACAGTTGGTGGTGTCTTCACCAACTTTAGCACCTATTTCTATCATCTTGGACTTTCACTTCCACCTTCCCATCCTTCTTCTCATACTGTGAAGAACAATATTCTGTAGCCAGCACTTATTTCTCTGTTGTCTTTTAAAAAGACAGTGTCTAGCAAAGTATCCAGTCTCATTTGTGTCATCAGATCTACTGAAAGCCTATTGCACCATTTGTGCTGACTAGGAAACCATGCTGCTTGCACAGTGCAGGTTCATGTCTACTTACCAAGACATATAGAGTCAGTACCATGCCCTATTTTTTTTATTAATTTGGAGATTTTAAGGTAACGAACATGGTGCCTGAGCTTCAGTTTCACAGTGTGAGCTATGTTTTTACCTCAGGAAGAACAGAGGAAAGCAATGGTACTAAGCTTAGTGCTTCCTGAGAGGGTGAGGACAAGGGTATATGGATAATATCCACATGTAACCTATACACTAAAAGTAGAGGTTTTTAAATATGTGTTCTGATTGATGCAGCTACATTTGGATTGCTAAACCAGATCAGCAGTTAAATACTCACATCCCTGGTTGACACTGTGATGCTGGAAAACTCTCCTGGAATGGACAGAAAATATGGCTTATACTGGCTCAACTCAGCAAGATCCGACTTAGGACCAACAGGATGAGCCCATCTGGCCCGCTGCCTTTTCCCTGAAGCAATGAACAGCTGTTTGGGCAGCAGGTTCAGCCTCTGCAGCTGAATGCCCCCTCTTGTCCTTAAAAAGCCAGTGCTGGCCAGGAGAGGAGCTGTTGCTGTCTTCTGCCTGGGATGCAGGGAGCCAGGAGGGAAGCACACTTCCCAAGTGGGGCTCCTCCAGCCACCGTGCCCAAAACCTGGCCTGTCCGACTGGTAACACGGTGGCATTATGCATCGTAGTCCTGTTACTAGATCAGTGACAGGAAAACCATGGCAATATTCTGCATTTCTCTCAGGGAGCTCTGCAAACTATGTAGGAATGGCTCCATGGTACTGGCATGTAGCTGGTAACACCTGATTTACCCCTACACAGGGAATTGCTCCTGGGAGATGGATGAACTCTTCTTGGTTAATAACAGAGACAGAGATATACTGCTGTTTTTTCTCTCCTCTTCCATTGCGTTATTCAGTCCCCTTGAGGCCAACTCTTTCATTTCTCCGTGCTTCAGATCTCTCTTTGTAAAATAAGATGAACAATGCCAGGCTGCCTCACAGTGATTCTCACAGGGAAGAAATCTGCTATTTGTAAGGAAACCCCTTATAAAAAATTCTGTGGAAAACCATTCCTCCTCCTCTGAAAGACATTTAAGTCAATCCTTAAAGATGAGCAGAACTTGAAATGTTCTGCTGAGCAGGGAGGATCTTCAGCACTAGCTTAAGCAAATGCATAAACTGGGGCCAGGATGCCACATTTCGCAAGGATGACGGTCACAAAGAGGCATTTCCAGGGCCTTCAGGAGGGAAGATTTATGAGCACAATTCTGAGAAAGGAGCACAGGCAGTTCACTGCCGGCCTCACAAGGAGCCCGGCCCCACGCGTGTTTAAACTGGATTGCTCAAAATGGAGGCATTGTGCACCCTGCCAGTAAACAAAGCGAGAGATATCTGCAAGTGATAAAGCTTAAATTGATAAAAACTTCCCTTCTTCTAGACAGAGGCCACACATACTCTAAATAAAATGTGCCACTTAGGAGATGATTTGTGTTGATAAACCTTGATCGCCTTGTTTTTCCAAATGTTCTCTCCCAGTTGGGAATTTCACACTTGGACTGGCTCCAGACACGGTCTTATGGAGTGCCAGTCTCCTTCCCTGACCTGACCTGGCCTTGTTTGTACGGCTGTTTACACATTTCTTAACAACCTATGCAAATGGCCTCTAATTACTTTCACTCATGGCAGTGGTGGTGGGGGCCTAGGCGGCCCTGAAGCGTTGCCAGTGTTGTGCTGTTTGTTTACACAGTGCTTCCCCGCTGAGAGAGCAGGCTGGTGCTGGGCCTTATGTGCCCGGGACACGAACAGCTGAAGGAATAAATAACCTGGGCAAGAATCAGCTTTCACTAGCATCACTTCACTTGTGCCATTCACCATAAGCATGTCGCTGCCCTGCGGTAGCACTTGGCTTTGGAGTGGTTTGTTTGAGCCACACATGTGTATCTCCATGGAGTCAGGGTTGTTTTGAAAACAGTTTAGCTTGGATGCAGTGCTACGTCTCTTTCACCTACGAGACCACAGGAGACTGCAAAACCAATACCTATTGCAAACTATTCCATGTATATTATACCCTTCTGAAACATGTTAGTGGGGCAGATTTGTATGATCTTTGCACCACTGTGCCCCAAACATTTCTGACTTTCAAAGAAAACATACGCAGCTGCTCTGAGAAGGCACAATGTCTGTAGCTTGAGTATTGTTTCTGGTTTACTAAATAATAAATTTTGTTTGAGACAAAACGGTTTAATTACTACCTTGGAAAGCTATGTAAACCCGTTATAAATTATGAGGGTGTTGCCCTTCTGACTTACTCTGTTTGAAAACCTTGAGGGCCTCCAGCTTGCCTAGACTTAAAAATACTAGCATTTGTTTCCATTAAAGCCATATTTTAAAAGCTTGGACAGGGTGTGGGAGCACTGATTTCCCTTGATTAGCCACAGATACCCCACAAGAAAAGCAAAGTTCCTGAAACCTTTTTTCCACAGTTTTTATTGGAAAAAAAACACCTTATTTCTTCCTTCCTGCACCATCCCCTGATGCCCTCAGCAACAACACTGTAAAGCAAAACTGTGCATCTGAAAGCCTGTGAAGGAATATGTATCTCAAAGGCACCAAGGGTTTGCAGCTTGCAGCTAATATTTCACACCACTGGGGAGTATAAGCTAGGTATCCAACAAACCACATGGAATCCTTTCATTACAGGTGGTATTAGACACATTTGTCTATGAATCTAACTGATTACACTAGACATTGGATTTGTATATATTTACTAACATGCCTGAGACTGCAGAAGCCAACTAAGAAGAACGAATTGCAGAATTGTTTCTACAAGATAAAAATACATAATTTAATGACAGCGAAAAAGCCATGACCCTACACCCAGAAAGCTGGCAAAGCTGTAGTGTTTTTGCACTATTTCTATAAGCCTGGGGAGAAACACCATACATGGTATGCTGTCTGTGCCAGACACTGACATACATGCACTGGAGCAATAACAAGTCTATTAGTCTGGGATAGCCAGCAGTATAGCCCATACTTGGGAAGGAGGGTCAGGAGGTCAGCCTAGACTACTCATTATCCCAGACCCTGAAATAAACTGTCTATCCTTGGATATGTTCATCTTGGAATTAGATAATGTGTGCAGCTCAGTTTTTAAAAAATACCATATGTCAGCTCTTTATTAAGCAAATCTTATACAGAGCAAGAGTGGTACCTTCGTTGCTTCTGAACAGGTGAGGATTAAAAAGCAGGCAGAAAATGATTCTGCAAATTTGGTAACACCCGTGCCATTTTGGCTGTGAAAGTGTAGAAGAATGGAGAACTTAATTCTGTTCTGTCAGAGGGGAGTGGGGACAAGTGCATTCACCTTCTCAAAGCGCCTTTGCCTCTGCTAACGCAGCATGCATAGAAAAGAATGGGCTTGGTCTTCATGGCTGACAGCTAGAAAAGTGGGGAGTTTACATCGCTCCCTGTTCATCTGTTCAAAGCCTTTCTCTGGAGAGCGCAGACGTGAGAGGCTGGCATTTTTTGGTTCCCTCTCAAAGTGTGCTCACAGGCTGTCCGTGGCAATGCCTCTCACCTCCACCCGCCAGGCAGCCGTCGCGTGCCAACTCAAATTCCTCATCCTGTCGTTGCCTCTCCCAAGCTTTGACATATTTCCCCTCCCCAGCAGGCAGGCTCTCCTGCGGCAGCCAGCTGACCCCTCCTGCCTCACTCTCTTGGTGTTATCACCCTGCGAACTGTGGGCTCGCCGGGATATGGGCTCATCCCACCTACTCGAGGAGGCAGCACTATCTTAACACTTATCTTCCAGTTACAGCCTCCTCCTTCTCTGACAGCTCTTTCTAGGCCTGTATTTCATACTCATCACCAGCACCAGGGGTGAACTTTTCCACAGGAAGATAAGTGGCACCAAATTAAAGAGCATTAAATGAATGGCTTTCAGTATTTAAAGAGCCAGTAGCAATTTGTACACCCTAGGCATGCCAGAGATGGTAAAATCTAATCACTTTCCATGCTTTAAATGCTGTGTAAACATGAGGTAATTGTTCTTACATGTGAAAAATGATGCGCCTCATGTCAAGAATGTATCAAGTACAAATTTTTAGCTTTGTGAAATATTATCGAGTCCAGCCCCAGCTCAGCAAATCTTTCCAGACTCAAATAAGTCAACAAAACAAATAATGCTGTTCTTATTTATGAGACTGAGAGTTTATCTTGATTAGATATAAAGGATGTAAATAATGGCTCTCTTTTGGACAACTTCTAACATAAAAGAAATAAACTATATATCTATCTGTTTCAGTATATCTAAAATACACTCATCAGCCACTGCAAAACACTTAATGCTTTTGATAAATGAAATGCAGGCAGTTAACTCAGCAATTTTGCCCCTAAAACCTGAAAATCCATCTTTGCTGATTTTTTTAGAAAGGAAATAGCAGCAAAATATACCATTAGTTGCAAAGTATAATCTCTTAACATCAAAGCTAATGGTTTTCTAACTGATTTTTCAAACCACTGTTTCAAGGTTTTTCATGTCTGCTAGCATTTATTTAGCTATTAGTAAGATAAAGCAATAGAGGAACAAAGTTTTAATGTTTCATCAGTGTTAAGCGAATGATTAATAACACCAGCCCTGGACCCCGGGCATGACGCGGACAAGGCACATGGGTTTCCCCACTTTAACATCAACTTTCAGGGACCGAATGTTTAACCAAAAACCCAAATAAAACAGCAGTAAGGACAGAGGAGAAGGGCTTGGGAGCACAGTTCTCTCATAGGGGTACATTTATCTCAGACTTTTTCATCACACAGATTTCCTACTGATAATTTCCAGAATACCAAGATAATATCAACATTGTGTCACACGGACAAGAATTAGCCCTCAAGACAGGCTGTGTTACAGTCAGAAAAAGCTGAAAATAGAAAGCACTGCATTCACAGTCTTTGGTTTATCATTGGCCGTGTGGTCTTTACACCATCTCTCCAGGGTAGTGGAGGCTCATGTTCAGCCTAGTGAATCCAACAAGCCTCTCTTTGAGCTATAATTTGGCTGACTCTTTGTAAGCACTTTTCTCACCCCATTATTGCTTGGAGATTCTCTCACAGATTAACTGCTAAATATCACCATCTGTGAAAGACTTCACTGTCTTCATCTTAATGGACAGAAAATAAAAACAAATAAAATATTGTTGAAAATATTTTTGGAAAGGCTACCAGTTTCTACTTTCACTGCAACAGATCCTTAACCTGAGTGAAAGATATCTGCAGCTTCTGGTTTGTAATGGTCTATTACATACAGTATTGCAGTCATCTATCTTGACAATATAGAGCATAGAATTCAATTTGGTCGTTCCTTTGGCGAGGTTTTCTTCAGCAAGTCCTATCTTCTGGCTGACTAAGACCATGATCTTTCAAACAGCCATCCAGCGTTTACATCAGGGACTCACAGATCCCACATACATTGAGCCAGTGGTTAACTAACACCATGAAGCACCTTGACCATACCATAGAACAAAATTTGGCTTGCCAAAGCTGCCAGCTGTTAGAAACCAGTAAGCTTTTGCCTGGCTTAAAACACTTTCTGCCATCATCTGTCTCCCATACAGAGGAAAAAGAGAAGTTAAGTCTCTTTGTTGCTTTCTGTTTGCTAAAATAAGGGCCATGATTTTATCTGGGCTTTTCCAAGAGGTCTAGTTTTCCAAACTTGAAATCACTCTACCTTCTTTTCTTTGAACCCAGTTAATTTGTCAAAGTCCTCTTATCAAATTGGAAATAATTGCCTGAGGTTCTATACACAGATTTACTAATAACCCAGGTACTACAGTGAGAACCCAAATGTAGGGCGCAGCACTGTCTATCTCACATGCAAGCACGGAAAAAATAAACAAACTTCAGAAATAAAGTCTTGCAGCATAGCCAGATGTTACAGTCAGTGAATGCAAAAAAATAATTTATTCAGGTGGCATTTCCAAGTTATCACGTGGAAGGAATTTTCTTCCTGCTTCTACTGAAAGACTTAGGCTCTTCTGCTGCATGGATCTTCTGTAAATGGAAGGAAAATGTTTTGGGTCTTAAAACATCAGATCTCAGAGTCATAAAAAACCTGCAGGAGTCTCACAGAGAACTCACAGCCTTTCTGTAGGACTGCTCGAGAACTTCAAGCTGTTGTGTACTCCATCATCCCAAACTTTGCACTGTGAGCAAGCCATCCTACATCAGGAGCAGGGGGAAACAAGTTTCAGGCATTTCTGAGAAATTAGCACTCATTCCTTTAGTTGTTTGCCAAGTGTTCTACCAGGCACAAGTGCATGAAAATGAGTTCCCTTCTGTTCCAGATGTTTTTCACTTAGCTTCACTGTGTAAATGGATACCCAACGCTTAGAGGGAGAGTACTTTGGATCCCTAGACTGATTTACAGCTGAGTAGAAATTTTGCTTTCACTGCCAAGAAAATTTTAGGAAATAATAAAGATTAGAAGTTTTCAGTGACAGACATTAGGTCCAAATTCCATACGAATAATGTAGATCTCCAAAATCACATTTAGGCAGCCTTGTTTGCAGAGTTCTTGGAATCACAAGCTCCTCTCTCTCTCACTGGATGAAGTACTCCTCAGCTCCACAGAAGACCTTCACTTGATTAGGGGTAAAAAATGTATATGAGCACTTGGCACTGAAAATAGCTATTTAGGCAGATTCTGAGAAGCTGTTAAGTCAAGCAGACATCTGAGTAACATCTCTTGATCCTGTGCCTTGGAAAAAAACGATGCCTAGCTACCTCTGCTGTTATCTACGTACAAGTGTTTACAGTTCTCATCCCATGTGCCTAAACATAGATATTTTTGTTCCCAATCTTATTAATCCAAAATTCTCCTTGGTCTGCTTTTGAGCTTTAGGAATTTCAAATCAAATGTGTATTTACTTTGTTATCTTAATAGTAGATACAGAATCAACTGTTTAATGCTGCCTGAATTGTACTTGGCATATAGGAAACAGCATGTAACCTTTGGCCTGAACCATTTCTAAGAAGTGTGGAGTGTTAGTAGAGGAGCCAAAGGAATTACTTTTGCATGTAGTGTTTAAGAAATATAAATGGGGTGGAGCTTAAATCCCTGAGCTTTTGGAGATTATGTTCAGGAAACCATATTTTATGTGGCCATAAATAAAGCAAGAAAAATATCAGCTAAACTGTGGCATGTACCTTTATGTGGGTATATTATGGAATTCTAATTAAAATGAATGCGGTAATAAACCAATCCACCCTTAACAGCAGAGCAAAGCAAAGCAAACTCTCCGCCCTGCTTTCTACCACTTTAATGGTATTCTGAATCCCACAAATAAAACTGGTGAGAATACACATCCTGATCTTATGCTATTAAAAACTAGTTGTGGATTATTGCAGTTTCTTATTGTTCCAGGACTCTTTCCAAGTTACACTTTATCACACCAAATACCAGGCAGACTGTTAGGATAGCAAAGTACATTTGAAGCAAATGATCAGTGTAGGTGAAGAAAAGACATCCACTGCTAGGTCATAGTGATACCAGACCTTCCCTGGCTCTTGAAGATGGTAAGGACACAGCCCGGCACTCCTACACTGAAGGACTGAGTGTGTGGACAACTTCTGCATGAGTCCTCACTTTATAGCTCTGCTCATATCGGGGAAGTCATATGCACATACTCCACATACACTTTAGCTCTTTATCCACTTGCAGAATTGGTGCTCTGTGCCAGCAACAAACAGAAAATTACAGTGTCCATCCTCTCATGGGGGTGCTAGGGTGTGATAGAGAAGCCTGCTGAGACCTCACCTTCTGAAAGTGGAAAAGATAACCAGCAGCACCAAGATATGCCAAAGCTATCCTGTCTGTCAGGTGCTGGTGTGGGATAACTTGTGCGGATGGATACCCCACCAGTAGCTCTAAAAGCCCGAAATCTCAGAGCTCTTTATGCAAATATCTTTCTACAACTTGATTTCATCAGCTAGCATGCAAGCTTCTTAGAATTCCTATTCTCTGGGAAAGTCAAATGTCAGTATTTATTGAGGGTTTGATATTTTGGGAGGAACAGTAAGAATCTGGGACTTACCAGCAAAAGAAGAGTGACATCTTACAGCACTTGTCATTTTCCCAACAGAAGGGTATAGAATAGCTATCTATATGTCCAGTTCAACAATTAGCTATACTTTTTAAAACAGAACTTATTCTTCCACTTCTTAATTGCTCCAGAAGCATAATTCTTCTTAAATACCATGCTATTGAGCTGTAATTTATTTTCCAGCTAGATATAGGCTTTCCAAAACTTGGGAGATTAATTAAGTTCAAAGGAGAACCATAAAACTATAGAAAGGCATGCTTAATAGTACTGATATCAATTCTGACAGATCTTGGTCTAATAGACTCTTGAATGCTTCCAGGCATGGAGAATATAACCTCCCCAGGCCACCTATTTCAGGACTTTTAAACCTTGCTCTTGGAAGGGTGTTCTTAATGTCTGTTCCTATTCTTTATTACTGCAATGCAAGCCCATTGCTTCTTGTTTCGTTAAGCATGGATGTGGAGAACAGATTGTTCCCTTCCTCTCTGTAACCATCCTATATATACTTGACAAATAATTTGGTGTGATTTTATAGGACTGTATGTTCAGCAGGGATTTATAGTTAAAATGATATTCATTTGAAGTCACTGGGGGAAAAAAACAAACGAAGAACAAATGCACATTTGTTTGCAAACAAAGATAGTGAAGATAAAACTGAGAATCTGCCATATGTTTTCACCAGCTGGAATTCATTCAACATTTTGCTAGCTCTTGTCTTGTTGTGAAGCTTCCTTTTGAGGTCCTTCTCATGGGCTACATCACTGTCAAGAAGTTCTCCATCTATGGATGGCATGCTGCAAAGAGGTCTCCAGCAGTTGTCCTAGAGGGGAACATCACTAATGTGTTTCCCATTCCTTGCACTGAAACCTCCAACACAGTGTTTTCCATCCTTGCTATTATCCTGTGAAGGACTGAGAGAATCCCAGTGAGAGAACAGGGTTCGTGCAGCAATGTTGGGAAGTGCTTCTTCACGAGTGTCAGACTTTTTCAAGCATTGTGGGAATTTGAATTTCTCTCTAAGGAGACTAATTAAGAGCTGTCAAACAGGATGCAGAGAAGAGCATGAAAGAGCTTGAGAAGCTCTGTTCTAAGACTATATGTATCTGCACTGTGTTACTCTGTGCAGTACAGACATATTCCTGTAATTTTTTCCATCCCTGGGAAAGGCACAGCAAAGAAAGAAGGGAATAAAATGGAGCCAGAACTTTTCATTGAGCAAAATGAGCAAATTTTGTGTGTTATATACACACAATTAACACCAAACCATTTGTTTACAGGAAATCAAGATTGTGGTGCCTGAACTGGGGTTCTACGAAAGAATAAATTCCTTCTGTGAGCCAATCTAAATCCAGTGGCAATTCTGGCTCAGGACTGTGGCAGCTAAACTATTGAGTACAACGCAACATGACTACAAGGTTATTGCTGCGCAGAAACAGCAGCGTAACCTGAACAAATAATGTAAATGTGAGAGAAAGGGAATCCCTGGCTCTCCCAAACCAGGTTTAAATATTCAGAAGGCTTATGTAGCAGAGTAACTCAATATTCAATAAGATGGTAGTGTTTTGAGTTTGCTGCCAAGAAGTTTGTGTGGGGGGAAAGTTTTTTGTTGTCTGTGCACTGCTCTGAATTAGAAGATGTGTCATATAACACTTATCTTAGATAGTGTGGGAGCAGTCAGTGAATGGTAACTGTGTTCCCCTGAAACAACAAGGATGTCATGTAGCACTTTTGGAGAGATAAGTGAACATTTGGTCTGGAAAGGGTATGCAAAGAATACCAAAGTTCAGCAGCTAATTAGAGTGTTATCACTTGAAAAGTAACATAACTGAATGAATGAAGTCATGGCATCTAGGGAAAAGCTTGTCACTTGTTAAATTATATTGCCGTGTACATGAACCATACAATGGTGACATTCTCAGGAATGCAATGTAGCAAAACTGAGAAGAAAGTTTAGTTTTCTCCTTAATTTAGAGCATCTGTAAACTTGAACATCTGGTTACATGCACATGCTCATGCTATCAGTAGAAAATTGAAGCTCCAACTAAAATTCTAGTAGATGGAGCTTATAATTCAGGAATAGAATGACATTTTGGCACGCTATTCACCCAAAGGTTATTTGAACTCTTACTTAGAAATGTATTCAGTGAAATTATATTTTTTTTCTTTGGACAGGAAAAAAAGATGGACTTTGACATAGAATTTACCATTCAAAACAAGGTCACATCTTACCCTGTCCCAGCCTGAGCCCTAACGTGGTACCTTGAAAAATATGTAGGTGAGTGAGGTGGGTAACAGATATATTTGTCAGTGCATTTGGTCTTTTTGAGTTAGCTGAACGCAACTGAAAATCCCCATACAGAGGAAGGCAAACCCATCTGAAGTCTTGCTGGCTGTGCGTGGGAGGGAGGCCCACTGCAGCAGGATCTGGCAGCACTCTGTGAAAGGCTAGGAGAGCAGAGACACTTAATTTCTCAAAATGTGTAGGATTACCCAGTAAATCACATAACCTTGAACTGTCCAAAATTGTAACATGAACGTGGTGATAGAATAATCACCAAAACCCCTTGACATAAACAGGGCAACGTACAGGGACATACCAACACTCCAAAGTATGGGATGCAGAAAAATGATTACAAGCAAGGAGAAAATGAATGACTGGAGTTTTATCTAGGATGATAAGAAACATTTACTTCTGAAGAAACTATTAAAACACTAATTCTGTAGCATGCACTTAGTTTGAGAGTACTAATTTGGCAACTGTGTCCAGAGAAGAATGTGGCCATTAATGGGCCACTCTCAGTGCCATTAGAGAAATCAAATAATAATTGTTGGAAGGGGGAATCAAAAGATGACATAAAAAGATGCAGCAAGTCAAATGAACTTATGGGAAAGATTTGCAAATCACACAGGAAGCCTATGAAATACTCAAGCAAAGCCTCCACTGCTGCTGGTCTTCATATGTGGCTTAGAAGCCACAGACAAGCTTCCCTCAGCCCCCAAGCATCTCCCTGACCTTCCATTGATATTAACACATTTTATTTAGGACAGTTTTCCCTTCAAATGCAGAGATTTTCTCTGGGATGCTGGCTGGTGTGCCTCTGGCAGTGGAAACAGGGTTAAGCCAGCAGACGGGTGAAACCACTCTCAGTAGCTTCATGGGAATCCCTAAGGCAGATGAGGTTGGCACCTGCCCTCTGCACAGCCAGGGTACCAGGGACACCTGGGCACAGCCCAAGCACAGTCAGGAAAGACTGAACTCAGCTTAGACCGCTGAGAATGAAGGCGTACATACAACGGCAGGGATCGTGCAGTACTGAGGCAGAGGAAAAAATGATTTACCCCACTCATAAGACATAGGCGAATCTTTTGAGTGATGATGGCTTTCAAAAAACAGCTTGGAAAAGAAATATGTGGCCTAAAATCCCCTCCTGCCCTCACTCCTCCTGCCCTGGCAGGTGGTCCCCATCTCCCTGCCCAGTGCAATGCTCATTCCCTTCTTGTTTCTTTGCTTCAGGCTGAAAAACGTCACAGAGCATCCACGCACAGTTGTGAAGCAGATGATTATTACACCAGCTCACGGAAAACACAGACAGGAGGTGCAGTTTTCAAGCTAATGGGCAAAAATATCCTCACCTGCTGCCCAGCTGTATGGCTACTGAAGTCAAAGGAAGATGTCTGGCAGAACCAGTGGTAGCTGCCTCAGAAGATGACGAATTGCAGACAAATTTGTGCAAAGTACCAAGAGACTGATCAGACAGGGTACTGAGCAGCGGGGATCCTTCTAATAAATTGCTCTCAATGAGCAGCCAGGCTACCTTCAATTAGGGCCATGGTGAGGTGGGTATCTGCTGGGAGCAGAAAGAAGATGAAGGCAAATTATGAAGCTCTAAATTAAATAAATAGAAGAAAAAAGAAAGGGTGTAATTTGGACATAATTTTCTGCACTTTACTTAGTTATCTGTTCCTGCTTGCTTGTATGACAGAATAGGAAGTGGCAAACATAAGGTCTGCAGAATTCAGCAGGCAGCTTTTTAACTTAGTACGCTGCTTTGGGATCTGAGTTATAGTAAGAAGATAATGAAAACATGGAATGCAAACTAAGGCAATACACACATAAAAATACAGTTTGAGGCTAAAACTTTTTTCATGTTTTTAAAAATCCACCTCGTCCAACAGTGTATTTTCAAACTTTTTTGCTCAGTGATTTATTACAGAGGCCACTGTAATCAATTACTTTTAATTAATAAAAAGCTGGAAACACTAGTCGAGTCTATTTAAATTTGATTGTATTAAATTATTCTACCAGTGATCAAAAATGTATTTTGAAAGGGAGTTTAAGCTAATATATCAGCAAATGAGGCACTATAAACATGATTAATATGCACATTAGACTTTCCTTATCACTTTTTGTTGGCAGTTTTTATCCGGTCACAGCTGAAATTCCATTGAGTTCTTTCTCCTTTTGTATAAAATACAGATTATGTGGAGACAGCCGTCTGAGCAACTGGAGTTTCATCTTGTATGGCCATTAATTATTATTGCTCCTTTAGTATTTCTTATCTGTCACAGAGATGTAGGACTGTATTCTTAAAGATATTTGCCAGTAGGGAAAAAGCAGGCTTTCGTGTGATGGCGCCTCAGCCTTTTTCTTTACTGGAGAAAGGATAAGCAACATATTTTGCACATCCATGAATGGATGGAAAAAGATGTTTACAGCTGTCATGGTTGTGTAGGTGTGTGTATTTGGTAATACACAAGGGAAGCTGTTGGAAGGCATAATCAGCCTGTGATATTACTTCTTTTTAACACATAGCCAATTATTTTGCATTCATGTCAAGTGAACCACATGCAATATGAAATTTTTCAAAGAACTGTCCCCACAGCTGGGGAAACTTAAGAATACATTGCCTCCCTGGAAGTATGTTAATGAGTAAGTGCTGCTCTGCGCTCTGGTCATTTTTATTTATTTATTTTTGGCTACTTCTCTGTATTCACAGGGGAAAAGCTCCTGCTTCAAGGACAGATGTCTTGGGCCAGACAGGCCAGAGACTTGTTGCTACCACAGCCATCTCAGACATCCCCTGGTCATCATTGCAACTGTAGAACGTAGAAGGTGACTGCAGAAGGTGAATTTTTGTTCCACTGCAGGCTTCATCGCTCCCAACAGACCCAAACCTTCTTGCTTCCAGCCCCAAGCTGCCCATCACCAGTATACACCCTACCTGTATGCTTGTCTTAGGGCTGGTATTTGACAGAAAGTGGTAATATCCTACTCAGCTTTTGCAACCTTTAGCCCAGCCTAGACTGTGACTAGCAGCACTGCAAGATGGAAACATAAACCTGAATTCCTTTATATACTTATTTGTGTCTGAACTCAATCATCATACGCTAGCAACTGCTTAAACATTTTACATAGTTCAAATTTTTGGCACAACCATGTCATGTTGGTGACTCTACTGGTATCCTTTTAATACCCAGGCATTTCTCCTCTTCAGTTGCTGAATTCCCTGCTTTTATGAGAAATTATTATGAGTCTGAACACAACTTCTTTACTGTTTCATTTCTCCCTGCTCCCAGGGCCACCCAATTTGCTGCACTTTGGCCACAACAACCTCAGGTAATGCTACAGGCTTGGGGCAGAGTGGCTGGAAGACTGTGTAGAGGAAACAGACCTGGGGGTGTTGGTCAATGCTCGGCTGAACATGAGCCAGCAGTGTGCCCAGGTGGCCAAGAAGGCCAATGGCAGCCTGGATTGTACCAGAAATAGTGTTGCCAGTAAGAGTAGGGAAGTAATTGTCCCTCTGTACTCAGCACTGCTGAGGCCCCACCTTGAGTACTGTGTCCAGTTTTGGGCCCCTCACTGCAAAAAAGACATTGAGGCCCTGGAGCGTGTTCAGAGGAGGGCAACAAAGCTGGTGAAGGGTCTGGAGCACAGGCCTTATGAGGAGAGGCTGAGGGAGCTGGAATTGTTCAGTCTGGAGAAGAGGAGGCTCAGGGGAGACCTTATCGCTCTCTATGACTACCTGAAGGGAGGTTGTAGTGAGCTGGGGGTCAGCCTCTTCTCTCTTGTAACTGGTGACAGGACGAGGGGGAATGGCCTCAAGTTGCGCCAGGGGAGATTTAGGCTGGACACTAGGAAATTCTACTTTTCTGAAAGAGTGGTCAGGCGCTGGAACAGGCTGCCCAGGGAGGTGGTGGAGTCACCGTCCCTGGAGGTGTTCAAGGAACGTTTAGATGTTGTGTTGAGAGACATGGTTTAGTGGGGTTATATTGGTGGTAGGTGGATGGTTGGACTGGATGATCTTGTAGGTCTTTTCCAACCTTGGTGATTCTATGATTCTATGTGATATTCCGATTCTCATCTGTGCTAGTGGCTCCTCCTGTATCTGTGTGCTCTACACATCTCACTGGCATATATTGATCACTACTAAACACATCAATCAAGAAAAGCTCCAATGGAAGCTTGCCAGCAACTTCCTCTGGCTTGCTATACCTCCCTTCAGAGCCAGCTCCTTAAACACCCTTCAGTTTGCATACTGAGCTCTTTCTTGTCAGGCTTAACTGATTATTTCTGATGTTGCTCTAAAACAAGTGCACAATGAAGACTGGATATGGAGAGGTTACTGTGGATTTAGATCCACATAGATGGCTCCTCTTTTCTCCATAGAGACAATTGCTTTCAGTTCTGTTCATTTGTTTTCGATGATAACTTTTACTCCTTTGGAAAAAAATAGAAGATTTTGTTCTGGACTTTGGCCAAGAGAATTTCTTTTTTTTTCCAATCTTTTCTGTATAGGTATTTATAATAAGCATGAGTTCTTTTCTGTATGAAAGAGGTGACTGCAACATCATCTCCATCTGCTCTGGAGAAGTCTTTGGGTGAGATTGGAGAGTGCGTGGGCACAAGATGGTTATGTACATGAGGGATGATCTAGTTGAACCCCATGGACACAAGGGTTCACAACTGAGTATGGGGAGGCCTCCTGTATGGTAAGTGGTGAAGGGGACTGCATATCAAAAAAGGGACCAGAAAGTGTGGTATCGCCATCTCCAGAAGGTGGGCCCTGTCCAAGTGCCAGCACACAGACCTCTGTCCCAACACTCTTAAATCCATCATCTTCTGCTTGAACATGGGTGGTTACTTATTCATAAAACTATCTTAGAATAGTTGTTCTGTCACAAATTTATCCTCTGTCTTCCTCAGAAAAAAAAAAAAAAAAAAAAAAAACACCATCCAACCAAAAAACCTTCATAGACAAGCCATAATGAGATATAGTTGGCTTGCTGTGTGTCCAGGGACCTGGTTTGCTGCAATGTAAAACAGATGCCTAAAATTAGTGGATACTTTTTCTTTGGTCTTTGTGTGCCTCCAGTTCCAGTCTGTGGAATGAAGGTTTTTTTAGGTGTTACTGTGTTTTGGGGTAGGAGTGAAAATCAGATTTTATTTGCAGCAGGTTCAGATTTTCTAGAAAAATGTTTGAATTTGAACATTGAAGAGGAATAAATGGCCTAAGACTTCATAAAGAAGAAAAAATTTAAAAAATATATTAATGAAGTGAGTGCGGTACAGTCATGTGGGTGTTTAAAGGGAATAAATGTCTCCTGATCTCAGTGTTCTTTTAACATCATCTGTTGGATGCTGTTCAATGCACATTGCCTCACTCTGTTTGAGGAGACCAGCAGTGAACCACTAAGGGAATTTCAGTCAGAAGTTTAGGCCAAACATTTAGCATTCAAATTATTGCTTCAGAAGGTACAGGTGATAATAATTGAAGAACAGAATATTTGCCAAAATCGTTTTTACGTTTTTAATCAAGCACTGTGCCAAGGGACACTACACGTATAAATAAATTCTGAACAAATTTAGTCCAAACCCCCCCCCCAAAAAAAAAAAAAAAACAACCTGTGTAATCCATACTCAACTTTAAAGACATTAATTGTAGCATTCATTACAACAGAGTAACTCTTGATTTCTGCTTTGCTAATGTTCATTTCTCCTTTATTTTCTCTTTAAGTAAACTGCACCAAGAATTCAAGCACAGGCTATGTCCAGGCTAGTAAATTAAATGGGCTTAAGGTACAAGTCCTTCTGTATGCACACAGTCACCGCTGTATGTCTAGCGGATATTTTTTGACTTGGACCAGCTAGTGTTCTCCCATTTCACCCCTGGGTGCTGCTCAAGGAGTAAGCGTGATCCAGGCATTACTCCCCAGTTTGAAAACAGTTGCCCAGTTATGCAAGTAAAAGGTTAATATTACGGACATGGCCAAATTATTCCAGCAGGCACTGGGGCCAGCCCTGACACTGGTTCTTGAACTTGGATAGAGGAGTTACAGTGTACTTTGCTTGTAGACTTCATTCAATATTGATAGGACACTTGTGCCAGCAAAGCAAGCTTCAGAATGGTCCTGTTAATTAAATCACCTGACATTCAACAGTGAACAGTCTTCTGGAGGAATTAGTAGGTGCAGCAAATGTTCTGGACAAAGTTTTTATGTTTTTAATTGTGTTGGACTGGAGTGTGTCTCCATATTTTTTGTGCAAAGTTTGGATGGCAGCCTGAGTCTAAAGTTTTTTGCAACTTTTTTTTGAAGCAATTTCTACTACTGAAGGTTTTGCTGTTCTCTACAAAGTGGTTGTCACAGAGATTTGACTTAGAAAAAGCAAAGGGCAAGAAACAAAAAAACAGCTCCAGAGAGATTGCTGACAGAATTACACTACTACTAAATACTGAAGAAGAATGTAAACAGATTATAGATACAGAGAGTCTGAGATCAGCTAATGGCTGAAAAAATAGATTACAGAGATAAAAAATGATAAGACTTGTCAGAAAGAACAAAGACTGTGTGTGCATCATTCAGCTTAAGGAATTAGAGTCAAAAGGTTAAGTGTGAGCAACAATGAATATGAAAAATTGATATAAAAGATGTAAAAGGCAAGTTTGTTTCATAATTCAGTTCTAGTCTAACACTGCTATAGGAAAAAAAGTGTTGAAGTCTGTTAAATGAGCGGATAGCTCAGGCTGGACATCAGAAAAACATTAACACAGGTATTGGTATTTTCAGCAGCAGATAAAAGTGTTGTGTTCAAAGTGCTGTAAATAGTTGCCTCAAGTTGGCTATCATTATATTTTGTTGTGTGGTGGCAGTCAAACTGATCTTCAGTCTTACAGCTCATGAGACTGAAGAATTTTTTAACATGACTCTGCACTCCCAAGTTGATGGGTCTAGAGACATTGGTTACCTTATACAACAGGGATGAAGAAAAGAGGTTCTACTGAGCCATAGTAGGTGGATGCAGGCCATGAAATACACAGTCACAATATACAATTATGCAGGGTGCGCCTGTAACATCTGTTCTGTTTAGTGCAGGAAATGCTTCTGAGAGAAACGCAAAGTGGGCAGTAGACAACTGAAAGCACTTCCAGTTTATTGGATAAATATGGACTCTTTCTAAATCTTCCATTTTTAGAACAAGCGCAAATATATTCTGGACAATTACCAGCAACAATAGCTAAATTTACAGTGCTTTCCTGTTCTAAGTTTAGAGACATTGTTGAAATCTGCTCCCGCTAGTGAAGACAAATCCAATTGGTTACAGTATACATTAAGGAGCAGGAGCTCCACATCTGCGATTTCTCCACTTGAGGAGCAAGAGTTGGGCGTAGTTTGTACAGCAAGTAGTTTGGTCCTGGCCTTTTCTTCAAACGAAACTCTTTTCATTTCATCTGAAAACACTAGCTATTCACATCCCCTTCATCATGTCAGTAGGACATAAAGTAAAAAAGCTATTTATTCTAAAATGGAACTGAGCTCTGCTCATAAAATTCCCTCAATAACTAAATGATGACTTGTGCACAGGGGCCATAGAGATGCCTTTTCTGTGACTAATCCAGAAAAAATTGCTATTCCTTTTCCAAGCATCTATAATCCTCCGAGATGCACTTGTAATGCTGTAAGTAGTATGTAAGAATGGTCATATGAATATTTGGACAGAGCTCCCTCTGTATAATCCTCCTGTCACCAGTGGTGGCCATGGTAAGGTGCCCAGAACAGAGTGTACCAATGAGTGAGCATATATTGATGCTTTCACCAGCATACCTTCCCACTTTCCAGCTGTATGTGCCTTTGAGATTTCAGGAGGTGTTGTTTTCAAGTTTCATTATCCTTACTGGATCCTTTTATTGTTAATATGTCCAATTTCTTCTTTGAACCCATCAAAACTTTAGTATTCTACATGTGCTGTGACAATGAGTTGTACGGTGTAACCACACACTGTATAAAGAGCCACTCACTCTGGTTGGACACATGGCATTTAAGTCCAGGTCCTTCAGAATAGAAACTGAGGAAAGACAGAAGTCCTGTATGTTCCTCTATGTCTTGATTCCACTACTCCTTTCTGCTTCATCCTTGTCCTCTCACCCTGTTCTTTGATGGGGTGCTACATAGTCCCTTTCCACTCTTTCATTTCTAATAATTATATTAATTAGGTCAGTACTGCACATGTAACAACACAATATGATGTGCAATTTACTGAAAATTAATGTTCTATGCTTGGCACAGGATGCAGTATTACTCATTTCTTCATAGGCTTTTTTGTGGCATTACTTTCCTTCACATCCTCGTTAGCACAGAATAGTTTGTCTTATAGGGTCTCTCTGAAATGAATATTCATGGACTATAATTAGCTGCATTTTACAGCAAACAATATATCTCTGAAATGAATATTCATGGCCTATAACTAGCTGCATTTTACAACAGAGAAGCTGAGGCATAGAGCATATGGCACACATTTACGAAACGTCTAGCTTCGGGTGGTCAGTTCAAGTCATGCAATGCCAGATTTTTCCAAAATGCTGTATTTGCTTGACTGTAGACCAGGGTTGATTTGAAACAACAGTGCTACACAGCATGACTGCACAACTGTGACTAGCAGCTACCAATGAAATACAACTGTTTTTATACAGCAACACATAATGGATGTGCTCTCACTTTTGGGGACAAAAATCAAAGAACAAACAAGACCACTAACCAAGCAAGTATAAAGCTTTGCTTTTTAGTGCCAGCTCAAATAGACTCCACTTTTTGAAATGGACTTGAGTTGTCTCAAATTTTAGGACATAATAGACGCAGTGCACAGCTAGTTCCCACCTATGAGCAACGTGACTCAGGTGAAGCACTAGAATTTCCACAGAAACTCTGTAGTAATGGCTGGTGAGGACTCTAATGAACTTCCCTCTCCATTCTTTCCTGCTTATATTTTCTGCACTAGATGAAGACAGTGACACTGAAAAACCCCATTTCTCCCTGTGAGTGCTACTAATGAGTACCAAACAAAGACATGTTTTGGGAAAAGAAAATATATATTAATGTCGAAGCATTGTATCAAACAAAACCATGCAAAAAGGAGGGTCTGATGGGCTGCTTGGACCACCCTCATTCTGACATTTCCTAGCTTATGAGTCTTGACTTTGCCGTTATTTGTGGTCTTTAAACACCCACTCTTGCTCTCTCTCCTCACTACTGAATGGATTAGTTACATAGACGACTTCAAGTGCAAATGAGGTAAAGCATGCTCTGTAGGGCAGATGTAAGAAGTCTTTTTCAGAAATGTAGCATTTTGTTGTGTGTGGATGGGCTTTCATAGGAAGAATGCCGGATATGACTTCTGCCACAAGGCAAGGTCTCTGTCAAATATTATATCCCATCACGATATATGGCAGAATGAAGTTTGCTACACCAACTTGTTATGAAGTTTTCTTTCTTGACAGAACTACATTTTGTTCTATCCTCATTTATAAATATATTGATACTATGTTTGCTGAGGCTCTCTCAAAAAGATTAGCCCAAGGCAAAAACAATCAGCACAGATAGTTCCAGGCCAAAAAGTTAAAGTTCAAAAGCAAATAAGCAAGTGACAATGGGGTCTTATAAAGGAAAGGTTTGGATAACCATAGGTGCCGGCTCTATCTATAAAGGACAACAGTAATTGCAGTATCAGCTGCATGTCATAACAAAAAATGTTATTTCTGGCATAGAAGAAAGAAGAAAATTCTCCAGCCTACACAAAAGAAAACTGGGTTTAGTTTTGAATGCTAAGTGATATAAATTTATGTTATTTCTGTAATACATTCACATTTGGATGCAGTATTTCGAATAAGAAGGGAAGTGGGTGGAGTGGTTTATCTAATTCTAGAGGGAAAGGGAAGAAGCAGCATTGGTATCCATGCCACAGGGATCTATGCTGGTCTTGGAAGCCGCTTTTGAGTGTTTCCTGAAGCACTGGGCAGCCTTACAGGCCTAGAGTTTGGCAGGGGGTTGGAAGGCAACTGGTGTGCCTGAACAAGTGGCTATTCATGCATTGTTGGGCTCTAACTGTATGAAGTGAAAACAGCTTACTGGGCTGCAAACCAGAGTCTAGATTCACCAAGGGACTAATCAGTCATCATAATTAAAAGGCATTTTATGAATCGGCATCAATTCGACAGAGGCCATAGTCATAAAAGCAGGCTGAGGGCTGCTCTTTCCTGCAGCACCGCTGAAATCAGGCCAGGTTTAGAAGTACTGGCACACCCTTCACCAGCTACTACAGACAGGGCAAGAATGCTTCAGAAATGGCAGAGGAGGCAGTTTTCCTTTGCTCTGCTTCAGGCAATTTTGTCATGACTATCTAGTGTGAGTTCAAGAGGTCCTTAAAAAAAGAACCCAGGACTGATGTACAACACAACTAATGCAAAGTCAGAGATATCCCTTACAATACATTGCTCATCTGGTGGCCATGGGGGAACACTCTCAGGCATATCTTTAATACCTGTGAGAAATTAATAAGGAAGTATAAGCAGTATTTTCATGTGGTACCAATCCATGTACATGAAATTCTCTATTTTGTTATTCTCCAGGCTTCAGGTATTAGATTAACCTTGTTATGCGGAATGAAACAAAGTCAATGCAACTAATTATCTCCTCTGTGTACGCTTTGAATATTTCAACACTTTCTTCCCACACAAACTGGGGAGAATTTGTGGCAAGCAAATTACCACAGCAGAAATAGTGAAACGGGAAAAACTGATCCATGCAAATAAAACGGGCAAATTAGAGATAATTTTTAGGCTTTTCAGCCGTTTCTGCATATAAAGACATGTGCATGCACACATACACAGGTATGGATTTATATGACATCTTTAATTGTTTGACAGATTTTATCAGACTAAAAAAACCTAGAAGTATAAGCAGTAAAAAATGAGTAGCTTCTTACTAAGAAATAAGGATCTGCTGTAAACATCCTGAAGAGAAGTAAGTGTTAGCATCATTCATGGATATTATTTAGTACATTATTTGTTACTAGCGGGGCATCTGTGTGCTCAAACCCTCAGTCACTTTGGGTGGGTTGAGATCTCCAGGCTCTGCCTATGCTGACAGGCTGAAATATTGTAGTTGCCGAGCATGGGAGTTAGGAAAAAAGCAAAGGGAGTGACCAGAGGTCTCGAAAAAACATGACCCCTAGAGAAAGATGAATGAATAGAGTTGTTTAGTCTTGAGAAGAAAGGACGTGCTAATGATTTTCAAATATGTAAAGCACTGCTGCAAAGAGGAAGAAGGTTCTGATTTTTACATCCATAATATAACAGGGTTAACTACCAGCAAGGAAGACTGAGTTTAAATATTTAAAAAACAAAACAAAATGAGCAAACAAGCAAACAAACAACAACAATAACAAAATCTTCTTACCTGTAAGGATAGTGAAAGACTAGAATAGACTATCTTTAAACAATTATTTTCATGGCGATGACCTAAGTAGGAACAGGAGAATGATTAAGATGATCTTTTAAATTCCTTTCCTTATTTACTGGCTTATGAAACTCTTATTCCTGTGTTCTTTTTCTGTAGGTAATGCACACATAAACTGATTCTTCCCACCAGATAGTCATTCTGAACATGGGAAAAAATGTGCAGTTGCCTCTTCTAACAGGTCTAAAATCTGGTTTTAGACTAAAACCTTCTAAACCTGGTCTCTGTCCAGGTTTTTCTTGCATACCATTACCCTGGGCTGGGCACAGGCTGCAACTCTGCTGCCTGAGCATCCTTGACTCTGCCTGTTGGGCCAGCACCATGGCCACTGGGTAAAACTTGTCCACAGCAACAGATGCTGATGTACTGGCACCACTTTCATCTTTTAATAGAAGTCCAAAAGTAATGTCTCTTATTTATTTCCCTGGAAACTACTACAGATACAAAGAGCACAGTAACACTATTTGATAGAGCAAATTCTCAGCTAAAAAACACTATTTTTCAACATAGTCACCACTGTTAGATATGCATTTCTGCCAGCAATTAACAAGAGCCTGCATACCACGCTCGTGAAAGTATGCATCAGCAGAGACGACCCACTGTTTCACAGCTGCTGTGATAGCACTTTTCCTAGGAAAATGTTGCCCATGCAGCCCATCTTTCTTTGGACTGAACAGATGGAAGTCAGAAGGTGCCAAATCTGGACTATACAGTGGTGTAGCAAGACAGTTCAGCCAAGACTGGTGCTCCATGGTCTTTAAACTGGTATGAGGTCTGGCATTCCTGTGTTGTGAGACAAAGGTTATCATCTTTTCTGGCTTGACTCTGGAAGTTTGAGCCTTTAGCTTAGTCAGTATCGTGATGTAGTGGTCAGAGTTGATGGTTTGTCCAGTTTCCAGGAAATCCAGAATGATCCCCCCTTTCCTATCCCAAAAGACAGTGAACATCACTTTACCCACTGAGGGCTGTGTCTTGAACTTTTTCTTTAATGGGGAACTCACATGTTGCCACTCCATGGTCTGTCATTTTGACTCAGGCTCATAGTGGTGACACCACATCTTGGCACCAGTAATCATGCAGTCGAGGAAGCTGTAACCTTCAGTCTTGTATGGGTTCAGTACATCCTGAAAAACTTACATACAGTGTTCTTTCTGTTCCTATCTGGGCATTCATGGTACTCACCTAGCACAAACTTTGCAGAATTCCAACACTGGCACCACTATTTACAACACACTGAAGCCAATATCCAGCTCCATACACAATTCCCTGGTTGTAATCCATCAATGTGTGCAGATGAACTGATAGAGACACTCTTCATTTCATAATGTGACAGCTGTGCATGGCTGCCTGGAATGTGAATTGTCATTTATGTCACTGCTGCCACTGCTGAAACGCACCACCCACCACCTCCCTGTGCTCACATCCACTGTTTGGTCTCCATAAATGTTCAGCAAGAGTTGATGAGTATCAGTGGGTGTAATATTTTCCACATCAAGGAATTCAGTTGCACACCTTTGCTTCATACATACTTCCATGTCAGCCCCTCTGCTGCTGTCACACAGCAACAACATGTAACAGAATATTGGTGGGAAGGTTCAACCTCTACTGCTATACCACCAACATCCACCCCTGACATTGTGGCCAACACAGTAAATTACTTTTGGAGCAGCCTTCACACTGTATCAAGCAAATTTTTGTGAAAGGACAAAATCTGTCCTTAAATCTGTGTGGGGAAGAGGAGTGTGGAGAAAGAACCCCAAACATGAGAAAAGGCAGGGAAATAAGCAGATGTGGTGCAGCACGTCTAGTGTTCCAGAGGAAGGCAGCTATTGTGCTGATCTCAAACTCCCAGTATTTTGCAGAACATTTTTTTCATATTTTCTGGAGGTTTCAGCTTTTCTGGAGCAATCCCATCAACAGTAATCCACAATTTACCACTCAAGAAATGCTAAACTGAGGCCCCAGTAAACTCAGCAGTGCTACCCCCTCTTTTATTTATGTGACATGCAAGTTAAGGAAATACATTTCCTTCAAGTCAGTACAGTGTACGAGTACTATGGCCAGAAAGGGTTGTACAGGCCATGAGAGCTGATCTGAGCCTCCAGGAAAACAAAACACACAACTGCATCGTGCAGCTCCCGGCCAGCTCCCCTCAGTTTTCCAGAGTTACCAGAAAGTACAGAGGTGAGCAGTCAGTGGCATCAGTATAAATGATTCCAGTAGTCTTGGGACCAGTGCCAGAGCCAGGATTTCTCAGGACCTGTTGGTAAAACTTTCAAAGATTATATTTAAAATTTGGGCTGTTGGCAGGTATGCATGAAATCATCTAATCCTACTCCCCAAATCCCACTGCTTTTGTGCTTATTTTCAAGCTGATAATTCCTTCTAGAGGAAACGATCCAAAACTTCAGCAGCCAGCCTTGAAGTAATGTGCATAACCAGGCGCACTCAAAGCACAGCTTCCACATTCCAGCAGGAAAGAGAGTTTAACACAGTGGTCTTCATTTTTTCCAGTCTTCTGGACTGCCAAATAAAGAAGAAATGATATAAGGAAAGAGGGGAAAAGGAAAGAAAGAAGACAGGTTATAAGGGAAGAGGTTAAAAGGAAGGGAAGAAGTAAGAAAAGGCGGGAGAAATGGAGAGGGGGATAAAGAAAGAGAGAAAGAAGAAGAGAGGGAAAGGGAGAAAGCATGACAAGAAGGAAGGGAGAGAGAAAGAAAGAAAGAAAGAAATAGAAAAGAAAGAAAAAATGAGAGAGAGAAAAGACAGAAAGGAAGAAAGGAAAAGAGAGAAAAAGAAGGAAAAACTGAGAAAGACAAAGGAGAGAGAGATAGGAAGGAGAGAAAGGAAAAGGAAAATTAAGAGAGAAAAAAAGAGAGAGAAAGAATGTAAGAGAGAAAGACAGAACATAAATAAGTCAGGCAGGAAAGGAAAGAAAGGAGAGAAATAAAAAAGGATGAAAAGGAAGAAAGGAAAGCATCCTGTTGCATGCAAAAAGCAGAACCAGCAATGGCAAGAGCTGGGCAGAGTGGAGCCTTTGCTGATAATATCAGTTTACTTTTTAATTAGATGCTGAGCTTTTAAAGACAATGGAGTAGACATGATAAAGAGCAGGCTATTAAGTGTCCCAATTACAGAGCACCAAGAATCCAATAATTTATGTGCTGATAATCTCCTGGTAATCCTCCGGGTGCTGCCGGAGCGTAAGCGTCCTGATTACCCCTCTGCTCTTACACGGATTTGTTCTCCTACCATTGCCGAGTTTCCCCGTTTTGTTTGGCACAGCTCATTTAAAACAACCACAGTTACCTCACAGCCAAACCACTGGCCTAAGTTTAGCTAAGATGAATAGGCAGCAGTTCATCTGCGACAGAGCCTTTGGTGTAAGTGTGGCCAATTAGTCACACGTTTGGTGTTCTAATTAGGCAACGCTGGGCCTTGCAGAAAATGTGCTGTTGATTTAGGTACTTCCTCAAACAATGCTAAATTGTGTTATGTGAAATTCAATTAGTTCTTTTCTAAATGTTTCCACATCTGTTATTCTTTAAGCATAAAGTGATGAGGAGAGAAGGAGAAGTGAAAAGCCAGAGTCTCCACTGGTGAAATATGTTAGGCCTCTGGGACCAGCCCTTTTTCCAGCTTTTGACCCTGAACAGTGATATACAGGAAGGAACAAAGTTGGAGAGCTATCATGGTGAAGCCCTTTAAAATAAATCATTATAGAAGAAATACTGCAACTGTAAGAGAACGTAATCTCTTATGATAGCCATAAACTAAGCTTTGTTTGGAAACGGATGGCATGGGGAAAGCACCATTAAGCAAATGATTATAAATTCCGTTTTAAGAACTGCTCTTTTTCTTTACGATAATAGTGATATGTTCAAATCCCAAGATTAACCAAAAATACGCATATAACCAGTTCAGTGTTCTGTGGAGCAGCTTTGTGCAGATTTATTTTTGTTTCAAATTTTCCTTCTAAGAGCTAAAAAGATGTCAAGGCCTGCTTGGAGAAAGGGGTGGGTGTGCATTTATCCTTTTCTGTCGCCGCGTTTTGCAATTTTTCTCTGTGTTTGAAACAACAAAGTGCCACAAGCCTTTTGATCCCTTGAACAAAGCATCAGGCTTTCCCTGGAGTCTCTTAGAGATGCATGAGGTTTGAATTTGTAAGAGGCTTCTCCCAAAACGTGGGCTACCTAACGGGCCTTGTCCCAAATGCTGCTCGGTTGCAAGTGGTCTGTGGGCAAGCCCGCTAAGGCAGAGCAGCCATTTCTTGCGTATAAAGGCTCAGCCAAAAACCACAGCTGTCTAAAGGTGAAGTTGTACATGCATTTGATCCTTGTTACTGTTATCACCTTTTCACTGACCAACATTTCAAGCCTTATCTGTGGCTGGCAGGCCATGTTTCAGGTTTGTCAGAGCCCGGATATAGCCCGTGTGGTTTTCTGATGATATATCTTGATAAGATTTGTGGAATGCGAGAGATGAAGTTGTCAGCGCCGCTTTATGGCACCTCTGTACATGTCAGAAAATGAAAATATTTTCAGAAGTGATAGCGTTATTTTGACTGGTGACACAAACTTTTAAGACAATGCATTTCCTTGGAAAAGAAAAAAACAATTCACAATTTTTATAACAGAAGACAAAAAGTATAGCCTGTCCTGGAAGTGCTTTGAGGGAATCACTCCTATAAGAAAGAGAGCACAATAATTATAAAATTATAAAATTAAGCCTTTCTTGGACTAAACTGATAAATTACATCTTTCCGCTGTAATTACTGACACTGCATAGACATTGCATGGCTTTGTAAATCAGGGCCTTTAGGTTTTCCTGTTAAAAAACTAATTGCAAGAAGCAAAAATTATAACAAAACCAAGCAAAGGCACAAAACCCTCTTGCCTTCGGACTCAACCACCACATTATCTACAAGCCCCCCCAGTTATATATCACAGTCTTCTCAAAAAGACAGCTTTTTTCCCCAGATGATCCGTATTTAAATAAATGCTACCCTTAATAGAACCCAAGAGACAAAAAGCAAAGTTCCAGTTGCTTAGCGTGTCCTTCTTCAGGGTTGGTGAAGGTGCTCAGCTTGAGCTGGAGCACACTGCCAACTCCAGTGACAGCACTAATCTCTATCTGCCTTATTTAGGGCAGGATGGTCTTACAAATAGCACAATATTCAGATGTTATTGCTTAAAAACAAACAGCAGGAGGAGGCCAGCTGTGAAGTCATTCTGCATTCAGAAAATTTTGAAAGCTTTTTGTTCAAGAGATGAAGGAGAAGTGGAGGCAAATAAATATTCCTAATAGTTGTTGGAATAATTCAGATATTTTTATTGAAAAATGCTGTTGCATCAAAGCCAAAATATTCATAGCAATGCATATGTTTTTGGAAAAAATACCTGGCCTCTTTCAGAGAAATAATAAAAAAGAATCCAAGTTAAACTTTGAGCTTGTTGATATAAAAATTGAAGTTTTGGCAGAATCCTTTTCCTTGAAAATACAAAAGTTAGTTTCGCTTTCAAACTGCAGAAGCTGTTAGGAAATGGGATTGTTCTCCTGAGAGAACAAAAGTTTTCTTTTTAATTTCAAGCTAAAGGTATTGGAGCTGAAGAACATTTTCAAAGTTCGATAGGAAGTATTAAAATAACATTTTCTTCTAAAAAGAAAATCATTTTTAACATCTCTTAAAGCTACAAACTGTTAACAGAGAAACATTCCACCTACCTCTCATGATGTCTCTGAATTTTATTTCTAAATCAGACCGAGTGCATTAGAAGTTTCTTAATCTATCTTTTTTCAGAAATATTATGCAACTAAAAATAACAAATAAACTATTTTCCTAAACAATAAGGCTTTTAAAGTCCACTCTGACAGAGATTAAGTTTAAATTGCTCTCTAAAACAAACAAGTGACCCAGATTTGAAAGACATCTTCTATTATCTGAAGTCTATGAAGCTATTTATAATAATAGTGTTTTTGCTGCTCTGGAGGCATGAAGTCTCACTGGAACTTTCTGTTCTCAACACGCATCTTTGGAGGTCCCACGCAACAGGCATTTCACAAGCATCTCAAAGCCATCCAGTGTTCGGCCAGATCCACCACCTCATTTATTAGGTGATGACCATAGCAGAGGCAAAAGCAATCCAGTGAGATCACCTGGGTGCAGGGTGAGGTGAGCTGCTAAAATGATTCATTTGCAGTAACCACAGATCTTGCCTGCACTTGTATTTGTGTCTCAGTTAGTCATGAAGGAAACGATAAGCCTTGGCACTATTTGCATACCACCAAACGTCCTCTACTTGTAGTTCCAGTGTTGGCTCATTTCAAGAAATTGAAATTCCTGATTATAACTCAATACATTTAACACTTTTCCAGAACAGGAAAGTACATGTTTTCAAGAAGAAAAGGAAACATCTGAGAGGAAGGCAATGATTACCTAGGGAAGATTTCATGAAGCCAGCAAATTCTCTGGGAGTACTGTGAAGGAGAAACCCATCTGCAAGGCACTGCAGTGTGAAGCGCAGGGAAGGTAGAGCTGTACCCAGGTCCTCTGTCATCCAGCATTGGCTGAGCAACTAGCTTGGCCAGAGAAAATGCCTTCTTCTTAAACTCTGTGTTTGGGGCTGGAAACATCAACCTTCGTCTTCTGAGTTCATGATTGCGCTCCTAACCCAGGCATGGTAAGCTCTAGCCCTCCCAGCATGGGGCAGCGTTGGGGTTTCCTAGAACTTCCTTATAATGGGGAATATATTGTCCAGATGAGATTTTGGTTTTCATCTTTTATGTTAATAAAGGCTTCCACATCCGAAGGAGTTTGGGGTTGGCTTTGAGCTGCTTTTATCACAGTTTGTGGCTACAATTTGAACTGCAGTGTTGTCTATGGTATATTTTTTTTATCCCTACAGTTGTCACAGAATGGATGCACTCACAAGTCATAGACCTTAAGCTGCAAGCCTGAGCAGGCACGTTTCTTTGTTAAATCCTTTTATCTTCAAACAACAGAACTACTGTTGCTGCTCCAGAACTCTCCAGTGCTTGCAAGGCACTTTCAGGTTCTTAGATCCTCTCTCTCCACCCCACCATGTCTGCACTTTTGTCTTTTTCTCCTTTGGGTTGTCCTGGGGTGAGCAGTGGGATCTCTCTGCACTCCTCAGCATCCCGACTCTCACCAGCATCATCAAAACCACTATTCATCTGACTCTGCTGTGGCCTAAGCAACTTCTGTTTCACCACTGCTTCATCTCCTTCTCTCCTCTCAGGTCTCTGTGTCAAATCTCTAACTTCAGTCCATGGTCTCTAGCAGTGGATTTGACAAGCCAGTTCAGAGGAATAACAGTCTTTAGAGACTGTGCTAGAAGTCAGTCCCAAAATGGATGGGCACAGAAGTGATGCAAAGCCTTCTCTGCTCCATTACACCGATGTCCAGAGAGAGCAGTGAGATAAATGTTCTCCATGTAAATCATCGATATGTAACTGTGCAGTTTAAAAAACAGGTTTTCCCCTCTTGTTTAAACTTGATAGCCTCTGTGACTTGTTATTTCACACGTGGAGAAATAAAGAAAAGCTGTTGCTCTTTTTTTGCTTGTTTTGTTTTGTGTTTGTTTGTTTTGAGAATGAGACTATAAAAAAATCAAAAGCCATCCGATCAATGAAGAGCACTACAGGAACCCTTGGAAATAGGCATTTATGAGACCCTGCTATTTTAAAATATTGACAGTGTAGTCTGAACCCACACACTGACAAATCCTTTTGAGCAAGTCTTTCACCAACTGAAATGAGGAGTTCCCCCCACATTATGTAGCTTTGTAAGACTTTTGCCAGGTGCTGTCAGTAGTAATAAACCTGGCATCCTCAAAAGGATGTAAAAAACTTCTTTGCCCAGCATTTCTAGGCTCCCTAAATATCTGCTCTTAGATTTTCGTTTCCTAAAGACTTCTACCACTAAATACCTTAATAGGTGATATTCCCTGCTCGCACCAGTTAAAAAAAAACAAAAACAAAACCAACAATTCTCCCTAGCCTTGCTGGCAAGTGGGAGCTTGCCCTCTCTGTGCTCTGCCCAAAACCTATGTCACCAGGTTAGCCTGAACCTGAGCCCAAGCTAGCATGAACAGCTTCTAGCAGGGCTTATGAACCAGAGCATATTGCTGTAGCTGGGTCAGAGCATCACACTGTACTTTTCCCTCTGCCCGTGGCAAGACATGCAGACAAGACTTGTGTCTGTGAGAAAAACAGCAAAAAAATTAGTTACAATGAAAGGGAACTCAGCACTGACTTCAGAAAACAGACCAAGAAACTATCTACAACTTATTACCAGATACTACAGCTCTGTAAAGGCTTCTGATGTTCACATTATAAAGAAGGATATTGAAAAACTGGAGAAGGTGCAGAAGAGAGCCGTAAAAATGATTCAGAGACTGAAGAAAATGCCCTACATTGAAGCACTTAAAGAATTCAGTCTGTTTAAGTTATCAGGAAGAAGGCTGAGAAGCCACTTGATTACAGTGAGTAATACCTTCAACAGGAGAAGCTTGTGGTCTGCTCAGGGCTTCATTCTAACAAATACAAGAAAGATATGTCCAGAGCAAATTGATGGTAGCTTGAAATGTAAACTGGAAAAAGCAATTATTTTTTCCCAATTATTCTTCAGAAAGAACATCCTGAGAAAGACGGAGGATTGTCCTTTTGATGTGTTTAAATTGGGACTAGATGCTTTCCTGGTTGTTGGACCAGTTACTGGGCTGAAGATAGGTAAATCCATATATGACTGAACAGCACTTAATTTTTCCTCATCATCACCTCTCCTTACCCAGTAAGCTCTACCGTGGTTACTCTCTGCAGGTAAACAAGGCCAGAATCCTAATCTGGGTTCTGGTAGGCATAATCCTATGCCTAGCAAACACTTCCTAGGTTTGCCTGAGAGAGATAGGAGAGAGAATGAGGAACATCAATCCTGTGGTCACTGACTCTCAAGAAGGAAGAGAGAACCTCACTCACCCTTCAGAAGCAGCTCTGGTCTAAAGGAACATAGACCAAAACCTAAGCCAAAACAGATGATTTCTGTTCTCCGAATGGAAGAACAACATGAGAAAGGCAAGGATACATATTGAAAAGGAACACCATGACAACAGGGGACCATGTTCATACCCAATGGGCCATTGTCTGACATGCTGGGGAATCAAGCTGGGTGCACAGGGTGCCTTGAGGATGCACAGCAAAAGTGCAGTAACTATCTGGAGGTCCTTCTTTAAACACTTTTCTTTAAAAAGAGCATTTTTTTTTCCTGTTCCATTCACTGATGGACCAAGCCATTGCTTGTACTGGAGTATGAGAAACCTCTCAAAGGCACAGGAGAGATTCTGGATTGGGATGCAGACAGGCACAGCTCTCCATATTGCCATGTTGCCCTCATGTTACCACAGTTGGAAGCAGAACACTTTTTGCTCTGGTGGTGCGTGTGTGCAGCTGGGCCTGGGTAGGTCTCTGCCAATGAGGACGTCCAGTGTACTTTCCTTCCCCTCTTCACCAACAGATGGTGTCAGAGGGAGTCTCTTTCCTGCCCAAAGCCTTCAGGCCACAGCGCTTGTATTTCCTTTTAATTGCCTCTATATGAAAGACTACTGTATTCTACAGCATTTGTTCTTCCTGAGGCGGCTTGCAGCAGTGGCACTGCTTGTGCACAACTACAGCATGAAAGCACAACTTAGGGCAAAGATTTCAGTGTATTCGTTTTCCACATTGTGCAGGAGTTATGTTCAGCGAAAATTATATAAATGTCATGTACCAGCTCGTATGTCATTTCCACAGAATGTTACAACTATTCTGTTATGTAATAGTGAGCTAATAAAGTCAAACCAAAACTCACTATATCACTTTCTACATGAAGCCACCTCATTTATCCTTTTTCCCTTTAATTTAAATCTCATCTCTATTTCTACATTTACCTTCCTATGTATTTCTAGCACAGCATATTCCCAACACCCTTCTTATTTTACTGTGTGATCTAAACAATGCAGAATAACAGGGCCTGAAAATTTGGACTGGAAATACCATGAGAACAGGCTCTGTCAAGAGCTTTCCAGTATTTCCTGCTTCTGGTTGAGCTGGAAATACTCAAAGGGTGAAATCCTGGCCCAGCTGAAGTCAATGGGAATTTTGCCATTAACTTCAATGGGGCTAGAATTTCACTCTTGGTATTTGCTCCATGTATCCAGTCTCAACTAGATCTGGTGTGGTGTGAAAAGGAAAAGTTTTCTTCTTTTTTTTTTTAATTTTTATTTCCTTCCTCTTATAAGATTTAATGCTTAAAAAAACCTCACATATTAAGATTAGATGTAAGTGTCAAGTAATGCCAGATAGCTTCCCAGTTGCCCAAAAGATCCATTTCTTCTATCCAAGTAATTGCACATCAGGAATTGTGTATTCTAAATCTAAAATGATGCAAAGATTAAAAAATGACAATTGTCTACATAAAATAATTAAGAAGATATACCGCGTATCTTTTGACAAAGCATATGTTGTAAGCAGCTACCTCACTTTTAGGATTCTGATGCCAAAATCTTTTGCAGCCTGCAGTGCAGTGACTGCTATATGTGCAGAAAGTCTGAGTTTTTGCTTTTAAACAGAACTCTCTTGGCAGAGGCCTTCATCATCAGTGAAAGAGGTTTTGCACTTCTTTAAATCTGATACCTTTTGATCTTTGCCTAAGATGGCATAAAACTTTCAACTAAGCTTTGAGGAGCAGGTGGTCCTCAAAGCTTGTGTCTGCCACTTTCTTCCAGGAGGTGGTTTGTAATTCCTTGCCCACTAGAGACAATCCATTACAGCAAGTCTTTTCCTTTCAACAGATAAAGTCAGTTCTGTTTCTACTAAATACACTATTCATTACTGTGTTTATGTTTTACATTAAATAAACTTTTTTATTTCCATGCTACTTAATAACAACAGTCACCAAATCAAACTGATTAGTCTGAGATTGTACCGGTAAGGATTCATTGGCAAGGGACATTTCTGCAAATCTCTGTGCCTTTTTCTGCATTCCCAGAAGACCTAGTGAATGTCTGACCAATAAAGATGTGTGCTTGAGCAATAGCATCATCTCCAGATCTTTCCTAGAAACAAGAAGTTTTCTTCAAGAAAAACAATAGTAGAATAATCCAGTTAATTCACAGCTATTCATTTTGTCTTCACTGACAATTAGCAGGCCTCCTGACACACTGCTGTCTCCCTTCTGCAGCAGAAATGCTGGTGCCAAGTGGACTTGGGCTCACACAGTCATTCTTCAGCATGTGTTTCCTGGTGCAAATAGTTTCTAACTCCTTTCCAAGAGCAAACTCCAAGGGAAAAAAAAAAAAAGGAAATAAGAAGAGCTTTGTTCTCTGTGAAAAAAGCCGTGGCAGCAGTCAGGAGCCCTGCACACTAAAGCCAGCCCATGAGGAAGAAAGGGAAACGTGGTCCACAGCATCCCACTGCGGTGCACCCAGCCCTGCCTGGACACTAGACTCAGACCTCTGGCCACTCACATCCTCTGTCCCCACCAGCCTGAGCCCAGCATGAGCTAGGGCAGTGGATACAAGAGTCAAATCCTGTTTTCTTCAAGGTAAACCGGGAGGAAGAACACAGCAAAAGAAAGGGAGAAACAGCAGACCTGAAACACAGCTGAGCTTTACGAGACTGACATACCACACAATCAGGCCCTCTGAGATTTTGGAAGACGCTCCCAGGGTATGAAAGACTCTGTATGAAATATAATTGTAGTGGCTTTTCTGTCTGCAGAAAGGTAAGGTGAGTTTTGGCATCTTTATGACTGACTTGCTCACAAGCATGTCTGGAGTTCATACACTTGAAGGCCTGTCTGGTCAGGGAGTCATGGTCACAGACAATGCTTTAATATGTGCGGTAACTAGAGTACGTGAATTTAAACAGCCTTTTGCAGGACAGAAAAAGCAGTGCCTGGGCAATATGGGGTGAAACAACAATTTTGCAAGTGGAAATGTAAGCTTTTGATAACGCCAAGTTTCCCTTTACATCCTCTTTGCAGATATGCCCAGCTTCTTTGAGACTGAGTTTGCAGCACGGCTCTGAGGAGGATGACCAGTTACGTGTCCATTTTATGTCACTTTTACTTGTTAAATTTTGACCTACATTTTGAAAAGCAAACTGTCAAATTAACTGTGCCACGTGTTCCTCATCTCCCCAAGAGAAGACTGCTGGAGATAAGCAGGCCGGTGCCAGCATCCTCCTTTGACTGGCTGCCTTCGCACTCTTCATCAGTTTCTCAGGCACCAGCCTCCTGGAAACTATTCCACCCTCAGAGCCACCAACATGTTTCCTGGTAGTCCCCTGTATTACCACTCAGTGGTCACTTTGATGATTTCAGCTGCAAATATTTTCTGGCATTTTCTCTCTTCAGCTTGTTATATGGAAGCTGACAGCCCTCGTCACCTGCCTCTCCCCACTGCCTTCCTCACCAAGGGTCTCACCAACCACCCTGTCCAGTGTGTGGCAGTTTCAGGTTAGTCCTCTGGGTCTGCTGACTGGAATAAATTAAGTCTTACCCACTATTCTGCAGCAGAGCCTTTGTTACCCTCTACAGATTAAGTCACAGGTTTCTGTACAATGACCGGCTGTCTACTGACACACCTAATTTTTTAAATGGCCTTCAAGAAACTTCCCACACATGTGCCAAAACAAGCGGTTTTCCAAGCAGTAGAATCAGGAAGGGCTTTTTCCCCTCTTCAGCTCCCAAGCTGCTGATTTCCTCCTCATCTTGTCCCCATTTGCTGATGGGAGGGGTGTGGACCACAGGAAGACCTGTGGAGCCCCAGTGCCATTCCTGGGCCTTGCCCACAAGGCCAGGGGCACTCTGATGTCCGCATTGGGCTGAGGAAGAGTTTCTTCTTCCAGACCAAACTTTCTGGATCTTGGGGGTTTTACACTCATCTCTGAGGCCTGGGGCTTGGTTTGTCTAACAGAAGTGCCAGAGCTTGCAAAGCTCAGATCCCACCACCACAAGGGACTTACATCCAGGAGGCGCCAGGCCCCGGCATTTTTCTGCTGCTGACACCAAGCTCAGCTTTTAAAGCTGCCTTCACTGACAGCCTTGGGCTTGATCCTTGCAGCCTGTGGTATTTAGGAGGACAGGGTATACAATCCACCAGCTTCTTTCTGTCTTTAATTTCTAGGAAACTATTATAGAGCCTTCCAAAAAGGCTCACGTCTGCCTGCCAGCACCACATTAGCATGACTACTGCTTTGAAACACGGTAACTACAGCAGCTCAGTATCTGTAATGCATCCCCTGCTGTACTGTGTAGCTTTGCACACGCCTATGTGCCATTAATGAATCATCACGTGGGAAGTGTTTTCATTATCCCTTGCCTTTCTAGCACTGGGGTTTCTTGGCAAATGTGCAGCCCAGGCCACAGCAGCTGTCTGTCTCACTCTCCTTCATTTAGATTAAAAATGTTTTTTGTTGTTGTTGTTTTGAAGTGCCCATTGAAGTGACAGGATGGAGAAGGATGGCTAAGTCCAAGTCCGAATATCTTTATTTCAAGACTACGCTAATAGCCTCTAAGAATTTTTCTCTGCTGCACTTCAGATAAGAGTGGTAAGCCTATAAATTCATTAGCGGGTAATGGAGCAACCTCACTTTATCTATGTCTTTTCACAGGATTAGGGTTTCATTCTGTGCCAGGAGTCATACATCACACTCAACATGTATGTCTCCAGAGCCAACTGAGAGAAAGTGCAGAAAAACTACTGTTAACAAGGGAGTAATTACATTCAGCATAAATTAATTATTGGTCACTCAGGACTGGTGGGAAAGGGCCACACAGACTGTGTCTGACTGAGTTCCCACCTCTGAGGGAATAAATATTTAAATATGAATCATAAGACAATGTGAGGTGGGCCCTTTCTGGTCTACTGGTCTTTAACTGCACGTATTTGCTAATATGACATGCGGCTTATTTGCTTTAACACTATAGGTACATTGTATTTTTTTAGGTCAAACATGAATGATAGTCGTTCGGGACAAGGGTCATTTCAGAGCAGCCAGCGTCAGACCCAACCGAGTGAAGCCAGGAGGGACTTTAAAATGTAATTCAGCCAGAAGAACAGGACACGGATCAGCAAGTGAGTGATGGAAGGTGTTCATGAGGAATTTAGATTACCACACACTGCAAATAAACCCTGAGAAGCTGGAGCAGGCAGGGAGTGAGGAAACCTGACCAGTAGGCAGACAGGAGCCCTCCCAGGGGTGAGAGAAGGTGTAGGGTGCACCCTCATCTCTGCCAAAAGTATTAGTGCTAGCCCAGGAAAGTTTAGTTGTGATTGAACCTTGAAACTTGGAAAGGTAGAGAGATACATAAAGTAATGTTGGGCTGGTCTCCAATAACCAACTAGGAGATTAAAATTGCTCGTTTTTTGTGTAACATTGAAACTGCTCCACATCTCAACAAAAATCAGGAAATTCAAAGTTAAAGCGGATCCTCATAAATGGAAATTCTTGCCGTCATGGGAAATAAAAAGCATATCAAGATGCAAGTGACAGATGTACTGTCAACTGGGAGCCCCAGCTTGGAATTTCCTGGCTTTTTTATTTATTTCACTGCTCCTAACACAATGCATAGCTGGACCAGGGTTCATTCCTCCTATTCTCTCCCTTATTAGTAGATACTCATATACAGTAATAAACAATTACACATGGCGTGCAAATTAAGGTTTTGGGGTTTTTTTTGTAATGGTTTTTGAAACTGCTTATTAGACAACTTGGTAGGGAATTTTTCTCATTTGGGAAGACCTGTGTATTACTGAATGCAAAACTCAGACCTAACAGTTACATTTTACTATAAAAGAGAAGTCAACATCTGTCTTAAAATAGACTGGTATTTGGAAATTCACCTGTAATATCAAAAATACAGTTTCCAAGCCCAGCTCCTTCCAGTTCATATTGAGCATCCTGATCAGCAGGTTATTTTAGGATGTTCTGCCTTGGTTTGCCCAGAGTTTTCACTTCAGGCCTTAGAAACCTTTGTTTTTACAAAAATACCAAGAACAACAAACTGGCATTCAATAATGAAGGAAGGTTACATTGAAAAATTCCCAACTAGTGCTAACTGCTCACACTGGAAATCTTCATGCAGGCTGTGGAGCTGGTCCATGGATCCCTGCCAGTTGCGCTTGATAGGGAATTTCAAAAAGCGCTGCTCTGACCTCTGAGGCTTGTTTCAGTTTATAAATATACCTGGAAAAAATCCTAGTGGCTCCAGTGGCTGCATTGTCAACATTTTACTCCCCTTGCCTCTGACGCTACCTCTAACCCCTCCACTTGAAGTGCAAAAGTGCAGTTTTGCAGGTTTTCATCCCAGCCATGCAGCCACCAACAGAAATCAGATGGTGGGAGCCTAAATTCTTTCTTTCGCTTATTCCTCAGAAAGAAGTAATAATTATTTTGAGCCAAAAACTGGCACTTTGACTCATTCTGAGCTTCCCCAAGACAGGGAAAGTACCAGCCCAAAGCTCAGCCATTTCTTGCTCAGCAAGGCAGCATCTCAAAGTCATTACGTGGCGTTAACCTCATGGCTTTCTGCAAAGTACAGGCAATTTTTGCTTCCCAGAAGAAACCTTTTTTTGTGAGGCTGCTTTAGGATGAATTTAGATTTAAAATGAGGTTTAAAAGAGCATCATCACAGAGCTTGAATAAAGAGAGGCCGCTGGCTTTCCCAAGCGACTGGCAGGGAGCAGATGCCTCTGGAAGAAAGTCATTCTCACAGCCTCATGGCTTCATCCCCTCAAGCCAAAACGTTGAGAGAGGTCCCACAGTTATTAAAGCCAATAAATCACGTCTTGAGAGATCCTGCATGTAGAATTGGACAGCGTTTGCATTTTTCTGCCCTCAGATCTTGAAGGAAGGCTTTTTTTCCCCCTTTACCTCATCTACCTTGGGTGTCTTAAAAAAAGGAAAGACACTCCTGGGACCCGGAGACTTCTATTAGATGTAATTACGGTACCTTACTTTTAAAGGTTTAAAAGTGCATCTTTATGGGCTTACGCAGTCACAGTAACAGTAACAGTGTTTTATGTGTTTGATTGACACAAAACATGCCTTGGCATTAAATGTTTCCTCAAAGCCTGGGAACACTGCACCCTCCTCACAGTCTCTGCTTCTCCAGAGGAGTTGCTGAAACAAGGAGAATGGGATTGTCCTCTCATTTCCACCGTCACGAGCTGCTACGTCATCACAAAAAATGTTGTCACCTGGGCTTTTTGGCAGACCATAAGCTCTCTCACACTTCTGAAGAACAGAGTCATTTGCTCCTGTGAGCCACTAAAAATTAGAGAAAAGGAGCTAATGTGCCACTGGGCAATTTGTGATAATTCAGGAAAAATCTGCATCTACAACAAAGCACAAAGCTCTTTTCTAATATGAGCACAGGTCATGACTGGGCCTATGAGACACTTTTATTCTTTTCTTGGGTGAAAGCAAACTTCATGGAATATAGAGAGCCAATGGCATGTTAGTCGGTGTGCCCACCAGAATTACAAAACTTCAGAACTTCCCTTGTCCCATCAGATCACAAAAAAGCAAAGCAAACATCCAGTTGAAAGGTTCAATTTCAAATTTTTATGATCAGAATTTCATAACAAAAAGATGGTGGGGAGGAAAAAGTGCAGATCAGAAATTACCAGTGGAAATTGGAAACAAACTACAAATAATAAATCAGATTAGGAAAAAAAATGGCAGTCTGTCTGCAGATAATTCACAAGTGAAAAAAGTTCATTACAAATGACTTGCCCTGCTGCAAATTTTTAGTAGCGTGTGTATACAGTAGTTCATAAAACTTCTGCCCTTGACATATTTTAAGGGAATGCCATTACTGACTGGGACTTCAGTTGGCAGCCGGGAAATTGCCAGAAAACAGACCTTGAGTCTGTGTCAGATGCAGGGATGTCAGAAATTTCAGGAGGTAAGGAGGTTTCAGAACTCCTTTCCCCCACAACAAAAGGGCTCTACCAAAACAGCACCCATAAATCCCACAAACAACAACAACAACAACAAACCCACAATGTTGGTACCTACATTAGATGAAATTCTTTTTTTTATAAGTTTTACACCATGATCCACGAGAGCAAGTTTTAATGATAACTGCTTTTTTTTTCTTTTCTTTCCCTACATCAAAATGAACATTCTCAAGAAAATATTCATGGTGGGAATTATTTCCCATCATTTCTAAAGGGAGGCCTCGATGCCTTTCATCAGAAAGATGTATGTTTTTATTTCATGGATGGAGAGGGAATTCTGGGAAATTTTGGAGCAAATTGCCAAAATTGCAAACAACCTTCACAAATCAAAGCAGATGATTGCAACAGAAATGCAGTCCTTATATCACCACAATGTCTTGTAACTTTGCTATCTGAGAAAAATGAGAAAAGGGAGAAATCGGTCTGGTTTTATACTGCTTTGATTTCCCTTATTTCTCCCCTATTCATTTTTATTATGCTCTGGGGTTTGTTTGTTTGCTTTTCCAGCATCACCAAAACGTATGGCTATATGCACTGGCACAAAATAAGGTCTTCCCAAAAGATTTTTCATCAGACTGTTTCTGTGTTTCTTTGCATGCAGTGTAGAAGAGCAGTTTTGTTATAACTCTAGAAGTTTATCCTTCCTTCCGCATCACTTCGTTTCTGTTTCCAGGCAGCTAAATTCACTGACTAATCTTCCAGGAGGATTTTTGCTCTCTCCTCCAATGCCAGCGCGAAGGTCTCTTTTCCTCTCTGGGTTCCTGTGGCCTCTTCCTTGTGCCTGTCCCTGCTGCTGCAGCAGGCGGATGAGAAGGGATGAAAGCCGTCTGGGCAATATCTTTTAAGCAGTCGAGAGACGTCTATCATGACTGCTCTCCATTTACCGCAACCATGTGTGCATGTGCACAGTTTACAGTTGTGGTTTTTCCGAGGGGATTGTGGTATGGTTTTATAGGCTGCTCAAGATGTCCGTTTGGGTGTAAGTGTATCTATCTAAACAGGAAAATATATACACACATTTTAGAAAATGCTTGTGTATTTTTTATTTACTGTAACATCCTGGAATTAAGCTTTCTCAGAAAAAAAAAAAAAAGCACACCAGTTTACGACTGCCTTGTGCTTCCCCCCCTCCCCTTTTTTTCTTTCTCTCATGTGATTCTTTTATTCTGCAGTTCCTTTTGCCCTTCAGCTTTGAGAGCTTAAGGTTTTTTTTCTTCTTTTCCACTCTAACCTTACATTCTCCTTTGTTCCTTTCCCATAAACTTATTTTCTCCTTTCTCATTTACAGTTATTTCCTTTTATATCTGTCTTTTCCCCAACCCTATAATTTTTCCTTTGCTCTTTTTAATGTTCAGTCTTCTCACTTTCAGTTCCCTTCTGTAAGTTTATACAGTACATACTGTAACAGAATGAGCTACAAGAGACAGAAACAAATTTTTGGGGAGAAAATGATTGCTATGTATTTCTGTTATGCTGCTTTGCTCATTGTCTTCTGATTTGGAAACTGTAGCATAGTTGGCTTCACTGTTTGGAAATGATCATGCAAGGAGATCCATGGAACGATTTCTCTTTGAAATACTATATTGCTCTGAAGTGAAGACATTCAACAGAAGCATACTGGTTTTGATAATGTTGATATGCTATTTTCCAGAATGGCCCTTCTGGTCATGTGCAGACAAAGACACTTAAATGATCGCCAAGAACTTACGAACAGGTGATCAGCCAGTTCCTTAATGTTGTTTCTGGATACTAGGCTGTCTGATTTCAGTACGTTCTTGGTGATGTCACCTCAGTGAATCCCTGAGAAGTAGTTACTCACCAGGAAAATCAGTCTAGTGCATTTGGATTTGCTCTGATCTTCTTAGCAGAGTAGAAAACTCCAGCACCGGCTCAATGAAGAATAAACACACAAAGCTTTTCCATCCCAGTGGAAATCTGAATGTCCCTGATATGCTGGAGCTACGGGGAGAGCCATGCAGCTATTTAGAAAAAGAATTTAGCTCCAAGGAGCTGATTCTGCAAACACTTTAGCGTATGTACAGCTTTCCTTTACGAGAAACCTCAAAGAGCCTGCTGGTGTTGCTTCATGCAAGTCAAGTCAGTCATATGGCAAAGTGTTTACAGGATTTGGATTTAAATTTTGAAACCATTTCAGGACCTTATAAATAGGCATTAGATAATCATAAATTCCCATTGTTTTCCAGCAGAAAAATAACAAAGGGGTTTATTACATTCAACATTTATGTAATGATGTTGTGCTGTAACTGAATCCACTGCCTGTACACACAGAGGAGTTTGGATTCTCCACCCGTGTTTGATGCTGGGGGTGCCCATGTGCTGGGATGCACTGTAGCTCATGAGTGGGACAGGAGAAGACCCAATTTGTTCCCCAGTCTATTTTCACCCCAGAAGTTCAACACAGACAAAGTCGATCTGGAGTACACTTTTCTAAGACAGGATGGAGAATGTCTCATGGAGAGATGGGAAGAGCTTTATTTCTTGAGCTCAGAAAAAAATTGAAGAATACAAGAGGATAGAACTGACATTTGTTTATCAGCAAAGGGCAGCACTGGATGGCAAAATAAGGAAAGGCTGAGCTTGACAGGGGTCATGAAAAGGCTGTGACAGTGGTCAAAACCAAGGCAAGGAGTTTCCTCTGGCCTTATGTTTCACAAAACAGCACCTTAATTGCAAAGGGGAGGACAAGCCTGACAAGCCTGTTCCTATGACCCAAAGGCAAGAAAGAAATATATCTCAAAAAATATTCAGGGAACATCTTCTCCAATACTGCTGTGGTGATCGACACACTCGATTAGAAAGTCAATCCTATTATTATCTCCGCACTCCTCTGCAGTCTGGTACCAGTCAGCAGCATCTTTGTGGAGTCAGAAATGTAAGGATCTCCCTAGATTATTGTGAAGGTAAAAGCAAACTTAAGGGCAATTTGGTTTTCTCTGTTTTGTTTTACCAAATCGAATTTACCAAGCATTTGATGCTTGAAGGAAGTCAGCCGGAACAGGCAGGTGGGCTTTCAGGTGCCTTACCCCAGGAGCCATACTTGTCTCTGTTTGCTTTAGGACACAGTGACTTTTTAAAGTTCTCCCGAGACAATTTACTTCTGCCTTGACTTTATGTGCATGTCGTTTCATCATCTGAGGCCTCGGTTCATACATACGTTTATAATATGGGTTTCATTTCAATAAGCTGGGAAAGTAATAAATTTAAAGCTGACTAACAGTTGTTTTATGTGGCTGCCAACCTGCCAAGTAGCATTCTTAATTATTGCCAGGAAACTAAGTGTTTTGCAGCCATGTGTTTTGCATTTGAGTGTAGTATGTCTTGTCAGCCCTCTCTGCTGGACGGATGGACAGGCCAGTAATTTCTGTGTGCAAAGAGGCCTACACTGGTGGGTGGTTTCTTTGTAATCAGGTAGGGATATCAACAACAGGATGATGGACGAGACTATCCCAAGCAGTCCCCCTTTCCCAAAAGCACACTGTCACAGAAAAGAAAGGGAGGGAAGGGGTTAAATCTGAGCCCAAAGCCATAGTATTTTTCTGTTTAAGACTGTAGGGCAACTACTTATTAAAGTTGTCAGCAAAGAAAAAGCATAAACATAGTATAAATTATATATGTTAGAATAAGATGGATGACTGTTTTGTTCCTTCTGTGCAGGATAGATTGAGACACTGCTATAAGTAGACTCTCCTTTTCTTTTTTCCAGACAAAACTCATTATTATTACACCAAAACAAGCAAGGGTTGCATGGCTTGATTTCTGCAGTCTGTGTTTAGGCTCCAAGATGTTGTCCCACACTTTGGAAATTAGCCAGTAAAAGAAGGACAGAAAATTAATACTAAAAAAGGAAGCACTGACCCAAACAGTTTTGTTGCATGTATTCTGCTCTCCAGAACACTTTGAAGTCTGAAGAGAAACTTGACCGAGTCAGTTAAGAGTGCCTCCAGGTCCGTAATTTGCGCAACCAGCATTCATTTTGCTGATCGTCATCATTGACCCTAGAAGAATTATAAAGGTCATATTTTCTTGCAGATAATGTAAGTGTTGAGCAATTTCAAAAAATGGGATAAACATAAACACATTACTAAAAAGCAAAGTTTTGTGCCCAGTTCATTTTTTTTATTTAATAAATTACATGCGCAAGTCAAATCCCAATTAAAGAAAGGCTCATCTCATGAGCATCTCAAACAGTGCTGTAGGATATTATTCGCCTGCACACACGCATCTAATTTTAGAACAGTTCCCATTTTTCTCTAGTATTGCAGAAAAGTCTAATAGTGTTTACTGTTTTGTTGTTGTTGTTTTTCTTCAAGTCCTGTTGTTGGTTTGTTAAGGAGGCATTAATTAGTGAATCATTATTCCCATTTTGGCATGTGAAAATCTGGAGTGTGCTTTTATCCATTTCCCAAGAGTGTGTGTTGGCACCGTAGCAGAGGATGCGGAAGAAGTGTTTTTCAAAAAAGCAGATGTAGCTGCTTCGGGAGCATCTGTATTGGTGTGTTTTGTGGAGGGACTCCTACTATTTTCCATTTAACCAAACAGTCCCCATGTGCCTCTCACAGGTGAGAACCTGCCTTTGCAAAGCAAAACTCAAGAGAAAATTGTAATTAAATGATGGCATTTCCTTCAATTATTGCAATTTCTAACCTCTTGTCTGTCTCTTCCCAAATAAATCAAATTCTCCTGAAGTTTCAGATGCCACTTCCTATCTCAGGGCAAAATCTTTCATGGAGACCGTAGATGTGTGTAGATGTTGAACATTAACAGCATAAAATTCACTTCCCAATATAGTCAGCAGTAAACTCACACTGATTTCAGTGAGGTCAAATCCAATTTTCCTTGTCATCCCTTAAAAAATATGGCATGCAGTCCACTGTCTCTCCAAGTGTATGATTTGGCCCCTGCTCACCCCAGATTTTGCAAAGAGATTCTCCACAGGAGTGCAGGCACCAGGGGACACGGGAAAGCAGTGAAGGGGGTACCAGAGGCAGGAGGTCACTGGTGAGACTGTCAGAGGCCAGAGACACCTGCATACAGGACCCAGATCAGCATGGTATATGGAAAGCAAAGAGTGGAATCTTTTTCTAATTGGCAACATGAAGTTGGAGTTACTTTTTCACCCCGTGCTGGCCTAACACTGCTGCTATTTATATCAATGGCCATGAGACAGTGTGAAAATGCCTCCTTAACCTTTTAAACCTGGCACCAGGGCTTTTACATCACTAGTTGCCCTCACCTCCAGGGTCATTTGCAAGGAATGCGTGATACAGGACTTCTGCAGAACTGGCCACTGTCACTGAGCTGCTGCCAAGGCTTCAGTGTTAGTGCCTGGATTCACCCATCCAGGCAAGAGTCAAACGAAAAGCAGGTACAATTTGTCATTAAGCAAGAGGGCACTGTTCATGCTTTGAAGGCATAGCCTCATTTTGAGTCTGGAAACTGCAACCAGTCAGCTCTGTGTTACCTAATGCCACTTAAATGTGCTCCGAGTGACCAAGTCACTGGAGACACAGCTGGCATGGGACATTCCTCTTTTTCTTAGAGAGAATCATTTAAGAGCTCGTGGTGCATCAAGGCATCTCAGGGAGGAAGAGTTAACATGGACCCTTGGCTGCTCTCTGCTTCCTAAAGGCAAACCAGTTACCCCAGTGGCCACCACAGAGCCCAGCTCTGCCTGCAGGGACCAGAGGGATTGACTTCTTCCTTGACCACCAGTTATCTTGGTAACTCAGAGTCAAACCAGATTATAACAAAGCAAACAAAAAAGCCAAATCCTCTTGTATAAAAAAAGCATATCTGAAATTATTCCCATGTGTGAGGTGCTGCTGCATGACACTAAGTGCAGCAGCCAAACCAGTAACAGTTAAATCCTCTGGATCCCCATAAAAATGCACAGTACACAAATACACGGTAAATGAAATGACTGAATTAGAAGCAGAGATAAGTGAAGGACAACACTGTGCCGCTCTGTGTTCAACACCATTGCCAAAGTGCTGAGGCTTTTTGCCACTTTCAGATAAAGGGGATTTTTACACATTTAGTCTTTTGCAAGTTTTCTCCAGTAAAATTTTTGGCAGCTGCTGACTACCTTCTTCTGTCTTGCTGCATCACTGACAGCCCAGGCTCTTCAATTGTTTGTCCGCTGGCTAACTTCCCAATGAAACGTAGACATTAATTTGCTGTTGAAGTTTAATTTTTACTACTACTGCTAATAGAAAAATCTTTCCGGCCTTAGAGATGTGTAGGTGAAATTTACTGGCAGTGAAACCTCTTGTTGACATGCTCATTGAACTAGGCTTCTCAATGAAATAGGGTGGAATGTTTTGTTGGAAAGCCTGAGCTCCAGTGCTCAGTCCCATAAAGGACAGTAGAAAAGGTAAAACAAGATTAAAGAAAATGCCTTATTATAGTCCAAATTATTCCGGATCGGGTTGTCATCAAAAAAAGATAATGGATTTCTTATCACTTTTTTACTCTGTGCAAAAATAACCTGTTGGTGTTTAAAACAAAGTTTATGGTATTTTTATTCCTTCTTTGGTAACTCATCTTTCAGCACCTGAGCCTGTGATTTACTCTAGGATGGATAGATACTCGACAGAGGCATCCAGATTAGATGTCACTGCCCACACAGCATGATCCAGTGAGGATACAGTCACTGTGGGCCTGTACATCACCAGGAATCATTGCGCCGGTTCCCCTCATTGGGAATAAGATACACCGCATGGTCAAAGTAATGTAAATAAATGTACTTCAGAAGTGCTCCCATAAGGAACCAGGATGTCCTTTCAAGGCAGTTACTTCTTTCTCATGGAACCCCCCAAAATTTTATTTCACAGTGGTTGTTGTGTGATTGAGTTTCATGTGAGTTCTCACAAGTGTGAGTAAAGACTAATTCCAAACTCATGGCTCCACCTGGCCCCAGTTTCTCCCTTCCCTTTCCCCGCCTTGGTTTTCCATGTCCTAATGCATGTTCACCAGAGATCAGATTATAACAATGGCCCACACTGACTTTTAATGTTATCTTTCCTCCCACTCTTTGAAAATAGCAGCAGAAGAGGTGAAAGCCTTTAAAAACAGCGCACACACACACACACACACACACACACACACACAATCAGGAGAGGATATTTGAAGGAAGAACTCGCTCCCCTGTGGAGAAGGGGAACTGACATGCTTGTGATGTGGCTTTCAACATGTCAGTGCCACAAGAGCACTAGGCAGAACTCTGCCGTGTTGCAGTCCTCGTGGAGAGAAGGCAAGCTTGTTTTTAATAGACAACATATTGGGAATAGAGCCCTGATTAAATACCTCTGTTCTTTTTCCTTTTCCCTTCCCCTGTGGCTACCTTGCAATCAGTTTGGCAAATCTTAAGGATTACAGATGTAGCACTAGCATAAACAAAAATATGGCACAATAGCTGAGCAGGCTGCTTTGAAGATAAAGACCGACTTTAAATTCCACAATCCTGAGGGCTCTTGTCGCCTTGAAATCTGATTTCAAAGCTCAACACCACTGAAATGTCTTGTTGAGAGTGATGACAGCAGGCAGTGAAGTGTATACTGTATTGTCACCACCTGTGATTGGTGGCAAAGTGCATACTTTGGCTACCACATACTGACTCCTTAGTTGTGGGCTGCCTGTAATAATGCAAACAATAACTGCTGGCTAATTTCAGTCCTGTAAGTGCGGTGATGAAGTATTACATAAAGTCAGAAACCATGGGAGTTAAGTGGATGGAGTCAATTTTCACAGTTTTCAAGGGGCATTGAGAATGTTGTGTCAAAGTCCGTGGGAGAGAGAAAGAGGTGAATACCTTCCTCTTAATTTAGTAAAAATGAAAAGTCAGCAATCAATACAAGACTGAGATGCATGGTCCAGAATTAGGCTGCAAACTTTAAGTGTGCTCAAGGAGGAGCTGCCTCCATGAAATTATCTCCAGGACCCTGCCCCTGGGCTGCACCATGCCATATGGGATTCTGAACAGGGAAAGAGGAAGGCACACAGCAGGACAGGGGCCCAGATCCCAGAACCACAGCGTAGCTGCAGAAGATGTGTCCCCTATCATGCAAAAAAGAGGCTGAGAGTGACACAGTGATACTAACGGATATCAGCCCATTGAATATTGGTATTTGATCTCCCATTGATGAAATGAACCTAAATTCATACTTGTCAACAAGATTGTGCAAGGTATCTGACCCTAAATGAGACAACACTCACAATATAGTTACCATTATAACTAACTAGAATACTCCAAGAGCAGGAGAACTATTGTTTTTGAGGATCCATTAGCTTGGACATAAGGTGCCAATGGAAATGCACTACTTCTCTGCTTATTCTACTCTAGATATGAAAGTCAGAATACTGAAATGTCTATTCCTTGGCTTCAGTAAAATTCACAGGCTGTTTGAAAGCATGTATTTTTACTTTACCAAAATCTTCAGAAAGTTATTCAGCATTCCTTTTGATTACAAATGCAATGGTTTGATTTTTTTTCCATACTAATGCAAATGTATTGAGTGATTTACAGTGGACAGCACTCCAGCACCATGGAGTTTGTAATCTAAACAGAGAAGAAGAAGTAAGGAATGCTAAATATGACAAAGAAGGGAGATAGGCAATGTTTTCCAGTGACTAGCTCCTGCCCACTAGTATTCACTACTGCAGAGGGTTGGAAGGGGCTGATGGAGTCCTTACATGCCTGAAGGTCCTATGGTCTGAGAAAGAGGAGGGCTCTGGACAAGGAGGAGCATACACCTGCTACACCACCTTTTCTCAAGAGGTAAACTACTGCGTAGGTTCAAGGGGTGGGGGAAACCAGAGCAATTGCAGCAAATTTGGGGGAAATAACTACAACTCTTTAAATCTCCTCTCCACTGTAAATCTATTACTGGCAGCTGGAAGCCTTATGAGATGTACATCATGAGATAAAACAGTCCTGAGGGTTAAAGCACAAGAGAACTGATTAATCAAACAATTTAAGCCAGGAGCCATGTGGAAGAAAAATTACTTCAAGTCAGTTAAAAGGTCAGCAGAAAGATCTTGCCATGTTGGGAATATCTGCCCAGACAAACACTAAGCGATTCCTAGAGCATGACGCAGGGGACCATGTCTCATCTAATGTGAATGAAGGTGGCCAGGTGCTCCGTTTTCATCGTGTTGTCATTCAATGGCCAACAGTAAATACCGATGACACTGGATACTTTCCTTTTTAACAAGCAAAGCCAAACAGCAACAGCTTCTCCTTGCTACCGGGTGTTTCAAGGAAAAAACGCTTGACTCTAAAAGTACAACCCTCTGTTTTCTTAATTGGCAAAGCAGGTTGTGAAGGCCTGCCAACAGGAATCACGCACTTCTGCAGAACCTTCGTTCTGCTACAAGAAATTCTGATAAATGTATGCTGGTGAAGTATTGGTGCCTGTTTAACTTTTCACACACAAAAGGACTCCTGTTGACCTCTGTTGAACTTGCATGTGTACATGTCTTCCTTACCCTAGGTTTAATGTTTATTTATTAACATAGTGGAGGAAATAAGCAGAAACTAAAAATCATTACTCTTATCCAAAGATAACACTTACAAAGATACAATTTCATTTCTTTAGAATAGTTTTAATGGAAGTAGCTTAAAAAAAAGTAAGTTAAACAGTTGGGACCAATCTTGAAGCTTATTAACTCTTTTCTTAATTTTTTTTTAAATAAATAATTTCATTCTCCAATAGTCATCCTGACTGAGAACCTTTCGTTTTGAATAAAATGCCAAAGGTTGTGACAGCAGGCAAGTCTATGCAACAAACGTCTCTGAGGTCAATCAGAAAGCCTCTGCCAGAGCAGGAAATTGTACACCAGTATTCCTAGTGCTCAGGTGGTATTTTGTATCCCAAACTATTTTTCTGTGAGAAAAATCTGACGTCCTCTTTAAGGAATCTGTTCATTTTCACTCCTTCTCACAACCTGAGATTTCATTATGTTTACTTTGTTTCACATTTTCTTATCCTCTTCTACTCCAAATGTGGAAGGGAAAAAAATTTGCAGTCTCAGAGGTTGGGAACAGCAAAGTAGTTTTCTGAAATCCTAATCTATGCCTGGTAATTATGGCCATTTCAAGGTTCCCTAGGAGAATTACTGTCTTCTGAAATATTTTAAATAGCTGCCTGTCCGCAGCTTTTCCTTTCTGCAAAAAAAAACCCTGACGTATTATCGTTTCAATGCCTACTGCTGCTGCTAGTGGGAGCAGTAAACCTCAGTTATGTTGCACCATGGCATATGAATCAATAAGAAAAAACTGATGGCTAAAATATGCTGAAACTCTTTTACAATGCAATCTAAAAATAAAGGCAGTGAACAAACACTTCAAACCCCAGAAAAGGTGGATCCATTTCACCTAATCTCAGAAATTTTGGTCATAGAAGAGCTCTGGGGCAGTCACCTAAACTTGCTGTGTAGAGAAAGAGAGAAGTGCATCTCCAGAGGGCAATTTGTCTTCTTATGGTGGGTCAAAACACCTTCCAAAACGCTCCTATCTCTGTAAGAGACTTTGTCTTTACTGTGCTAGCCCACCCCACAGAGTGTTGCTTTCCCTTCATTTCTTTTTAAGGAGAAAGAGGTCTCAGAAGCACTTCAGAGTGTTGAGGGAGCAGTGTCATTTTATTACATCGTGGCTCACTTACCCGCTTGGTGCCTTGCCTGCGGGCAAGCACAAAGGATCTGGCCCCTCCATCATTCCTCACTACCACAGGAAGCTCTGGGCAGGTGAGGGCAGAGCTATGTGCTCACGCTTCATTTGGCTGCCCATACATAGAGTCATAGAATCACCAAGGTTGGAAACAACCTCTAAGGTCATCTAGTCCAACTGTCCACCTACCACCAATATTTCCCCACTAAACCATGTCCCTGAACATGGGAGTAAGGCCAAGCTGCAGCTTGCTCTTCTGAAGCAGAGATTCATTTTCACTGAGTCACTGCTTGCAGACACAAAATGAAAACCAAGGAAAGCACCAGAGTCAGCCTCTTTTCTGGAACACTCCCATGCTTCTAAGAATCCTCCTTTGCCCATTGTGTTTAACTCATCCCACATTTTCCAATAGCTGGAGAGCTTAATATTCATCACGAATACAGTGAATCAGAACTGCACAATCACAAACACTTGTTGACTCCACTGCTGTCACAGTGAAGGCAATGGGCTTACTCTATAGCTGTGAGCATTTGCAGGATCAGACTTTTCAAATGTAACAGTTTAATGATAGCCTGGACAGTTATCTGTTTGTAAGGAATCGGCTGGGGAAAAATTACTCCTCTTGCCTGACTCACGTAGTGAATTACTTCTACTGCTGGAGAGGTCTAAAAGGGAGAGAGGTTATGTCAGTTGTACTCAGCAGAATGGTGAAGTTGTAAGTATTTCAGTGTTTTCTTCAGAAGGCCTTTGTCTTCACAGGCAGTGGAAGCAGTGACTCAGTGAGGCATTTGCATCTCCCCAGTTAGAATATCTTAATGTCATATCACTGAATGCATACTTCTGAAGTGAAAGTGTTGTGGAATTGCTGCAAAATAACAGAATGATTATCCTCCTCACAACGCACACACATCTTTACCAGGTAACAGAATAACACTGAGCTAGCTCTACCTGTATTTTGGTTTTACTATAGCAATTGTTTTCTGAAAGACTAATCTCTATACAGATCTTTATTTTAGGTCAACATTTTGATGATCTATTGCTCTGTTTGTAGTTTAATAACAAAGTTCTTGTAATATACCCAGATTGCAAAGTGAATGTGTTGGTAATGCTCCCTATGAGTATAAAGATACTGATGGTTTTTAGAAATGTATTCTCTATGACCTTGCTTTAAATACAAAGCTCCAAATATAAAAAGTGAAAAAAGAAATCGATGCATGACATTTATCACAGCCCATGCTGTTGTAGATTGTTGTGCTTTTTACCTACAGGTCAGTAAGAAGGAGAAGAACTCACAACAAAATTGCAAGTGCATTAAGGTTGTGCTTTTTGTCTGAAAACATAGTTGAGTCTGCCAGGGGATAAGGTTTACATTACTCAGAAAGTGATAAATGCTTGCCAGTGAATATGCAGATATTTTTTGAAGGTGCACTTCTGTCATTAAGGGTTTTATGACTTTGCTAAACTCATATTTTTTAGGCATTTGAAGAAAGTTCCATAATCTGAAGAAATATTATCCCTAGTTGCTAAAAATTCCGTTGTCGTACATTTGTCTGGCCCAGTGAATCTTTCCAGCTGTAACAACAACAACAGCATCTGCATAGATGTACATTTGGGCATATATATATTATATACACATATATTGCTCTATATGTAACTTTACCTAGATGTGCATATGTGTGTTTCTGTACTGTAATAATACATCATTCTTCAAATAATTTTCATGCTTATGTACATAATTCCAATTAAACTAAAGTTCTACTGTGCTGTGAGGTTAGTATGGAAAAACATTTTTACATTAAATAGAATTGGCTTGATTCTGGATATATTCAGCCAAGAGAAGTATTTCTCCTTCATGATGTCATTGTCATTGTCCAGAATAGTGCTTAGTAGAAAAGCATCATAGAATCATAGAATCATTAAGGTTGGCAAAGACTTCTAAGATCATCTAGACCAGTCATCCACCTACCACTAATACTGCCCACTAAACAACATCCCTCCGTGCCACACCTACATGTTTCTTGAACATCTCCAGGAATGGTGACACTATCACCTCCCTGGGCAGCCTGTTCCAGATTAATAAGGATTCCTCCTCCTTTCTGTACCTTACCTGCTACATTTGTATGTGTTACTGGTCAGTGCAATTTCATGGGCCTCTCCCTGCACAGACTTCAAGGAGCAATATTCCAAAATGGACCAGAACTTCATTTACACTTTTAAATTTAAAGACAAGATTCTTTCTTTTTCATTTTTGTTTTTGGGAAACAAAAACAATCAGTGAAGAAGATGATGGCAACTTTCCTGATACCCTTTGCTTCTCTATGGAGTCAAGGAGCTAGGTTTGCAGCCAACATCCAGCTCAGCCTGCTGATGTCGGCATCAGCAGAACTTCAGGGCCTGGGATACTCCATTCTTGAAGCCAGCCCTACGGCAGGGCCTTCCTGGAGCTCTGCTCCAACTGTTTGCAGTCTGTGTGTGATGCTGAGGGCATAAGATGACGTGCCAAGGTTAAAGGACTTTAAAACTTGTTTGCTATTGGAATAAGTTGCCTTTTGTCAAGTAAGAAAATGGAAATATTTGAGGGAGGATGTATCTCAAAAGCAAAATATCATGTATCAATTTATTTGCATTAATGGATGGGTATGAATAATTTTACTGTTTCTTATTATTTTTAATTATTATTATTTGAAATAATTATTGGTACGTGTATATTTCTCCTATAATATTGCTGGGAGGTAGGTTAATGACTGATTCAAAATTTCAGTTCCAAACAGGAAATTCCTCTTCTTTATATGAGGTACATGTGAGAAAGAAAGAGTAGTAAAGATACAAAAAAAAAGCTTTATACAGCAAAGGATATCATTTATTTTGCTACATTTGTTCTGTTTTTAATTATGACAAGAGCTTAGGTCTCATTTTTATAAATTTTTAATAAGCACAACTGTTCAAAATTGCATAGAAAATAAAGTCAATAATTGACTCTAGTTACTTTATAGCAAATCTTCCTAACACATTTCCTCCTATTGTTATGCTTACTTCTGGCTTCACACATACATGGTGAATGAAATTTGCTTGTCTTGCAATGGACGTTCAGACCTGCATTGTGTTCACTGTCCTGTTCCATCAACTGGTGCATTATTTGGCTCCCATATGGGTCACCACTCACATGGAAAAAAAAAAAAGAAATTGTAGTTGTTCTGATGTTTATTTTTGTGGAATGTCTTTTCTAACTCGACACCACCAGAAAGATTGCTGTTATCAGTGCTCAAATACCAGTCACTCCCTTATGAAGCAAGAAAAGATACACCGAGCGGTCCCAGGGACCAAGGAAACTTTGGCATTTCATCAGTTTCAGGGCTAGAATTTCACTGTCAAGCTCACTATCTGTCGGGCTCTCATAGATAAACAGTAGATAGGAACTCACAACACATTCCTTTCATGTTCACTAATTTCAGAAAGAGACTCTGCAGTCTAACACCAGCACATCCCTTGAAGTCCTATCTCTCTGCTTGTATCTTTGGCAGCCATGTAGTAATTAGTAAAACAGAGCAAAGATATTTTACACCACTCTGTCCACTCAGCTGTGCTGTTATGAACAAATGCGGCAAGTTTTGGCTGGGAATGGCATCTCACACTCTCTGCCTGGATTATAAATCCCTATTTACATCTGAAATTCTTTTAAATTAGTTAAGATGTAAACTATAACTTCAAAAGATAAAGGACTCTCACTATGGTAATTTATAGCTTAAGGAACTAAATAAGTTTATCTCCTCTGGATTTAATGCAAGTCTAAGACAACATATTAAAAATGAAATTAAGATAAATAGAATCCCGTTATCACTGCCTCCTCTTACTGAAATTAAATAACATACTGTGAGAAAGTACAGTTTCTTTCTGGCTAACATGGGGCAGGGGTGTCTTTCTACAACATTTAGCTATACTTTCTTGGTAATCTTCATAAAGCATTCTTTCCTTCTAGACCAGGTTGTGCCACCCTCACTCAAAATAATGGTCCTGCTGCTTGCAGTTAACTCATCTGTTAAGAACTGCTCACTTATTCATGAACTACATGGGCATTGTAATATAGCTCTTATACTGTACATGAGAGATGCTTAGGCCTTTAAATCTATGCCTTATCTTCACTGACCGATTATTTGTATATGATTTTCCTGCTAGAGGAAATCAGCCACACAAATACTGCTGAAACTTTGTATTTCTTAAGCATCCCCATAAGCACAAAGTTACTAAGGAACCAACCTGAGACTTAAGTAGCTTCTGACTTCACTAATGATTTTGGCCTGAATTATGAATGAGCCAACAGAAGCACTGGCTTTATATTAAAGTCATAATTTATTATAATGGGAAAAATATTCCACCAAATATTTAACTTGCAAATGTGCTGAATAGATAGTCCCAAAATTCCTGGGCAAAGCTATAAACGGGTAGAGGCGAAAAGAACAAACCAGAAGAGGAATGTGAAAAAAAATCTCAAAGTTATTGAAGTAGGAATCTGAAGAAGGACACTAGAGGAGGTTTAGCTATATCTAGAACTCAGTTTTATGTAACCAATATATTGAAATACAGTACAGGTAGAAGGAGATACCTTATGCTAAAGGAAAGCTGCATTTCGTTTAGACTACATTGACTTCCATTAGTACAAAATATTAGAGGAGGCAAAAATCCCACAGCTATTGAAAGCCATCAGTATGAGCTACTCACTACTGCCACTTACACCATCCCACAAGTTGCAGAGCTACTTTGTTACCCTCTAATTTGGCCCTTTTATTTCTGAAGTGAGCAAGATAAGGGTACTGTGGAGCCATTCCTCCTAGGTCATGGGGAAGAGCATTCCCCTGGCAAGATGCCAGTCCCAAGGTCTCATCACACCTCTGACTTCTCTGTGTACATAAGGCAGGAATCTGCCTGCTTCTCCTTTATTCTGTGAGACAGGAGAGCAGTGGTATTTGCTGGTGCAAACGAGGAGACGGATGAAGCATGGTGGCAGCTTGAGCCCGCTGTCCAGTGTTGATCTAAAAATGCTTAACCTTGTGCCAAACACCCTGCACTGGATAAAAAGGAAAAGAAAAAAACCAACTCAACCAGCAGATAATTCTTTCAGCTCATTCTGCTGACTCTAGTTTAGAATGGATTGCTGTTTTTAAAGCCTTACAAATCAAGTCACAAGTGGGCAGTGACAATTTCTTTTTCTTCTCCAATCCACCCTATCTGAGCAGGGGTCTGTACATTCAGATCTGCAGGAATATCTAAATCAAAAGCAGAAAGTAAGGGTCATTGACTTCGCACATCACCTTGCTCCTCACTACAGTAAGGTAGAATATAATGATGCATCATCTATTGTGAAGGAACTTGCTATGATATTCCTGTCTTTTATTTACTGTCCACTTTAAAGGTTGAATCCCAATTCTACAATTATAAGGCATGCCTGAGCACTTTGCATATTTGTCGTAGTTCTTGTCCTTTTCTGCTGAAGTTTAGCAGCGCTGTTCCCAATCTGACTGTATTCATTAGACAACTTTAATTGTCCTACTTCCACAGGGAGACGGAGGTTGCTCGGGAAGGCACCCCGTGCTTTCTTCTGTCTGCTCTGAACATAACACTGCTGGTGGTCTGGTAGGATGAGTGCAGAACATTTTTCATATTAAGTCACTGACTGTGAGGGTCTGATCAAGCTGCTTGTGACATGTAAAGGATCCCCTCTTGAGTCAGTTGATGTATTACAGCCTCTGCAAAAACTTGTTCATCTGAGGAAAAATCATCAAAGCTTTTCACAGTAGATAGTGAATAAATGTTCTTTTCATGCTGTTATTACAAGCAGGTCAACTTCATTATCCAGATGAGGAGATGAATAAGGAGGAGTGGTTTCCAAGAGAAAACCTCTCAGCTAAACCCATATAAAACAATAATATTTCACAGTTGACAAAAATAGAATAGCGTCTGATGGGTCCCATGGGAAGTTAATTAAATCATCACCCTCCATGGTCCATCAGTCAATATCCACCAATGACAACGTTACTTAACCCTTCTAGTTTAGGGAATGTGCCTGCCAGTGGAGTCTCTTGCTTATGGGCTTACAGATTCTGGTCTTTTGGCTTTCATTAATACACTTTACCATTCTGAGGAAAGGAGCATGGTGGATTATGCAAATTGAAAATAAGGGATGTTTTAGATAATGCTAGTCATTAAAAACAAACAGAAAATAGTTACCAAAGGAAGTAGTCACATTATTTACCAGTGCTACATATTGCGAGCAAAATGTTGACAAATGCTTTGTTTATAAATAGCAGACACCTAAGTAGGCATAACACCTATTGACCTAATATTTGCTGTTCTTTAATGATAAGAGGTTTCAGTTTCAAACCGGGATGGAGATGTGCTGGATTGACAGCCTGTCACAACACCATTCTTCAGTATCCATGTCTGCCCAAAATCACTGCACAGAATGCTAAGTGAATGCATTTTCTGGTGCGCCATCATCTCTTACACAGCCGCTACCTCCCTGTCTGGAGGGCTTTCTCCCAGGGCATTTGCGGAATGGACTGGATCTTGGCAACATGATTGCAGCACTAACACATGACATGAGTGTGCAACGAGGCACACTTTAAATTGTGAGTGAGATGAAATTATGGGCACAAATGGGCCGTACCCTTTAAATGGAAGAGCCTTAGGTCACAGAATCATAGAATCATAGAATCATAGAATCATAGAATCATAGAATCATAGAATCATAGAATCATAGAATCATAGAATCATAGAATCATAGA
>NC_034411.1:77366380-77391082 GCF_002078875.1 Numida meleagris | reverse complement strand
TCCCTCTGGATGGCTTCCCTTCCTTCCAATGTATCGACTGCACCGCTCAGCTTGGTGTCATCTGCAAACTTGCTGAGGATACACTCGATTCCATCGTCTATGTCATTGATAAAGACATACGTTTCATAAAGACACGGATGATTTCTGTTCTCAAATTCATTTGTCTAGGGGAGAACCAAAAAGTACGGGGAGATCAATATGGAGAAACACCTACATTCAGCTACAACCTCCGTCTTTAACACTGGAGAGACGCAAGGTGAGGCTTTACAGCAAAGGGAGGGACACTTCTGCTGCATTTGACTTCATATTAATCAACCCACTTAAGGCTGAGCCCCAACAGGCAGAAGGGGAAGTAATTTACTGCATCAGGCGTGATATGTGAGGTGGCATAAGAGAAGGAATCTTTTCTTTCCTGTTTGCAAGGAAAAAATAATCTGATTGCAGCTTCTCTCAGAGGAAAGCAGGGCATTTTTACATCTGGTAATCGAGCTTATTAACACTGCCCTGTTCTCCCTAATTTCTAGCACGCTGAGTGAGAATCATTCCACTTTGGAAAGTTTATCACTTAAACTGCATTAGCACTATTTAAGTAAATCTTTGAGAATTCACAACTTCCATTCTGCTTCAGTAATGAGGGACAAGCCTCAGCAGCCTGGGGCTGAGTTCTGCACTCTGTCAGTATCTGGCACTCGTCTCTTAATGAGGAACCTTACAGACTGCTATTATGGCAGAAGGAAGGAAGTGCTAAAATTGCCAGCAATAATAAGGCATCTCAAACTCTCCAGCTTATGGAAAGGATCTAAACAGCTACAGCTTGGTAACATTAAAATATTTTTATTAGGAAGAGAAATTGTTGGGAGATGAGCTGAGTTAAGCTGCAGCCTAAAAGTAGAGCTATTTCTGTTCCACTAGCTGAAAACATCTTGGTCTTGCAATATTTAACTATTCCACACATTTCTTTTTGGCCTTTGGGGAAATATAACTGGCTTTAAAGCAACACCGAAGCATAATTCTGCCTGCACAGGTGACTTTATAAAAGTGGCACCTTCTTACTCTTTTTTTTTTTCCCAGAGAGCATGTTTTTTACTGCTTTTTATTCTTTCAGTACCGTATGGCTAGCAAAATGAAGAGAGCAATATCATGCATCAAACTGACAGTTCAATTAAAATGATTCTGCAAATACCACTGACAACATCATTTAGTCAACAGTGTGTTTGTTACCAGGAGAAACAGCCTTTCTGTCTTTCACCTACAAAGCAGGATTTGCAAAATGTTTGGCTGGATGTGTATCTGTGGAAAGGGACTGAGAAGGAAGAAAACAGCACAGGAGGGTGAAGCTGTGGCCCAGCTTTAAGAAAGGATAGCCATCAAACTGCTGCTATGCCACCTTTTAAAGAGTAAATTTTTCTCTCTCTTTTGGGTAGAGAAATCAAACTCTTGGAAATGAAGAAGTACCAAAAATTATAATTTACATTTTGATTAAAAAATATGAATAATATTTATTTGAGCCATTGTCTGAAAGATCCAAAGAAAAGCTTCCAATCTTTATGAAGCCACTTTGAGCTGCTTTGGTGTCAGATGTCCGCCTGAAATGATTACATTTCTACTGCTTCTAAGGCAAAAAACATCAAGTTTGAAGCTACCTAATTCTCAATGAGCATGTCTGGTGAGGAGGGTTGCTAGTGAGAGCATCACTGCAGCTGGCCATTCCCCATTCAACAACATAAAATCATAAAATCATAGAATGGCATGGGTTGGAAGGGACATTAAAGCCCATCCAGTTCCAAGCCCCTGCCATGAGCATGGCTGCTACCCACTAGATCAGGCTTTCTATTCCAGCCTAAGAGAAAAGACAGCATCAAACACTGTGGGATCTGATGTGAGACACAGGATTCCCAGTGTTGAGCACATACAGCTTTTTCCTACTGAATGCAGGAGAATTAGGTCCGTGAGTGAAACTACGTAAATCTACCAAAAAACAAGAACGGGCTCTGAGGAGTCAGATTAGTGTGCTGATGGCTGCATTGGGCAGGGTCTCTCAGCACTGGCCAGGGCTCAGATATGAAGGGCAGGTTGGTTCCAGAAGTTTCACTGCTCATGAGAAAGTTCACAGTGGTGGCCCCTAACTGAGAAAGCCCTTTCACCAGTTGCAGAGTGTTTGACCTCAGGAACTGACAGTGAACGTGGCACCGCTGATCTCAACTAATGTGCTGGGGTACAGGTTGAGAGGCAGCCTTTGAGATAACAGCTCACTATCATTAGTGCATTACAGCACGGCACAGGGTCCTTGCTTCCACTGCTTCTAGTGGTCAGCAGGCAGGCAGGAGGGCACAAGATAAAAGAGCAGCATCTGCTTTTCTACTTCATTACATGGCAAAGACATACAAAAATTCTTCTAGCACAAATGAGGAAGAACCAATGTTTTAATTGAGCACTCCCTAAATAGTCTCAGAATAATCTTTGAGAAGAATGTAAAAAAGTCTAGAACACTAACACTTCAGCATAAATACTTGAGCACAGGTTTAGCTGCACGTTAACTGCTGCATTATATCGCACAAATTCGTTTTTACATGGGAAATTAATGGCAAATAATTATTCACATGGAAAACTTTTAAATGAAATACCAGAAAACTCCACAGTTCAGATAGCTTCACATTTTGAAACCTTATTTTTGCTCCTTGATAAATGTTACAAAATGTTTAAAAATTATTAGGGAAACAACATGCCCCATTTTTAAAACGCAACATTTTTTTTTAAATGAAACATACAATGAAACATACCCCTTCTGCCGAATCACTTTCTTAAACACAATTATATTATAATAAAAATAAAAATGGAATATTAAAAATAAATGTAAGTAAAAAATGTAAATGAATTAAAAACAATAGTAAAAGAAAATAACTTCTTTCAACATTTAAAAATCATCATAAGAGAGAGAAAAAGGAGGAAAATTAAGAAGAAACAAAGACAAGATCTTCAGAAACTAGGCATGTTTCAAATCCAAAATTAAAGATTCATTTAAAAGCAAGCATTCTTAATTTTTATTTCCAAAGCCAAGAAAATAAGTTTTTAATGAAACAGATGGGATTAATTTTCTTTTAACAAATGTACTTAGGAAAAAAATTTAGTCCATCTCCACATGGTTCACAAACCTGAGTCTCTGTTTTCTGAGTGCCACACCTCTCTGTTCCCAGTAATTTTGCCGATTTGCAGGAACAAGATATCCTTGCTTCCGAATGACCACAGCTTGGTGCAGAGACAGGCAAGACGCTCCGTGCAGCCCTCAGCCTGCCAAAGCCCCATGGCGCAGCTGAAGCAGGCAGTGCCCCATAAACAAATGCTACTTCAGTTCTCTCACTTCTTGCTGTAACGGGAAGATTATTTGTGCCATGGTATACTGACAAGAAATTGCTTTTCTTGTAGTTTTGATTGAAGGTATAAGCACGTATTGCTTGGGGTAAGCAAGGCTCTGAGCAGAAAAAGTCTTTGTTAGTTTTTAGGTTCCGTTTTCTACAGCGCCAAGAAAGTCTACCTTTGAACTCTATAAAAGCGGATAAAATTTTGGCAATGGGAGTGGAACTGTAAAACAAACAACATGCTCAGAATAAGTTAGTATGTGTCCTAGTTAAAGAACATGGAAAATGAGAATGATAAATGGAGAGTTAGACTAGTAGTCTCTCCTGCCATTATATAAGAGAGAACAAAACAATTTGAAATACAACGTTCAGAAGTATGATTAGTATCTATGGCTGAAGCATTTTGTTTGTGGTAATAAGCGGAGAAATACATTTGCCTGCCACTAATGGGGAAGTGAATGCAGTATGCAATACTTGGACTACACAAACTAAAATGAAGCACTGTCATCTAGTGCAAGTGCTTTTAAAATTAAATTCTGCAAGAAAATCTCAGGAAATATTTTGATTTGGTTTTCTTGGGCAAGGCTGCTAGTGTATGGGAACTTAACAGGATGGTGAGTTTGGGATAGAGCCTCACTGACCTTGTCCACAAGGATAAAGAACTTCTACTTCAAGAAAGCTGTACCGTAAATGGGTCATGCTGGGCAAATTTGTAGTCCATGAGCAGGGCACTGAACATACTTAGAAAGGGCAACTCATTTAATTCTATGTTATTTCTCTAAGATAAAAGAAGAAACACACAGTTTTGATCTTCTCACCTCTCATTTTGCACAGATTGCTCTTACACTTCTGTGTTTCTTCTTCATAGGGCTGAATTTTGCTAAGAAATTATTTGCCTGTTCTGAAGTTATTTTTAGCTTTATCTACTATATACACCATAACCTGTCTGGGAGGGAGTAACTGTTTTACAAGTACTCATGTTCAGATGTGTTTTATAACAGACCTATAATGAGCTGAAATGATGGCGCCTAGGACTCAGGGGCAAATAATAAATAAAAGATGATACCGCTAAATTAAAAAAAAAAACTTAAAAATATATAGCTAAAGAAATATCTTTCCTAAAGAAATGCAATTTCTAATAGGAGAGACAAAAAGAATGACTAGAGATCCCAATGCTGTATGCAGAGTCTACCCAAATAAAACCAATATTAAAGTCATCATAAGCACCCCGTGGAAAGTAAGAAGTAAATTCTTCATTGCTGTCTTCCTTGGTAGCCACAGTGACTCACAATACATATGCCAAATAGCTTGTGAGTTGGAGATGCCAGTCTAGTGGGAATAAATGCCTAGGGATGGAGCTGATCATTTCAACCTCTGTGAAGCAAATTAGCTGACTAGTAAAAGCAGATGAGCTCATAAACAAGAAAAAAAAGAAAAGTAGGAAAGTATTAGTTCATTGTTTTCCATTCTGTGCTGTCAGAGATGTCAGTGCCTAAGCCAGCCTTCTTGCAAGTAGGGGTAGCACACTGAAAACACTCAAAGCTGTCAGAGAAAACAAACCCTGCCATTTCCCAACTCAGGATCTGGACTCTACCCAATTATTTTGTTCTGAATCAAAAGCAAACTCCCACATCTGGTGCACTAGCAAGCTTATGAGATCTTCTGCCTCGTAAAAATGTGTGACCCCAAGAAAGCCAGGGAAAAAACCTCCCTGTATTTCAGTCCAGGATATTTTTTCTCATTAATTTGAAGATGCAGGAGTTTTATTTCACTGCGTATTCCTGAAAGTGAGAACACAGAAGGAAAATGTATAGCAGAAGCATTATCACTTCTAAGCCATGTACTATGTCTGCTATTAACAGAATTCTTCAAAGGTTTTCTGCCACAAAGCAATACATTTTATCAAAGTCTTCACAAACCTCTTGAAGCAGCCGAGAATTCTCCTTGCCCTTGCTTACATTCACTAACACACTCATACACATGCACTGCACTCAGAGATTGAGAAGTTTATCATCCACTGCTGTTATGTAGTCCCGCATCAGCAGTCCTCCAGGAAGCCACTGCAGGTGCCATACCAATACGTGATCTTGCCTCATTCATCTGCTTGTGCCAGGTCCAACTATTAGAGAATTTTGCCTTACCTGAGTCTTCTCTTCACTATTACAGTCTTTGTAAGTTCTCAGACGGACCTATCAAACTGTATCAGAGCAATGGTCTTTATCTGAAAGTCTCTGAATTATTTTCACTATGGTCTTGTGGTTTTGGATATTCCTTTTTGCAGTTCAGAAAAACCCAGTCCTATTAACTACATTCAGGTTGCAGATTGTATCCGGGTCATCCAAAGATACCAGCTTCCTCCCTTCCAAGCTCAAAGAACTTGTGATAAGTTTATTTAGGTATTTACTTTCTTCTTCAATAGTAACAAAATTGTTGCCCTAGGTCCAGGAGAGGAGACTTTGGGCTTCCTGACTCACTGATAACTGGTGTTTGCTCTTGCATGCCTCATCCATAAAGACGGCTGGACTCCAGCCCAGCTGATTATTTGCATGCTCAGAAGACATTCTCTTCTGCTTCTCCCCTTCTGTATTTCCAAACATGCTTCCCATGCAGGTTACATTTGCCTTTTTCTTTCCTAGTTCCTAGTTATGATTTCCATTCATCCTGAGATCCTGTTTCTATTTTGTTGATACAGTTCTGTGGCGTCCAAAATGTATAATGCTCTTTGGAATGTTTCCATGTATGATGAGCTTGGAAGAGGGGCTTGGACCATACAGTTTTCTTGCTTTTTTATTAATTTCTGCTTTACTTGGGGACTCAAGGACTGCAGTCATATTTCAAGCTTCTGACAGCATGCTTGGAAAAAAAAAAACACTTTCTTAAATATATACTGGATTGACTGCCACAACACTGTTTATTGTGTCTTCCAAATACAATAAATTTTGACTGGAGTCAATGTGGTACCTTGCTGTCTGTCTGAAGTTTGCCCAAAGACAGGAATAAGTTATCACCATGAAAATTATTGGTTTGCACTGAAGCAAACCTACCTCTTCATAACCTACCTCTGGTTTACTGAAGTTTTCATTCAGATAGTATGGATAAGAAGAGAGATAAAGAAATAGGTTTCAACTTTTTGTACTGATAATCTGTTGTGGACTAATGACTTACACTGTCTGAAAAGTTTCCGTGGCATATTTTAATTGCTACTACTAAACTGAAAGAAAACATGATTCATTTAACAGTTGTTAAAAGAGCATATCTCCTCTAAGAGATGAAACTGAAAACACAGAAGCTGGGGGAGGGAAGGGGCCTACTAGATAAAACTGTGCTTTCTAAATTCTGGTTTCCTCTGGAACGTCAGCATCATATGGGCAGCTTTGAAGCACTGAAGCTGTCTTGTGAGCTAGATACTAGTCCAAATATCACACAGTATCTCCATCCCAACAGCACTTCATGTATCACTTTTCACCTTACAATATCATCCTTTGTGAAAGGATCTTCAAGGAGTTGACTTTTGTTGGCCTTCAGGCCTTCTACCTCTCAGCTCTTGAGAACAGAGCTCTTAAAGCATGTAACAGGTATAAGGGACCAGAAGAACTGTGGCTTTCTCTCCAAGACGATTTCAAGCCATTAAGTGAAGGGGAACCAAGAGAGCTCAATGACTCTGCATGACTTATGTACGGACTCATCAAAATTTATTCTGTCTGAAGTCAGATAGAGATCTGCATTTCAACTTATAAACAAGTAGGTAGCTCATCCCATTTATCAATGTAAATACAAAGTGGTAGTTTTGTAATAATAAATGTATGTATCCAAAATATTTATTCATATCCGGTTCCATGGATTAATAGCTTAGACTTACACAGATGGATTTCATATTAAGTAGCTCTCTCAACTCAAGAACTTTGTCCTTCTACACAGCTAAAGTAGACAGAGTTCTAGGAAGCTCCATGGGATTTGCTGGTGAACAGATTAACAAAACTTCTGGCCTCTCCCAGTTCAACACACCCCTTACAACATTCTGTTGTAAATGAAGTCCATGATGCAAACTACACAAAAAATATTTTGTATATTCCAATCAGTTTGGGCAACAGATCTGCCTCAGTGCTCACTCAGTAAAAGGCACTAGCAACCGACACTCCCTATGGAGTTTTTTCCATACATATGGAAAATAGAGAGATTCCCATTCCTTCATCAACTTGAAGCCAGAAACAAATCATTTGTGAGAAGCAAAGCCTTAGCTAAGGTACATAGCCAATATATTTTGTTTGTTGCACAGACAACATACACTCCAACATTAGCAAAAACGAACTGTGGAGAACTTGCCAGGTTCATTTTTGATTATAAATTTTGAGCCCAGACCAGGTCTGTCAGAAGATTTACTTCTATTTGAAAGTCTTTCAAGCAAAGTCACCCAGTGTAGTTATATACATAACTGAAGAAATAAGCAGATTTGAGTAACTTTAACATAAGACTATATCAAACTCTGCTTTGCCAATGAAACCCTTCTTTTCAGCTAAAAGCAAAGCTTGGTGCATAATTAAGCTTAATGACATTATTTAAACACATCTACATAGCAAAAGTAGTAAGTTCGTCACTATCTAGACTATATGTCAGCATGCACACTCACTTTGGTAAGGACAAAAGAAATGGTCTTGATTAAACCAAGCTGATCTCACTGTTTTAGATTTGTTTGTCATTTAAACCATGTTTCTCTGATTTATTGCTGCAAAAGAAGGTGATTTTGTGTTTGGGAGGAGTCTTTACATAGTTCAGTGTTTCTTGGAAGAGTCATAACAGTGATGTAAACTTTTACATCAGAGTTTATCAAAAGTCAAATTACAAATGTATTAAAACAAAGCAACACAAAAAAAATGCTACACAAGGGAGACTTGAAACATACCTCTCTAAAACTTTCCAAGTATGGCAAAATAGTTCAAAACAGCTAGAAAAAAACACACTGAAATTGGCTAGTAGGACTGAGACGAAGTCTTGTCAGTTCCCTTTGGCATTTTTAAGGTCATTAGTCTATCTGCGGCACAGAGGATGTTTGGTTTTGAAATACATCTTGTTTATCTGTGCCTAGTCCATGATTTTTGAAAGAAAATTATGCATTGTCATTTTAAGTGGGGTTGCGATGGAAAAACAAATTAGAGGGAGGTAAAATAGCAAATGAGAGTTATGGGAGGTTTTGTTGTTGGTTTGTTGTCTTTCTTTTTTAACTTACTGCTTGTTTTTCTACCAAGTCTCACTGACTTGTTAACTGCTTGAGTTGCCTCAAGGGTGTCATCAATTAATTGAACTCTGGCCTTCAGGAATTTGATTGATAGGCAGGTGAGTGAAACGCAGACTGTCTTACCATTAATGACCCTCGCTACAAGACTGGCTATTACTCAGCACCCCCAAAGAACTGCAGTGGTGATAGAAGGGTGGATTTGATGTCTGGAGGTGTTGGTGTCATGCTCACACAATGTTCTGAAAGCTTTATGTTTGAGAACATAGGAAAGAGCAGTAAGTGCATTCAGAAGGTTCACCTCTTCGAAGACCGACAGTCTTTCCCTGCCCAGACGGCAACTGCAGAGCTCATGAGATCCTCGATTGCTTATGATTCTTATCAGGACTTTAATATTCCCAGCTAATTCTTTTCAAGGCTCCAAGCTCCTTCAAAAGTTTTGGAAAAATAATAAAAATAAATTAAGCCTATCAATACATCTAGTAGTGGCTTATCATCTCATCCCTCCTACTGCATCACAACGAAGTGCAACAAACATAGGAATCTTGTCCAACTGTTTGAAGGAAACTCTCCAGTCAGACAGTAATATTATGTTCATATTGTAACAGCACCCAAGAGAGGCCACAGCATTGCTGAATGACACTCTGAAAAGCATGGGTTCTTCAGAATCTAACTTTCTATTCTATAAATAAACTGCAACCTGAAATCTGATTGTTAAATGTTGTGCTAACTCTGTAGACAGACAAAAATAGCCTAAGTAAAACAGAGAAGTTTTACAGGTAACAGTTGTACACAAAAGTATTTCTTTACCATCTCTGTTATGCAGCTTTGCAAGTCTTAAAAAATGTTGACTAAGCAAGCAGAAAGAAAGGACGGATATTTTTGTTTAGTTAGACGTGGTTTCTTTTGAAATTTAGTATCAACAGCTTTAAGAAAGCCACCTCTAGTAAATATTTGTACTTTGAATTACTTCATGTCACCTACAAATGCCAAGTGGCCTGCAGCCACTCAGCACAGCTCTGAAAGCCCTGGGGATCTCAAGCAAGAAAACACTGTCCCACCCACTTTCAGCTGTAGCTGTTCCTGTTCCATGTACTGATTACTTGTCTTACCTATTCTGCACATCAAGAAGATTATGGAGATGCACATGATAGAAGCACATTTTCTTCTGGGCACACAATGCAAATTCTACATCTATACTCATAAATCAATTGTTGGTCCATTAACTATTAAAATAAATTCAACAGGTTCAATAGGCCATATTTTAAATGATTGGTATGGTCCAAGGCATAGTTGCAGACCATGTTTTGTAGCAGAGGGACTTAGCATAGGTCAGAGACTATTCTGTCTCAGCACCCTCTTTACTGTGAGGGTGGTGAGACACTGGAACAGGTTGCCCAGCGAGGCTGTGGATGTCCCCTCTCTGGAGGCATTCAAGGCCAGGCTGGATGGGGCTTTGAGCAACCCGGTCTAGTGGGAGGTGTTCCTGCCTACAGCAGGTGGTTGGAACTAGATGATCTTAAAGGTCCCTTCCAACCCAAACCATTCTATGATTTTATTTTTTTATGATTCTCAGAAGGATGTTAAAAATATGGCTGCGAGTGCTCTGTGCCATCTGGCCTCACAGCCAGGGGATGGTCCCAGACACCTTTAAATTGCTAGCATGGATGTGGCTGGTGAGAGCAGTCCTAACACAAGCCCCACCACGAATGAAAGCAGGAGGAGTGGAATGTATTACTCTAAAAAAACATTTATTTTTCTAACCAAGAAAATCAGGAGGATGCCTACATGTAACCCTTTTTAAGTCAGCCCTTTCCTTCCCTGCATGCTACTGTGTATTAGCAAGCTCTGCCACTCCTGTGCCTATAGTTCCAGTACTGGGCAAGCATCAGGTATGCAGAAGTCTGTGAAAATGGTAATATCATGACACAACTCATTTCTTTAAAAAGTAAAGATTTTCTTCAATTCTCATACAGTTGCTGATGTCTGCGTGGATGACTGCATGGGTCTAAGAATATTGTGAGGTAGCATCACTTCTTAACCTCCTCTCCTTATTCATATTATTCTTCAAGAATAATATTCAAGAATCTGCTATTTTGATTCATGTTAACACAGTGGGTCTATTACCATATGGCTGTTCTTAAATCAGGATGATGATAAAGGTATTGCGAAAGTGCTTGTCAACATTCTGTTTGGTTTTTTGTTTTCTGTATGTGTGTGTGTTCTGTGCTCCAAGAAATAAAGCATCATGTACTCTAAAACAGCAACAGAAAAAAAAAAAAAGTTATACATAATCATTAGTCCTGTGGTTTTAATGATTTAAGTAAGTGGCCCTGAGCCACAAGCAACCAGGAGGAATGTTTTTCCCCCTACAAGAAAGCATTTTTATAACAGATAAACACTGCCTTGAGCTCAAATTTTCACACACTGAGCAGTAAATTGAATTATATAGTGCTGGAGAGCTGACTGGATTTCTTAATTATTTCCAGACTTGTTAACTTGGGGAAAAATGGGAGAAAGAGAAGAGTGTGTTGGGAAAGAGTGGGGCAGGACATTCCTGGGCAGTGGTAGAAGCGGCTCACACATACATATACTTCTTTTGAATTTCCTAGAGGAAGATAACATACTTTTTTTCTACTGCTACTGGAACCATGGAGTAAATGTATAAGGAAAGAAGGACCTTTACTTCTCAGTTGCTGAGCTACAGCAAGTCGCACAGCCTGTCCCCTTGAAAGGCAGAGAGCAAACTGCCCTTTTTCTTACCTGAGACAATTTGAAAAGGAATTCTATTATCTTCACCCCCTTTCTCCTTCCCAGGCTTCTGCAAAGAAAACTATTTACAAAAGCATCAAATCCCAAATCCTCGTACTTATAAGGGATTTTAATCCCTTATCTCCAAACAAGAGCACTGCATGTCTCATCACAGAGTCGCCATGTGGGGAAATCTGTGACTTAAAAGAATCACCGATACCAACCTTTTATTTTATGGTTGAGCATTCTTGATGTGAATGAGAGGTCAGCAGTCTTCTCCTCCTCACTGTTTTTTCTGTACACAAGGACTTTCTGAAGGTTTATGATATCACCTTTAACCCGAGTAATAAATACACAACAGTGAGATCACAGGACACATTAATTTCCTGCTCTGGCACTAAACATTTGAAAAATCTGCGTGAGATATGACCATTTAAATCCAAGTCATTCAAAATTTAAATCCATTTGATTGTAAGTTTGTCCTATCACATTAACAAATAGAGAAAAATTATTATCAATAAATACAGCAAAGCCAGAAAGAATTATTCCTGTAAAATTAGCCTCTTAATATCCATATGATTACTCACAATAAAACGGATTCCAAATTCTCCATATACATTGTAATACAAAAGTAGAGGCTGCACACAGCAAATATTTTCCTTTTTTTAGCTTGTAATAGCCGCACTGCATTCAAATAAACTGTCTGTGAATGCTAAGTTAGGCACAAAAACTGGGCAAAAAAAACCTTTAAGGGAACCCCAGAACATGTGGTTTTGGTCATCTCATGTCCATTTGCAAGTTTGGGTGGAGAATGTTGAATAGTTTTGTCTGTGAAAATATTTTCCCTGGCTTGATTTTTTGTAGAAAAGAAAGAGATAATAATTATTCTGATTTTCACACAATTTGTTTCCTATAGTTTACATGCATGTACCTGAGATGAAATATTTTGTTTGGCTTAATTGTTTTTATTTAGTGTGTTTTTTCAGCTTCCTTTTGAAGCAAAATTATGAAATAATAGCAAAACTATAATTTTCCATTTATTTACACAGCCCTAATCATTACATCCCAAGTGGTTGCCAGACTGGAGCCCACCTAAGTGATTGAAATTATTCAAGTGCCATTAGGTCTTGAGTTCTCACTTCCCACTGAGGGTGCTCAGCAGGTCTGAGAGTCTCTTGATTGTTCATATGGTCTGAAACTGAGGGAGAGCAGCCTTGGCCCAAATTTTACACTAATTATGGTTTCCTGAACACAATTAGGAAGCTTTGTACTTTCCGAAAAACAGCCTTAGAAATTGTTTGCTCTAAGGATACCCATATCTGCTCCAGATGCAAAATTTAAAGACACTCTGTTTTCTTTCCCCACTCTCAAGATTCTTCCTTATTAGAAAATAACTGATAAATATGAAGGATACAGTCACTACTAAATCTTCCATTTGTCTTTTAACTTTCCAGTTTTCATTGTTTTCTTGTTTCTGTTGTGAGATATTCCTTAGCTCCTTGCATACTTTTCTAGTCTGTGCATATTTTTCTCATCTTGAGAGATTAATGAAGCTGATTTAAAACACTAAGTAGCAACGGACTTTGATTTTTGTTAAGTGTTGCCTCCTTAGCCTGTCAGCAGGCTTCTCTGACATAATAGCTTCACTTTACATCAGCAACCATTTCATGTTGGTGATGAACATCTTGTAGTGGCCACAGAGAGCTTGTAAGATACCAGAGAAGCAGATTGTCAAATATATTCAACGGTAAGAAGTCATGTAAAGCAGTCCTAAGTTTAGTCTTCTGTTTTGGAGATAATGTCTTACATGAGATTGATTACATACAGCCTGAAAAGTGTGGCTCATGCATCCACTCTTGCTGCGTGCTGAAAGATAAAAATCCCATTTGCTGTATTTTATATTGGTGGTCTTTGACACTGGTAATGCAGATCTGTATGTTCCTTGTAAATCACAGATATAATGACTGCCAGATAACAGCTCACTTGACTGCTGAATGAAGTGTTTCTTAGCTGGAAACTGAGCTATGCCATGTTCATGATCTAGTGACTTACAGCATTGCGTGAGTCACTTATTTGTATCCCCATTAAAATACACATGTGAAGAGCTGTGCAGGACAATGCTGTAGTTATGACCCAGCACGACTTGTTTTTCAGCTAGCCAAGCCTTTGTCCTGTACATGAGCTGAATTTGTTTGTTAATTTGTTCATGTTCCTCTGTCATCATCGTCAGCATGGTATTCAAGCACTCTGTGTAATCCAAGAGAAGTTATAGTACCTGCATGGAACTTGGAGAGGAACACAAGACTACTTTCCCTCTCAGAGTTTGTTTCAGTAGGTAGGACTGACATCAGACCAAATGAATCTACAGTCACATCTAAGTCCACAGTTGTTGTTACTCACTGTTCAAAGAGTAGTCTTCCTAGAGCACTAGCGGGGCTGTCAGGGCTTCTTCGAAAGGTCGCCTCTTCCTCCTCTGTGCCCTCCGTTGTAAACTATCTAAAGAGTCTGTAAGGGCTAGGTATTTTCTTCAGGTACATCTGTAGTCCTAGCTACACCTAATATGATACTCTACATTCAGATTTTCTGATCTACTAATTATTTTAATCAAGAGATGTTTCACCCTGTTGCACCTTTAGCAATTGCAGCTAGGCTCCCACCTATGCTGACACCCTCACTCAGCTCTTGCTAGTTGGTGACCCCTGGCAGATAGCTCTTGTTACATAGGATTTCCAGTTGAACAAGGGTTCAGGCAACTCCTGCCTGATACTCATTTTCTGTCTTTCTCCAGGTAGCAGTAAGTCCTTTTCCAAGTAACCAAGGAGTTATCCTTGAGAAAATTCGCATTCCGACACTGACACTCTCTCTTCCTTTGAGTTGCTCTGAGAAGACATTCCCTTTCCAAGCAATTCCTTGCCCATGCATGTCTTTTCAGCATCCTCCATGAACCAGCCAGACCTAGGGGAAGATCTAAATACAGCCATCTCCTCAAAGACAACCAAATGTGGCCATCTCCTCAGTGAAGTCTATATGTGGCCATCTCCTCAGTGAGGTTTACATGTTGTCATCTCTTCAGTGAGGCCTACATGCAACCATCTCCTCAGTGATGTCAGTGTGTGGCCATCGCCTCAGTGAGGTCTATGCGAGGCCATCTCCTCAGGGACTTCCAGGAGTGGCCGTCTCCTCAGCAAGGCCGACACATGACCATCTTCTCAGCAAAGCCAGAGGTGCCTCTGCAGCGCTCTGTGCCATGCTGACCACAGCTTGGCACCATGTGCAACGGCATTGCTCGTGGTAGGGCACAGTAACCATATGGCAAAATTTATAGCCAGATCCAAATCTGCAAGCATGCACATTTTGCGGACTTATTTGAAACCTTGCTTAAAGCGTCACACATGGAACTGTGCAGAACTTGGCAGCGGCTGGTTATGTAATATACAGTCATCCATCTGCCGCCTCCGCGAAAAGCGCTTACTCAGATGTCTGCTGGGCGGCGGGTGGAGGCTGCGCTACCCAGAGGCTGGCTATTAAAAACAGAGCTATTACTTATTGACAGTGACAACAAACCAGTAAAACCTCTCTGAACCTCCTTTTTTTTTTGTCTGCCAAGCCTATCGTGACTGGGGGGAGGGGGCACACCAGACCACTGGAGTAGTAAAGCCTGTCTAAAAGAGTTTCTTTGTATGTCTTCATCTGTCACCAGTACTGCTTGAAACAAAAGCACGGGCTGAACACGTTAGACCTACCCATAACCTCTCACAAAGAGATTCCCAGACGGGAGCTCTCGTTGTGCTGTCTGAAGCTCTCAGGAGCCACTTTCCCAAATAGTGCGCACATGCCAAGGGAGGCTGCAACAATCTGGGGTCATTCTCAATGTCCTCCAGGGCTCATATCTGCTCCCAGCTCTGGCCCAACCCATGACACATAATGGACAAATATTTATTTGCTTTAGATCCTATGGCAGGAGAGTTTAGGCCCAAAAGGTGACAGACGTGCAAGTTTGTTTTTTGAAACACCAAGAGGTTTACAGAACAAATACAACTCCTTGTCTTAAGCTGAATATTTTCAAACAAGGTTGTCACAAAGTCACATTTGCCAGCGCTTTACTGCGGAAGCAGCACTGGGGAGAAATGCTTCTAACGCTGTCCCGATAATGGAAACAGCTTAAAGTAAACAGAGTTTTTCGTCAGTGCTACACCAAGAACTGGAATAATAAATAGAGATAGGAGGTAGCCTCACACTTCAAATAATTTGTGGGAACCTACTTCCACAAACTCAGCCCATTTCATATTTGTGCAGTTGCTGACCATAAGGGCAGCCATAACCCTTGCTGTGTCTTGGACAAGTGCCGTGCTAATCTCTCCTCACATCATCTCCAGCCACAGTGATTGAAATCACTTGACACTGCACAAGTGTACAAACTATAACAAATTTCCTCAGCTTTCAGGGCAGCCTGCTCCATTTGATTGGCAAGTCAGCATAGCAACTGTCTACCTGGGTGGCAAAGAGGAGCTTATTTCTGTACCTTCTGGAAGTACCAGTACTGGGATGAGATAAGATTGTCTCAGACCTTTATGTAAAGGTAAAACGTGAGAAAATACATCAAGCTGAGGGGTCTGCTCAGCAGCGTTTAAAGAAGATAAGCTTTATAGTTGAACATACAGATCTAAAGAACAGAAAATTAACAGTCCTTCAAAAATTCAGCTTTTGCTGTTATAATTGCTAGTATTTTCTCTGAAAATGTTTGATTAGTCATTTGTTTTCTGATCTTGACAGTAAGAGTCACCATTCACTCTGAAATCACAACCATGACTGTGTTCCTGTGATATTTACAAACAACAAATAAACAAATAAATGAAGACAACCCACAACTAATAGTGCTTATTGTAAAACCACCATCAGTTTCAGTAGGATTTCTCTATCTTTATTGCTTTGTTATTTCCTCTCCAAGTATTTTTTTAAAAGGATGTAAGAGAATTTCCTTTCCACTTAACTGCCATTCTCAAACATGCCATAAGCCCAATTAATTCCTGGTGAAATTTGGCTTGCTGTGAGTGCTGCCGAGAAAAGTTGTTTCAGAAGCTTTGGAATCAGCCACTGAATCACTAAAAGCTATGTTGCAAAATCCACAGGAAGGATTTTTCCAAGTCTTCACTCCAAGAGGATTTCCTTGTTAAGGTTTCTCGTCTTTGACAAGCATAATGCATTTATTCCCAGCTTTTGCCCTGCAGAAAAGTCTGTAAAGTAAGGCAGATTTCAAGGATTTTGTGTAATTCTGTGTGTCCATAAACATGGAGGTCACTTGTGGATCTGCAACAACACACATTCCTGTATTCACTCCCAGCTGCTGACAATGACAGACATTCACATTACCAAAAATACCTATTCTCAGAGCCTCCTCCTGTTTCACAGTAAATCTGGGCAACAAATCCCAGACCCATTTTTACAATGAATGATAGAACTCATATTTACAAAGAAAAAAAGAAATGATGGGTGTTTTCCAAGGTATGTTTCTACCCCTGACCCTAAATCTATCCAGCCTTGTCATTCTACTTCACTTCTATAACGTGCTAATGATGTATTTAAACAGTGGCACAACATAGCAGTATCTAACAGAAACAGCAGTGAGTAACAAACTTTTGGCACATCCCAGGGACAGCTCCCAGTGATCTGGAGAATGCAGACCCATTTGATCCAACAGCCCAGGCACAGAAAATTTTGGCAGGTAATATTATCTTGCCATGTGTCACTTAGGAACTAAAAATGAATAGCCCAAAGAGTTTGATTTCTGGCACTTAGGGGATGGTAAATATTATTATTATTTTTAAACCAATGTTATTATTGGATAGACATTAATAATTTGAAAATAAGATTAGTGTTGAAAAGACTTCTTTGGTTTTGGCTTTTTATAACCTTTAGATCTGGGTAGACTATTCCTGGACAAGTATTTCAGCTGGAATTTTATTTTCATTTTTCTTCTATTTACACTGTGATCTATTCCAGAATACACAGTGCAGAGCTGACTTGGCCTTGGGATATAATCTACATTTTTCTACATATAAAAGACTTTTGAAGAAAGGAAGTTAAACAGATCCTATCACAGATATACGCTAAGTTCATACTCAATTCCTTGAGAAGACGCTATATATTTCAGTGGCTGCGGCCATCATATCCAACAGAAACGTGGAACAGGTGTAGCAAATGCACTCTGCATTTCCTGGAAGTCAATGTTTTAAAAATCTAATTTTACTTTTGCTCTAGAGTGAGATTAAGACACTATTTAAATACTTTTAGACATATCCCTACTTAAATTTATACTCAATTTCTAGTCCCTAGGAAATTTCTGATTCTTGATGAACCACACCTGAGTTTTACTTAATATATCTGCAAATAACAACAGAGAAATTAGAACAAATGCTAATGCCTTTCATTGGCTTTTGTCTTCACACAACAATCTTTCAGATGTAATGTATCCCAGATCTACATGGTAAAAGTAGATCAGACACATGCAGTTGTAACAAAGAAAATGTAATAGAACAAAGCCAAGTGGAACAGAATGTGATATATACATTCATGTTTTAGAATTCCAGCATAAGAGATATTAAAACAATATGGAAATACTAATGAACACAGTCCTGAAAACAAAGTATTTAAATCATCAGCACTGGTTACTCGTCCAAATGAAGCATATCTTAAGAAGCATGAAGAGAAACACAGGAAAATAAAAAAAAAAAAAGGTAGGTGGATGTCACAGATGTAACTTCAGAGAGGTGTCAATATTAAAAGTTTATAGATATAACAGTGTTAATTATTTTTTTCCCTTTGCTTCCTGAATGAAAGTAATGGAACTTGGAATATATAGGAAAATTACAAGTACATTAATATATCTTACAGACTTTGGAAAGCAATGTCCTTAAGAGGTAGAAATGACAATTCTATTTTTCTCTCCTCTTCTATGGAGACTTCTGACTGGAAAGTCTCCAGCTCTTTAAACTTATTCTGGCACAAAGACATTGATCAGAAGTTAAAGCTGTGTGAACATATCTATTCTTCTTTTTCTTACTTCTGCTTTAAAATATCTCAGGTACATTTTCTTCAATATATCTAAGTATAGAATAGAGAATACTGTGTGATGCAGTGAGAGAGGAGACCTGGAAAAGATCGTTATTAGTATCCTCTATTAAGAACAATCAGAGTTGCTTCTCAGAAGCTTTTGGATATGTAGAATAAAAATTATTATTATTATTAATACTCATGCTGATAGAGTTCATATAATCTTAATGAAGAGAACTTGCCTAAAATAAATAAATCTATTTACCTTGTTGAGAGAGGGTTTGCATTAGGCTAAAATGAGTTCACTGAGGAAAGAAAAGCTGCTGGGTCACTGTTAAGGACATTCTAAAGGACTAGAATTTGTGAAGCAATTTTTGAAGCAACTTCCCTGAACAAATGTCAGTGACCAGAAGAGGACACACAGACATAAAGGGCACGCAGACAATCTGTAGTTGCCAGGTTGATGAAAAGAAAGAAGAAATGCTAAGAAGAATACAGTGATTGCTTTTGTTCTAGCCTCAAGGAGATGGGAATGGATACGTGCTTTGATAAAGTTTTACAGGCATTAAATCACGTAGCAAATATCTTCAGCAGAGTGGAACTGTCACAGCTTCTGAGAGGTGGAAAGAGGCAGATGGGTGGGAGGAGGTGAATCATCTCTATACCATCCAGCAGTCCCCATAACCTGCTTGGCAACTTCAAAAGTGCATTGCTCTTAACAACAACCTTTTTCCAATACTGGCTTATAATAACATATTTGGCTTGCATCAGGCCTATGTGCTGAGTACATTCTAAAAATAGGAAGACATGGGCCCTGCCCCAAGTGGCTCAATATCTAAGATGTTAACCACCAGATTAAGGGAGGAGAAGAGGGATAAAACCTTTTAAAAAATAGCATCAGCTACTTTGACGTGTTATCTTACTACTATTATCTGGGAATTTCTTGCTCAGAGGTATGTTCAGCATGGGAGAGAGCCAAGCTGTATGCACCCAGAAGGCAGCACAATCATAGTTTGAACAGCTGCACAATCCACTGTGAGAGGCAATTCATTCTGACATCTCACAGGGATAGAAGTAATTTTGTGGGAGGGCCCTGAAGACCTGCATCATCTCTCCTTCCTGCTCCAGTCTGACCCCAAATACTCAAGCACATCACACCCATAGGGCCAGTGATGTGTGTAGATTCCTGCTGATGAGAGGACCTTAGGATCATTTCTCCCCCTCTCCCTCAATGATATATGAATCGCGACTGGAGTTGTGCAGATTAAGGTCCAGAATCTCCATTCCTGTCACTCAGAAGCTGTTCACATTTTTAAGTCACCTCCCTACTTGTGATTAGGATGCTTTCTTGGGATATGGAAACTTGAGCTTATGAAACTGAGAAGTACACTGAATCTCACATTCTATTTCTACCTTGTGGACAAGGCCTTTGATAGCACAAAGTCTGCATCTAAGAGTTCCCTTATGAGGAACTGTATGAGATGGTGCCAAGCATTGCGTAAGGGCACAGGGGACTCCTTGAAACCCCTCACCAGTCCCCTAAGGGGAAAGAATTGTAACCACTGAGTACCTCTCCCTCCACTGTACCTGACTATGGAGACTGCATTCCTTTCTAAAGTTTGGTGCTTAGTTTCTAAGTACCTGAATTTATTGTATCTAGCTGTTAAATGGGAGCTTTTCAGGTCTGACTGTTGGAAATTGCATGCACATATTATAAGAACAGATGTTGGCCCTTGAATATATTGTGAATTCCCTTTCATTCTGTCCTAATTTCAGAATGTTTTACTGTTTACCTTTAGCAAGCTGTGCCTTCTCGACTACGTCTCTCAGATATTACTCCTAACAGTCTCTCACAGTGGAAGACACTGCTGTGCTGTAGGAAGTGGCCATCTCTGACTCCTTCTGTGTAAAGATCCCTCAGGTGAGGCACCTGGCACAAAATGAAGCTCGTGCTTCTTCCAGTGCATCAAAGCATCAGCTGTGTGATCATGGACTTCATAGACACGGTAGCTTTGTTCAAAAGTAGAAAACTTCTGAGGCACCTGCAGGAAGTAACTGATTTAATATCTTCATTCTGAATACATCCTTCTAAATCTAACTATTCTGATGGCCAAATCTCAAATTTTTGTATTCTACAAAACAAATTCAACATTCCAGGCTGAAGCATGTGCAGAACATTTAGAGGTTTTTGTTATTTTTTTGAGAAGCACAGTCAAAATCTCCCTTTTGGCCAAGAATACGTGTAAATGATCTGAAGATAGCTAGGAGTGTTTTCATTGTTAGTATTATTAATAGTGAATATCTGAGCAAATAAAAAAGAAAATAAAACACAGCTGTGATTAATATGTTGTAGTAAGTTCTGGAGAAAGCGATAATATACATCCATATTCTGGGTTTTCAAATTTCTGGAATCCTTTTGTTTTTAGAAATAAAAACTTCAGAAAAGAACCCCAAGAATAAAACTTGAGGGTTTTAATGAGAAAGATTAATAAAACTAAGAAGTGATATTTCATAAACATGCCATTAGAAGAATTCTGGCTGTCTCAGAGTATGTTTTTTCTTTTGCTTGGACAGTAGCATGAATGGCTATTAAGCATATTGTGAATTCATTATCTATAGACTTAGTTGATAGTCAAACCCATCCTAGGTTTCCATTCTTGTGGCCGTGGCTGTTAAATGCTTGAGATGTTATGACATTTTACACAGACTGGTAGTTAATGAGTTTTAGAAGTTGTGAAGCTCAACAGTGTTGCATCTTAAAGGCCCCATCTACCTCCTGCAGTCAGTGATGTTGTGGTAGAGACTCGAAGGAAAACAATATAAGTTCTGATGTGTGCTGCCTAAAAAAAGCATATCCATACTAGCATATTAACATGCAAATTCTATGTGTGGGCCTGCCAAAATATATAAGCATTCTATCCAAAATATATAAATATGGTCTACTTCTCTGAAGAGGCATCATTTTAATCAAACGTACATTTGGAACACTGCTCACTTAGGATTTATGTTCTTCTTCACAGCGCTTAGATTAATATGAAACAGATTACTAGGTTTTAATAAGGAGGCAGTTATCTTCTTCTGCTAATGGATTAAACACAGGACATTAGAATTCCTATTTAGTGCTGCATCCAAGAGCATAGGTGGCCCAAGTTCTTTTTTCCTATTTCATCGTCTAGTTACAACATCATATAGACAGAAACAAATGTACATAAAACATCTGGTGTTCGCGGAGAGGACCAGTAGGACTTGAGGAATTTGTCAACTTCTGTCAACATTGCAGTGCAGCACCTCCTTAGAGTACCTCTTAAAGGAACGTGTCCAGCTCTCAGGATAGTTCCTCTTGACTTCAAGGAATTCTGAAGCTTTCACAGTAGGGCAAAATATAATTATGTTTTTGTTTAACAAATTTGTATTTCAATTCCTGCAGAACCCAAATAGTTTTGTACTTAAATGTCCTTGACATGTGAACTGTGATTCACAGAATATGTAACGTGTCTCAATAGTTTCGTGTTCTTAGAAACCTAATTTGTCCATGCAGTTTGCTTTCCTGGATAAAACAACCACTTACCCCTGTGTGAGGTGGAAGACTGATGTGGAAAAAGCCTGGGATGAAGATGGTGAATGAGGTTTGCCAGTGTGTCAACGGTTTACGGGTGTTCAGCCTGGTTCCGCGACGAATGGGATGGGGGACCCACGGGCCCACGCCCTGGGAAAAGGGAAAAGGGAAAAAGGGTAAGGAGATGGCCCTGAGAGCAAAGAACAGCGGCAACAATCTGAGGAGAAACAAACTAATTTACTAAATAAGATATCAGAATGCAAAACAACACACTATAATACAATATAATTACAATTTAAGCTGATAAATCCAATACAGAGAGAGAGAATGTCCCAAAATCAAGGTAGGCCTTACTCTACTACTGATGATAAGACGGCTGGAGAGCGAGGTGCTGCCAGGACGAGAGACGGGCAGGAAAAGGGACGAGGTCTTGTGGTCTGCAAGTTTTTATCTTTTCCCTCTGGCCGGAAATGGTAACAAAGGAGCAAAGTACCCTGGGGAATGTAGTAGTCCTTCTCTTTTGAGAACCAGGTACATACAGTACATGATGTTATGATGTGGAATACCAACAACCGAAAATCATAAAACCATGACACAATGTTTTCACATTAGCATGCGTATAAATTTATCTTCACAACATCTGCTGTAAGAGCTTCAAGAGAGGGCTTCTGTTGTGCTCTTGGTACTTGCTCCTTTCTATTTAGCCTTGGAAAACCAGTGAAACTTCATTAGACATGGAAAAGAAAAAAAAAGTAGAGATAGGCATCAGAGAACAGCCTGGGCTTCTGGCTGCTCTGCGAACTTGCTAATTGCACACATGCCCTGCATCTGTTACCTTGCCTTTGTTGGTGCTCTTCCTGAGTTTAGGTGAGAGTGCAGTGCCTTGCCATCTTAGATCTACCCAATTAAAGGGCAGTAACCAGTCTTCCTTCATTTGACTTGAGAAGCTTGCTTCCTCCCTCCCAACTTTTCCAAGCCTGTTACAAACCATTGCATATAAGGAAAGGTGCATGACTCTCTCTAAAGGTGCTGGACCTGCCAGCTGAGCTGACCCAAATGCTTTGTCATCCATCACAGAGGGCTGTTGCAGAAAGCTTAACTCCCTGTTGATGCACAAGAAAACTCATATGCTGTAATGGTTTAAATAGCTGCTTAATACATTCAGGCCTGTTTTTGCTGTTGTTGGGATTTGTTTGTTCTTTCCAAGAAAGCATAGGGAGAAATTCAGACCTGATTTAAGTAGGTGCAACTTTATTTATTTGAGAATAACTGCAGACAAACCCAACAAAACTGTTATCTGTCTGTGTTTAGAAGAATGTTCAGGTAATTTTCCTTGTCTATGGAACTGTGCTGTTCTTTGAAAACAGTTCTTTGCATGCATGTGAAATCATATTTATGTGTAAGAAAGGACTGTATGACATAGGGCAAATGGTTTCACTAGAAATGGGAATCTGATGGCAATTCCTGCCTGTGTTTCTTCCTGAAAAGCTGAAAAAATGGCACACTTAGGCATTAATGAGAGAACTATAGCAGATAACTAACTACATGTGAAAATGATCTCCTGGTCACTCAGTGTGTTTGCACAATGAAAGCCATGATTTATGTATATACACAACTATTACATGGCAGCACTGTAAGTGCTGAGGAATCACAGTGCTAGTTCTTAAATGATTTGAATTTCTGGTGGAAAAAGATAGATAGTGCTACTATATGGTATAGCATCTCAGAATAAGAAGTGATGACCGTAAGAGGATAAAAATGGCGTACAGAACACAACATTATATCCACAAAGCTAGCTGTAAATAGTAATATGGTCCGACCTTTAATGTTTATGAATTAAAACATACTGTCAAAATGAATTCTTACCCAGAAGCGCTTTTTGCATAGGATGCTACAAAAAAAGACGAAAATAAGTTTGGTCTGTTTTAGTTGTTTCCCATTGTTCACCAGCAGATACTCACAACCGGCTCCCAGCCCTATCCATCCTCTGGTATGTGATGCTCTCACACCAGGCTAAGCTGCTTTTCTCCCTCTTCATCAATAGATGTCAATAGCAAGCTTCCTACTCCCAAAGACTTCATCCATTTCAGGGCTAGCACCAGAAAAGAGGAAATAGTGATTCCCTTCCAAGCAAAGTTCATCTTCCTGTGTACTCTCAATCTGTCCTTAGAAGCTTATTGCTAATACAGCTAGGCATAGTTTTGTATTTCATGTTCTGAGTCTCTGAAACTGAGCCAACGTTTGTGAAATTCAAACACATCATGACACATTTAGAATCCCCAAACACAACCCAGATTCAGTGAATTCAACATTTTGCAAATTTGCAGGGATGTAACTCAAAGTTTCCTCTTCATCTTGATGAATGCAAAAGAAAATACAAGTGATGAAGCTGAGGATGGACTGTATCATACTTTTTTCTGTTTTTCCTGCCTTTCTTTGATTTCCACACATGAAGGGTTCTGACCAAGGAAGGCAACTACATGCAAAAAGTAACCTTGCTGAAAATGAATGACTGCATTCTCTAGCTGCATATACTGACTGTGAAATGGAAATGCATTTTGTTAATACATTAGTGTTACAGTACAGAGAACCAGAACCTAGATCTGAAGAGTTATATTTAGTGATGTTTCTTCTAGTTTCCTCCCTCTGTACCTCCATCCCTTCCTCTCTTCCTCCAGCCCTCTCTCCTTCCTTCCTTCCTTCCTTCCTTCCTTCCTTCCTTCCTTCCTTCCTTCCTTCCTTCCTTCCTTCCTTCCTTC
>NC_034411.1:77320495-77365573 GCF_002078875.1 Numida meleagris | reverse complement strand
CCTTCCCTCCTTCCTTCCTTCCCTCCTTCCCTCCTTTCCTTCCTTCTTTCCTCCCTTCTGTTGTAATGTAGCAATTAGCAAGTAATATTGAGCATGACAAGCCCCCAAGAAATAGTCTGGTGGCAAATTATAAGCAAACCTGCTGGGTAACCCGCTGTGACACTTCCCTCTCAGTCTCAACTAAAAATAACTGAGAAGGTGGTGGTATCAGAAGCCAAGGCAGCAGAAACGGTGATATGCTGACTCTCTTATATCAGCCAGGGATTCGGATTGCAAGGACAGGAGTCCACCAGCTAAGTGCACAGCCTGCATTTGCCTGCCATTCACCTGCCCACAGAGCAGATCACAAATCATGCCAGTTGTTCACGCAGAGGCACCAGCAAATGTCAGCATGCTTTAAGCACAGCAGCCTGCAGCCCTGCTGAAGCTAGCACATTGCTGTGATGCTAGGAAGCCAGCATCATATCCTTCTTCTGAACAGAATTTTTGTACTTGTTTTTTGCATGGGAAGTGGAAGAGTGAACTGATCTTCAGAATTACAGAGGATTCAACTGAACTGCTGATAAATGCTGAAGATCAAACAGTTATTTTCACATTAGAAGAGCTCAGTGGCATCTCCCAGTGGCCTCTTCTGATGTAATTTCTGTAAATGTTTTGTTTTTAAAGGCAAGAATTTTGCAATATATTCAGTTCTTTCCTTCTTTCTTCCTCTTTCTTTCTTCCTCTTTCTTTCTTCCCCTTTCTTTCTTCCCCTTTCTTTCTTTCTTTCTTTCCTTCTTTCTTTCTTTCTTTCCTTCTTTCTTTCTTTCTTTCTTTCCTTCTTTCTTTCTTTCTTTCTTTCTTTCTTTCTTTCTTTCTTTCTTTCTTTCTTTCTTTCTTTCTTTCTTTCTTTCTTTCTTTCTTTCTTTCTCTCATTTTTCTGTCTTTTTTCTTTCTTTCTGTCTTTCCTTCCTTTCTTTCATTCATTCCCTCATTCTTTCTTTCTCCCTTTCTTTTTAATAAAAGATGAAGAAGAGATACAAGGCAAAGAGATCTCTAAAAGTAATTGTGTCAGTTTATTCTAATCACAGATTCTTCTCCTCCAGAATAGTCCATACCTTCATAAATTCACCTTGCATAGATCACTGAAACAAACAGAAACGATTAAGGATCATATATAAGTCATTATTGTCCCACACTTGGCCTTGCAAAGCAGATTTTGGAATCACTATAATTGAATGCCTCTTACATTACATACTGTTTTCTCCAAGAAAGAGGATCTGGGCTCCAATTTTGTATGTTTTCAGGAAGTTCTTCATCTCAATTTGATCAAGCTGATATCTAGGTTTGTCCAGAAGGCTGATCTTGTACTGCCTGAAAAAGAGGAGATAAGGCAGTGATTTTTGAAAGTCTGTGTTGCCTGAGAGCCTAAGGGGTGGCTCAAGGTGGCCACTTCCCAGAAAGCCAATTTAAGAGCAGATTCTTCCAGGCTGGAAGCCAATGCCTGATCACAAATGTGACTTGCTTCAGGGTTCTACCTTCCTCTAGCTGTTAAAGGACAACAGTGCTTTTCAGGCCCTCAGTGGTATAGAACTTTCCTGACTGAATTCCTGCTTCAAGCTCAAGAGCTCACATTGAATGAAATGTGTGTTTGAGAGAAATACTCACTCTTGCTTTACAATTTCCTGGAAGATAACCTTTATCACATTGGTTATTTCAGCGGTCAGTTACTAGGCTTCTGTCTTTCAAGTTGTTTTATTTGAGTTTTCCATCACTGAATTGTACTATACCTTACCAAAATTACATTCCCCATGGACTGAAATCAAGTGACCCTGTTAGTGGTAGTTTTTCTCTTCCTCTCACTCTTTCTTATACTGAAAAATATTTAGATCTTCAAATTATTGCCTCACTTTAATGCAGAAGGAAAAAGCTGAATATCATAACTTTTCTTCAATCAACATTTCAAAGAAAATGGTATTGGATTAAGTTCAACTGCAATAAAAGGCATTTGCAGCTGAAAAAATACTACATGCAAATGTCTCCCATTGATGACAGTGAAATTACAACTAGTGGAGTGAAGCTTCAAAGCCCAGGATTTCTTAACAATTGTTGAGAGAGTTTTTCTGTGAGTGACAGCACAGTCAGCATAAATGAAACATCAGAAATGCCAGGAACATGTTCTGCTGCAGCAGACAAATTTGACTGGGAAAAGTTAAAGTACAGACTTCACAGTGACATAAAGTGATGTTCTTTTTTAAAATGTGCGTCTCCCACTATGGTTTCTGCCACATGAATTCTATCTTTCTCTCTCATTTCACATCACATTATTTTGCAAGCACTTTGGCTCCCTTGATTCAAAGATGTTCTGCAGGGATGCCTGCCAGCTGAGAACTCCTTATCATCACAACCTGTCAAAAATCTCCGTGTTCAGCAGCAGTTGCTCTTGCTGCTCTTCTTTCTGGTTGGTAGCATTGTTATCGCATCTGCAAGAACAGTGTCCATGTCTGTCATTTCAGCAACTTTGAATTTCTTATTTTTGTCAGGATTGACAGCAGTGCTGCTATTCCTGTTTGCTGTGCACTCTCCAGGACTGAGTCATCTCTGTGTGCTCCGTGACTGCCAGGTCAAGTTCCTTTTGTACAGGGGAGAGGCTTGTAGAGAGATTGGATAAGGAATGTTGCCTAACTAATGCCTCGCTTTAGTAGCTTTCTGTGATGTGATTAAACAGTGCATCTTAAAGCAGTCTGACATACAAGACATTTTTATTTCAGTAAAGAAAAGCAAAGGGAAAGAAACAGACATTTTTACAGTGACCCATGGAAGTATTCCTGGGCCTCTTCCTAGGGCAAGATTAAAGGCACAGGAGTGATTTGATTCAGAACAGAAATACTACAGTGAGTTTATTGAGCACAGAACGACTGATTCACAGTAGTTGTTTTTCCACGTGAAATTCAAATGCAATTGTAACCATCAAACTATTTTTTATTGTAAATAATTATTCAGCTAATCAGAATATTCGGTGTTTTTTATTTTTGGGGGGGGGGGGTTGGGCAGCAGTGTTGGTGTGTGAGGCAACATTTTTTCTCTTTTCCTACTGAAGTGTTGACTTGTCCACACAGATGCAACCAAAATAAGTCAGATCATGAGCAGTGATTACAAGTGTAATTCCAGTGGATCACACTGGAGGCCCATCCAGTTGAGCATCCTATCTCCAGGAGTGTCAGTAGCAGGTGTGTAAGGTAGGCAACAAGAACAGAACAAGTCTGCAGTAATAGTCGCCCAAAAGACAACCTCAGTCCCAAGTTATTTGCAGCTGGGGAAGTATTTGAATATGGAATTGTTTGGGGTTTTTTTCTGGTTTTTTTTTCCTCTTTGAGTATTTTCATGACTTCAGAAGGGTTTGTTTAATTTCTTTGTCCAGCCAGTAACTTTTAGCAACCAGATTACCCAGTCACAGGGTTTTCTATAGTTTACCAATGATTTATGGAGGAAAAACCTCCTTTGTTTCCTTGACATTTGCCATCCATTGGTTTCATATAAGGTCTCATTATTCTGTTTTGATTGGCTCTGCACTGGAAGAGACAATGGGTATCTATTTCTTATTTGCTATCAGCAGGACAAGTATGATTTTACAGAACAGTATTGTACCTCATCAGTTGTCTCCTGCTCTACTCAATCCACAGAACCCTTCTTTAATAGTTCTTTCTGCTCTTCACTAGACCTTATTCCAGCTCTGTTAAAGTCTTGCAGAGACAGAGGCCAAAACTGCTCAGGCATGGCTGGCTCACCACAGGCTGTATAGTGGTGTAATCATGTGAACTTCTAGCCCACCAGCGCCCGAAATCTGATTTGTTTTCTTCACTGTTATTGTACCTTGAGGTGGTATCCTCATGGTGTGTTTTTTGACACTGAGATCTCATTCACAAAAGACAGTGATGATTGACCTTGGGGTCCACCACTGAATAGATAAAAATGGAAACATTTCTTTCTTGTGTGCTTAATTTTACATTTACCTACCTCAAAAATCTTTCATTTATGCAATAATTTAATCTTGTTATTTTTTTCAGTTTCTTAATCTGGTCAGGCCCTTCTTCAACCATGAAGAGGCCCTTGTCCTTACCACCCTAAATAGCTTACTATCATCAGTGCACCTTGTCACCTCATAATTCATTCCTTGTTTCATATCACTTATGAACATGTTGAACAGCTCAGGCCAGAACACAGATCCTTCAGGATTTCACTCATGACTTCCCACCACCTTTCATTCCTAATCTTCTCTGTCCTACCTTTTAATCAGTTCTTAGTCATGTCAGAGTTTTGGTTCCCATCACGTGGCAGCTCAGTTTCTATAGCAGGCACTGATGAGAAAAGCTTACTGAAAGTTTTCAAGAAGGACAAAGCAGCTCAGTCATCTCCCTCATCTGTGTGCTTCCAAGAACTGATAAGAAGGCTTGGATCTGGAGTCACTGAATATATCAAACAAAATACAGAGATTTGAAAAAAAAAAGAGACCAATTCACACACAGTTTTCTTTCTGGCAAACAGTTCTGCTCTGTCTGCTTGGCTGGCAGAAGACAGCAATACACATTTGGCCTTGGCAGTGCAATCCAAATGTATTACCATTTGGCAATCCAAATGGTATCATCACAAGCTTGACCATTGTTTCAGGCAGTGGCATTTTTTGCCCCAGAATCTGATTTTGTGGAAGGCAATCGATAGCATAATTGACCCATGGCCAAGAAGTGTGCAGCTTGGTTGTTTGAATGATACCTCCTGGCAAATACTCATCTTTTCTGCTTGTTATTTTAGCCATAAAACACACCCTGCATAAAAATCCTCACTGAAGCTGGCTTTGAAAAAACACATACTGCTTTATAAACACGTACAAGGCTAAAGCATTTTTGACATGTATATCCACTCAGAAAGTTATTAAGAAAGATTCAGCTTGATATTATTTGAAATGAGGGAAACACTGAAGTATGAATATCAGGAGTTTTAATCAAAAATCCTTTGGGACTTGGACTTGGGATTCAAGCTATACAAAATATTTGCGTCTGAAGCAAAATCCGCAAATATTTGGATTTTCATCAGTTCTGCTTGGATGCAAAACTGTCAGACACTGCAGTTTTGGCAGTCAGAAATTGCTTTTCCTAAATGTTAACTGTGTTTCCCACCCATTGGAAAAATTGCAGAAGTCCCAGGGGGGCTTCTAACTTGTTTAAAGCTGAGTGCCAAAGAAAAGAACTTCTCCAGGGGTTCCTTGTTTCCCCTCACGGGGAGCCTGTCACCTCCAAACCTACGCTTCGTTTTCTCAGAGGAATAATTCCTTGTGGCAACTTTCCATGATTCTGCCTTGGAACAGGGATGTAAACTGCAATTCCCAGCAGCCACGGATGCTGCAGTCTTATAACTTTGTGTAAATATCTGCTCAGATTAAGAAAATATTAGCACAATACAGGGCACAATGGTCTTTCTATAAAAAGAGTTTAAAATGTCTCTGCTCACAAAATATTGTTTTCCCTGCAGGTAGGGGAGGGAACTGGTGGCAGGTGTAAAATTTCAGTGTGCATATTTTATTTTCCAAAATCTTTATAAGGCACATGTCACAGATTGGGCCATGCTGTGTAACAGCTTCATAGATGCAAGAACCTAATTCCTGGTGATGAATGTTTTGAGACCTTACTGCATGACAGAGACACTGACTCACTCTCCCTTCTCAACTTTTCTCACATATGTCTGTCTATCAGCAAAGTCATCAACTTTTATGTAGTTTTATTAGCTCAAGATATTTCTTTTCATAACAATAAATTATTTGGTCAAGAGTGCTGAGTAATCTTTTCCTCTGTTTTTGTCTTTTTATGACCTGGAATCATAGAATCACAGAATGGCTTCAGTTGGAAGGGACAATAAAGTCCACACAGATCCAACCCTCTCCCATAGGCAGGGCTGCCCCCCACCAGCTCAGGCTGCCTGGGGCCCCATCCAACTTGGCCTTAAGTGCCTCCAGGTATGGGGCATCCACAGCTTCTCTGGACGGCCTGACCTACTGTGTTTATAACTACTTGATACTTCTAAAAGTCTTGAAAGTGTGTTCTACTTACAAACAAAGCTTAGAAATGACTTTGCTTCTTGGAGTTGATCCCTTTGTTGACTGTTGTACAAAGGTATGGTGGTTGTCAGTTAAATCAAGTTAGCTGTGCATTGTGACTGTATTTAGGAGCTAGCTCACACTCACTTCTCCTCTGCAGTGTCAGAAAAAGGATGAAGTATTGTGCAGTGGAAGAAACTACATGAAGGAGCAAACTTATAGATCCCTTCCATATGCAAGCAACTCAGGATAAATCAGAAGTCACTGCATGGTATTTAGCAAGCTTACATTCTTTACAATCAGCATACCTTATTCTTTGATTCTTTATATAAATATATATACATGCCTTTTTTTTTTTTTTTTTGAGGAGTTACTCTGTAGAGTTGTGCAAAACATTTGCTATGAAAATCAAACCTTAACCTTAATTTTAACTACATACCATCCTTCCTGCTAAAAATAAATTGACCTGGCCTGAGCAAAGTATTGGACTGAGTTTTCTGTTAGTAATGAAATCTTATAGCCAGTAAAGTTTTAAGTTTCATTGTGAACCTTTCACTCTGTTCTAACTTCATAATTCTTTGAAAGCCTAGTGCTGAAATACTTTTCCTTATCAGTTTATGTGTCTGTGTATGTATGTATAAATATGTATGTGTATACTTACATGAAATAATAACAAGTTATATATGTAAACATAACATAATACGAAGGCATGATTGTGTGGATATTGGTATGAAGTGGAAGTGACTACATTACTCATGAGTGATAAAACCATTAATGCTTTTCTCAAATGAGTGCAAATACAGTGTTCCAGCCAAGCAAAAATTGTGTGAGATAAAGAATGTTTTAATTAGATATAAAAATGGATAGAGTTGTAACTGGAAGTTTCTTTTCAGTCTCAGCTATAACAGACCTAACTGCTGTAGTGTTTATTTCAGCTCAGGTAAGTTAACGCACAGGCCTGTTTCACTAGTGACCTACATCAAGTGAAACTACAGCTTTCCACTTATTGTTAATTGCCATGACGTTTATAACAACGCAACTTGATGTCAGTACAGAGGGGGACATGGCTCTTTTTTTTAAAAAAAAAGAGAAGAGAGACAGACCTACACCTAATTTTCTGTAATACTAAGGCTCTTTGAGATCTTTTTCAAAGGAAAGGGATTTTAACTTTGCTGAAATGTTGGCCCTTCTCAGCTCTCAAGGCCCATTTTTGAGAACTGAGATTGTTCTTGACAAACCAGAGATGTGCTTGAAGAATTAACTCTCAGTTGATGTTCAGAATATTCAGGTTTTCGACTTCTAAACAGATGGTTGTGTACCTCCAGCACTGAGAGCAAATAATTTCAGAGTCACTTGAGGAAGAAACAGAAGGTTTCTCACTTTCGGAGTCTAGCTCTGGGCACCAGTATCAGTGTCACCCAGCCACATGGGTGGCACCTTGCAAAGCATGACAGAGGAGCAACCAGAGAGCTGGAAGGAACAAAACTTGGAAAAATGATAAGAGGTTACAGTGAGCAAGGGCTGCTGTGTGTTGCACATGATGGTTGTCCATACACAAAGAGATGCACAGGAAGTCAGGGTCCTTATCAGGGTGATCTTAAGTAAGATTCATCCCTAATTAATTGCACACTTCTTCATGCCACATCTGAGCAGACCCCTAGGCTTTGCAACTCTGGGAGAGTTAGGTGTGTAAAAAGTAATCTGTCTGACCAGGTTTACACACTGGAGGAAAAAAGAGGAATGAAAACCTAGAAATTCCAAATTTCTGCCTTGGACTGTAAAGGAATAACTGGGCAAGCAGTTGTGGATTTCTGTGAAGAATATATGTAAAGCCTATGTAAGGAGCACAGACTCCAGTCTTCATCAAATGGTGGCTGCTCACTTCATGTTTCCCTTCTTGGTTAAAGCCTGCATTGTACAAAGTGACATGACTCAGGCATGATATATTCAGGCATGCGTGATATATTCTCATTTCACTCTATGTCTACATTTTTCCATCCTCATTTCTGCCTGCCCTCAAAGTTGTTCTGGAAGGTGCAGGAAAGACAATAACACTGCCACAGCTGAGCCCTAGCTCTCATTGCTCAGAGCATCACTTCTGTGTGGCACTTTGATGTCCACTCCAGGCATCCTGATAACTGAAAAGGGCAGAGTGAGAGCAAAGGTGGCTTCTGCTCAAGAGTTTTATATGAGAAGAATGCCCCTTTCTACCACTAACTGCTTTTCCATTCATGTTGCCTCTTGTACTGATTCCTAATTAAACACAGCATCCTGGATAAATACTTTGGAAACTTAAATCTGAACTCTTTGCAACTATCATGAGATACAGACACATCCTTTATGTAAAATGCAACCTGATTCCAATTAATTTTCAAAAACATCAGTATCTCAAGGTTTCACAGTATTTTTCTTTAACAATGTTAATCATCAAAGTAAAAAAAAAAAATCTCTGTGTTCAGTGCAGCCTAATTGTTTGCAAAGATTGTAAATCACCACCAGTTAGAATTCTATCATTTAGCAGTTTTCTAAATGTCTTTTTTGTTTTGGTTTTGGTTTTTTTGCCACTTTTTATTAGTGCAAGAAAGTATATGGAATTAATGAACTGCATATTAAAAAAGCAGCACAACTGACAGGCTTGGGACAAGTTTCAGCTCAATGGGATTTCAAGTGGCAAAGGTTTAGAGACCCTCTCAGTTCACAACAGCAGAGGAAAGAGAATGCAGTATCTGCCGAAGTGCAGCCACTTCCCCAAAACCTAGGTGCTTCACATTGTAAAAGATTGCAAAGTGCAGCTCTATGCAAAACTTTTTCATTTCACTTCAGTAGGATAAGACGGCACCGCTGCCAGCTACTTTGACTTTAATAATATACCACATCAAATATACTTTCTTAATATGAAACTCCTTTAACATAACTTGGTCTTAACACCTGGTGCATAAAAACAGCAAACCCGAAAACAAGAAGATCTTAAGAACATGTGGACAAAATCTGCTCATGTGCTGGCATTTTAATTATCTTTGCCCTGACCCTTTTCCCATGTTCCATAAAACAGACCAACAGTATAGAGGGGGGAAAAAGCCCTCAGTAGCACCACCTTGACTAAACCAGAAGAGTGCCGTGCTCAGGATATTATAACCAAATAAAAACAAAACAAAACAAAAATACGCTGGAAATGAATAAGGAAGCTGAAGCTGATACTTAAAATAATGGTGTAAAGAGTCGTCACATAGTTCCTCTTAATAGTTTCAAGGACACCTTCCTCTGGCCTTTAAGCAGGGTCACAGGCAGTGTTACATGCTTTTATGGAGCGGGACCGCTTCTCATCCCATCCTCCCCGTGAAAGGCAAGCAGGGTGAAATGGATTATAGGGCTTACAGATGCCTGTGATTGAGCGCACCACTAAACTGGGGGAAGCAGCCTCGAGGTGATGAATTCCAGCCCCAAATTCAGACCTGAAAACAAGCCGGGTGGAATTATTCCCCATAGAGCTTGAATGAAGGGAGCGAGCGCTCAGCGTAGCCAGAGCCCTGAGGATGGCCAGGGCACCTCTGCAGGCATGAGCTGCATGTGCTATGTGCTGAGCCCTGCGAGCAGTGTGCCAAGGGGTCTGGAGTCGGGTTCATGGTGCGTGCAAAATGATACTGCGCTGTGAGTTCTATGGACAGCCAGCTGGAGTTGCCAAAGTGAAGACACCCGGTGCTGTTCCTCAGTGTTGGAGTAGTGTAAGTCAAAGCTCAATCTTATCACTGGTACCACCACTGTCTTCTGCTGGCAATATTTTTTTCCAAAAGCTAAGTAAAACAAGCTGGTAGCGAGTCCACTGGGGATGCACTTTTTGCTCTGCGTGCTGTCATTTAACATCTGAATGAGATTACACAGATTGCAGCTAGGAAGATGAAAATCAATAAACAAAGAAACAGCACAGGGAAGACTTATTTTCTTTGATGCTAACACCTGAACAGGACATGGACCCTCTTCTCTGGACCTCCAACCTACAAGAAGAGGAGGCAGGTAGCTGCACTCCTGTTCAGGATCCCCTGATCCAGGACACAACCACCCATAGCACCTTGCTCAGAGCAGCAGAGAGGAAAAGGTTACTGCTGGGAGGTGCTTTCATAGAATCATAGTATCATTAAAGTTGGAAAAGACCTCTAAGATCATCTAGGCCAACCATCAACCCACCCCCACCACACCACTAACCATGTCCCTCAGTGCCACATCCACACGGTTCTTGAACACCTCCAGGGATAGTGACTCCAGCACCTCCCGGGGCAGCCTGCGCCAGTGCAGCACCACTCATTCAGAGAAGAAAATTTTCCTAATATCTAAATATCCTAATGCCCAACATTTGGGGCCCCCACAGTCTCCTCAGGAGGACCTGAGCCCCTTCTACAGGGACAGGCTGTTGCAGAGCATCGTGATGACAATTTGCTTCGAGGAGCAAGACAGCATCTTGAGGCATCCCTGCCTTCCCTACTGCACCTCACTCAAGGCAGGAGCCCACAGCTGCTCCAGTGTGAGCGTGGAAAACATGAGCAGGACCAGAGGGAGGAAGCTAAAGTGGCAAGGGCTATGACAGATGTTGCAAAATGTCGACTTACTCATAGCAGAAAGGCAAATCTTTTGAAAGGCTTCTTTTTCCCCTTTTCTCCCCTCCTCCTTTTTTTTTTTTTTTTTTTTAATGTGCAGACTTCAAAGCAATGACTTGTGGCATCTGTAACAGCTACCAAACTGTGCCAGCTGAAGCCAGTGGAGCACAGTCTACAGTGATAGAGTGCAAGTCATGCAATTATTTGAGTTTGCAGCCCTGGTTTTTGAAACAACATATGGTCTGCAGCAAGGAAGCCAGGATATTTTAAAAGAGCTCCTACAGGGTTTCAAACTTTGATTTTACAGAGGTGTGGGAAAAGAAGCAGACTCCATTCAGGCTCTGATATTTAAATACATGTGTTGTCGTTTTGCTTATTGAAGAGAGCTGTGCTGCACTCTTGCATCTGTAGAGTGTATTTGGAGTTTCCAAGGAGCAGATGATAACACATAGGTATTTCACACACTTGTTTTTGTTGACACTTAGGGAAACAGGGTGCAGTACCGGACTCTCAGTGAAAGGCAAGTGGCCTGAACAGCTTAGAATAGAAAAGAGTCTGACTTAATCAAGGTGAGAAAATTGCTGTTAATTATCACAGCTAAACTGTCTGTCAGCATATTGTCAGTTGCTGACTACTGTACACTGAAACACTTGTCAATGCACAGTGAGGAGCTATGAGATCCGGTCAGGACCTATGGGCATAAACCTCTGTGACTAAACAGTGTGGAACACTACGGCTAGAACATCTGCCTATCGGGTCAGAATGGGTGGTGTAGACCAGCCCCAAGCCCTTACTGGCTCACCCTGCGCTGAGGCTTGCAGACCGCAATGGTAGGCAAGCCCGGCATGGCTGTCACCCCATCAGCTCCACTCTGCGTATATCAGTGACTTACATGCGCAGATACCCCTTCTATCTATTCATACTCTTTTGACGAAAAAGGCTTCCTTTGTGGTCCAGACTCCGTCCTTTAAAAGATGTAGATCTCCAAATCAGGCTTATGCCTATCCCCAGTACACTGTCCTTCTCTGTTTTGGCAGCTATGTTAGCTTTAATGAAATAGATCTCATAGCTGCTCTGTTCCTTTATCTCATGGCTTGCTACCTACATCCTTTCAAAAGCCCTTATCAGCACTGGATGTTGAAAAGCTAATCCTGAACATAAAGCAAGTCTTCCAGAAAGCATAAAGAAATCAACACTAGGTACCACTGCAGCCATGCTATTGGAAGTTTCTGTTTATTGGATGAATTATATCTCTGTTCCCAATGTCACTTTTTTATTGTCTGCCTTTTAAAGTTGTTTTCTTCAGTATAGACTGCCCAAGGCTAAGCTCCCAGGAAGTGCGGGACACCTTCCTTAGCTTTCAACACCAGAAAGTATCCCTGTCACATCTGGTTTAAACCTACACCTGACACAAATCAGAGCTCTGACTAGTAACTTCTGCAACAAGTCCAGATTATTTGGCTGAGCTGCAGCTGCAGCAAAGCCCTTTGACCTCAAATACAACAAAAGATATTAAACCTATTCTGGAAAGTTGGCTGGGTTAGCGTCAGAGTGTGAACTCCTAAGTATATATTCTTCGAGAAGAAAACAGAAACATCAGTCAGCTTAGAAAACTGATTTTATTCCATCAGCAATCAGATGTTGATGCCTTATGGGACTACCCAAATGCTTTTCACCATACTTCCCTACTTACTACTCTCTACAGTCTCCTCCTACCCACATCTTACCACTCCCTGAATTCTCACCAATTTGAACTAAATTTCTATGAAGCTTCAGCGATCTCCTACTCCATCCCCATCCTTCGTGTAGCACAGAAAGAGTCATGCGTCAGGGAAAGTGCATGCAGAGCAGTTTTCTCCACTCTGCTTTCTGCTATACACTTACCCAGAGATGCAGAGAGAGCCTCAAGTTTTCATCTGGGCTCTTTGGCATCTTCCCTTGAGGGAAAGTTGAAGGAATTAAATGCATAAGACTTGGCTACAGGATCACTGAGGAAGGCTTCTGTATATTCTGAATAATGGTTTCTGATACCTGGAGTACATAAAAATCTAGAAAACAGTGAAATTACCTAGGCTAACAGAGAATATATAACTAGCAAGAATAAGATGGTAAATATTGAAGCAAGCAATGCAAGAGTGATCATGAACATATAGATCTGCTGCTTGGGAAATCATTCTTCAAGGAACATTCTCAGCAGCAAGGTCTCAACAGTAAAGAAGACAGAGCACGTCATTAGTGACAGGGAGATGAGCTCAGTCTGACTTTGCTTAGGTCCCTAGGAATCTCTAGGATGCAACAGTTTTGTTCAGAATTAGTAGGTATTTGCAGGGCCACTCTCCTATTCACAGCGAGTCACTACTTTTCAGATTGTGCTCCCAGTCTACCACTTCATGCCTGTTTCTGAAACATCAAAGTTTTAACTCGTACTGCTCTGTAAGAAGCCCCCTTATCTAATGTAGTGTTAGATTTGGTGTATTTGATAAAACTAATTATTTTCAAACTGCTGCAGAAAAGGAATGGACAAGTCTGCGCTCAAAAGTGGTGTAAGTCAAAGTAAGTTTTAAACCATTCTGACAACTGTTTGAATTCTTAAATCTGTTCTCTATGCTGCTCTACTACTGTTTATAGAACAGAAGCTGAAGCTCTCAATTTTATAGCCTCTGAAAAGACCTGAAAAGGATTCATTTATATTTGATTTGGTTTTATGCTGCTGATAGAGATAAGAACAGAATCTGCTTCACCAGTCACTATGTGCTTAGGAAATATTTTGATCTCCTGGGAGTAGGATGCCACTTAGATGAGATAGTTTAATGAATCTGTTTATTTCTCAAGGCATGTGTGCAATGTCTAGTATATGGGTGATTTTTATCCAAAGAAATAAGCTTTATCTGCTCATATGTGCAGACAATTTACACGTAACAGACCTTGTGCTTACACAAACTCTCAAGTAGCAAAAAAACCCCAACAACTACAGCAACAAAGAACAACTAAAACAGTCCCCTCCAGATGCAAATTTGGTGTGCAGAAGCACACATGTATTAGTGGAAATCAAGCCCTCATGACTCCTTTCAACTTTCTTTGAAGTCAGTAGCAAAATTCCCATTGAGTTCAATAAGAAAATAGGAGGCCTCTGATCCAGTAAAAAGTCCTTATGAGGTTTTATAAGGTCTTTACACAAAACTTTATTCCAGTTGTATATGAAATGCATTTTGACCCTATATCCACCCACAAGACTTTGAAGCTGGCTGAGAATAATGTGACACCTCCACTCTGCCCAGCCAATTACCGCTACTCAAAGCCCTGGTTATGCAGATGCAGGCGGGATTTCAGGATCCCCGAACAAGTTTTGTACATTACTTTACACTAGAGAGAGGAAGATAGTTCAAGTAACTTGCGTCCAGTCATTCAGTAGCAAGTTAGGTCAAGGCCATTTTTGGCCACTGACTCAGCCTCCCTCATGACAATGGACATGTGCCAAATGTGCCTGTTAATTCTGGTCAGTCTTGGACATAGCTGGTCACAGGGGATCAATCCCAAGACCAAAGAACCTGGTACAAAGAAATGGAATTGCATTAGGGTGGTTCTATTTCACTCCTTTCTGATCAAGTCCAGAGAGTGGCAGCGGGCATCTACTACTTTTGCTTGAGGGTGCCCAACTGCAAGTTCCCTAAGGGATCACTCATGTTGCTTCAGCTGCTCTACTTTTTACATGAAGTTTGGAAATTTGTGAGGCAATTTGGGAAAATTATTACATGCAATACTTTGCCTCCTTTCCAGTTGACGCATATCAAAAACCGTGGTCACCGAGCTTAACCAATACTGACAGGAGTCAGATTTTAGGCAAAAGCCAGTTGGATGGAAATCTACTCAGAAAAACAGGGAAAAGATGGTGATCAGCACATATAAACACTGATGGACCTGGCAGCAGCAGGAACCTCGAGCTGTTGATTTACACCTTTGTTATCTTTGTTTTATGACACCCAGATCACACTTGGGTCAATTAGGAGAAACTGCAGAGCTCCCCAGCAGCTCCATAAAACTGCTGCTCAGAGCCTGCATGGCCTACACTAGAGGAAAGAACCCTCTTCTGCACAAACTCCAGGGTTGAGGAGATAGAATGCACAACAAAGTCAACTCAGTGTGGACTATGCAGACCTCCACCTCAAACCCAGAAAAATCTCTGTGCATACTCTGACCCAGAATTCATATTCTTGGCTTGAAAAATGAGCTTTATCTACCTGATGGGAATTTTACCACACAACAGCAAGAAATGTTTGGATTAGAGCTGATCCAGCTACAAAAATAAGGTTGTTTCATGGTTTTACATATATATATGAAGATACATTTTCTTGGATCTTTGAAAAAGTTTCCATTAAATTGATCTCAAATACTGAACAACCTACTATTAGAAGACAGACATTATCATATTAGCCACTGAAGTCCTACGACTGTCTGAAACGAAGGCAAACTTTTCATAGAAAAGTACACACTAGTAGGCTGGATTCATTAAATGCTAGTAATTTTAGCTCAGGTTAAAACATCTGAGCCCTTACTGGGTTCAAGGGCACAGTATTAATCAACAAAGAAAGTTTCTAATCGAATTTGGCCTTGGGAAACTCTCTTATATACTCATTCTGGATGATGTTATTGTTTTTAGGGACCTTATCTATTATCTTGCTGGGAACAACTATCCACTTTAATAAAGTGCCTAAAATATTGTAATAAACACACAGCTTATATCAATAGCATCATATTTCCCCACATAGTATTTGTGTGTGGTTTAATTAGATGGAAGGATTACAGGAAAAGTTTGTGTCATAATGATTCTTTAAAGCGAAACCATAGATCAAAGTTCATAGCTGCCAAATATACAACTTTCAAAACAAGCTCAAGTACTGCTATTAATCATGGCTGCTGGGGGATTTGATGACAAAGATTAAACTGCTGTAAAGGATACTGCTGTGCATCAGATTCTTGCAACTGTCATCAAATACTCTGCCAACTATTAACAGGTCAGAGGAGTTGTCCGGCGTTTACCATGGGTGGCTCTGTCACTGCAGTGGGTGAGGCGGTCCATGCCACAGTGACAACCAGTAACGCCCTCAGAGATAGACGTTTGTGGCTTGCTATTTGTTATAGTGCAGCTGAAATCTGCCTGTAGAGCAAACAAGAAGGAAACGGCAGGAGCTCAGCTTCGCAGCACTGTATCTTCGCAGGAGCATCACTTCTGTGGTGTGGCTTCCTCTTGTTTCAGCAGGAGGAACTTCCCTCTGGCTGGCTGCATGTGAAAGTACTCACCTGTCGAGCTGAGGTGTTGTAAATTCACTTTCTACCTTATTTCTTAGCAACCACTTAGCATGGATAAACCCTTAGAGAGCACCCCAAGGACCAGCCCTCATTCCCTTTGCAATTACACAGACCCTCTCACCTTCTATGTGATCATATAATGTCACTGTGGGAAGTTGCAGTGATCGCTTACAGGGAAACAAAATATGAAGGAAGTACGTACAGCATACTTTGTAGGATGGGAGCCAGCAACCTGTGACCCACCAGCTACTGCTCTGTGGTGGGTCACTGATGGCCCTTAGGTGGCATGGAGAGAACTGTTAACCTGCAGATCTGCAATGCATTGCTGTTGCTGCTCATCTGCTGCAGTGTGCTTGAGAACGGGCATTTCTGATGTTCAGCTTTGCAGAATCTGAAACCAGTATTGGAGGTTTGCACTGAGCTGTCGGTGGAACAGATGTGAATGGCAGTCTGATGCAACAAGTCACTGGAGATTCAAATCCAAAACCACAGACTGTGGCCTTCAAAGTTTAGAGGAGTTACAGATCTGCATCCAAACTTCACAGCTGTGGCCAGCTATAAAACAAACTTATCTACAAAATGGGTTGGATTCAAACTATATTTGAATATCCTTCATCTCTGGGAAAGCTTGGAGACACATCTGGCTGGAAATTTTTAAGCATCGTCTCATCTTTGCTAAGAGTATCTTCCAAAAAATAAAACAACAACAAAAAAAACCTCACTAGAATGTTAAAGGCTTAAAATGGCAGATATTCAAACCTAGATGTTTTAAGTAGTTTGGCCTTTTACTTACCAAACAAAAGCCCTCATACTACCTAACATTTCATGAGTTAAAGGTACCTCCATGGATCACATCACTCCTTAATGCAACAGTTCTCTATGCGGAGCACAAGGACATGAGGCCAGGCAGATCATTTCTAGGCATCTGAGGTGGTATACTGTGATGTCTAGAGGTTGCTTGCTCATATACCAGCTTTCTTTTGCCTTCTCTTTGTTTAAAGTTTGTTTTCCAAGGCTCTTTTTTCAATAATAGTAATAATCATCATCCTATGGAGCTAAACCACTCAATATCAGTTCCCAGGCATTTGGTCCCTTTCTGAAAAGTTGAGAAAATTAAGGTATCCTCTTCAGTTAAAGCAAAGTGAAATAAATGCCAGCCTAGATGAGTTGCTTTATATTCATTGTAAGATGCTATTTAATTACCACCACAGGGATGTATTGGGTTGCATGGGCTTGGCACGTAATTCCGCCTGAGATCTGGTCCCTTAACACAGCTTTGGGGTCTGCTTAACACTTGTGAAGCAAAACTTATCTGAAGGATTATCAAAACCGCCTACACGGCATTTGCTCACATATCTTTGTGTAGCAGTAAGTATGGAATACTTTTTTAACATGGCATGTATCATACACACACACAGTCCTACCAAATTGTCATCTCAGTGATGCATCAAAGCGCTTCTGCAGATGCCTCTGGTAGCATTAGCGCATACACTGTACTTCAAAGAATACAAGAGCTATCCAGGAACATTTCTCTGAATTGGGACCATTTTATTTCTGCTTTTCTGGTTTCTACCATCTTATATTTAAGAATGGCATCTGGTTTTCTTCTTACTGAGAACCATATACTGAGCATAGTAACCAGGAAAGGGTGGGGAGGTGTTTTCCTTTGGGTTAGTGAAAAATATTGCCTGAGGAATGGAAACATTGCTTTGAGTGTGATACAGCCTCTATTTTTATTACTTTTCTTTGTAAAATACAATAAAAACATTGTGGGAAATATATAGTCAATTATCTGCAGTGGAAGCGAACGCAACATCCACCAGCAGTGGTCTGGAGAGGGAGACCAGCATTCAGGCCTCTCTTATCTTTCGGTGTTGGACAGACTGTGGCTCAGAAGGGGCAGGATTTAAAAACAAAATATGGTCATGTGAAATGCTTAACAGCTATCCACCTGTAGAACACCTTGATGAGCTAGAAGAAAGTGCCTGAAAACAGTATGAATGCAGCTGCTCCGTGGGTGAGGTGCTCAGCAACAGAAGGCAGGATGGTTTGGGCTCTGAAAATGTGGTATCCATAAAGCACAATGGGTGAAAACTCACTCAAGTTAATGGCAACATTACCACCAGCCACAGTGGAGTGCAGGTTTCCTCTAATACACTCTGAATTTAGTTTTGGCACCGTATTATAGCATCCAAGTAAACCCAGTGGTGTGCAAACGAACATCAGGGCGAGACCTACTCAAAATGGTAGCAGTGCTGACATAGGTAAGGTCTGTGCTGGGCGTTCACTGCAGTAGCCCAGCATTCAGGTAGCACAAGCACTTTCACATCATACTTTACTCCTCTCCCATGAGATAGAGATATATTCTGACAGAGCTGCGGCTCATAGATGCCACCACAGCACACGCATGCCTTACATTAACATAATACATTGCAAAAGTGCATGGTAGGATTGTAGGCTCATTTCTGCTCTTTCCATTCCTCCAGCCAAGCCCTGCCACAGAACTGGAGTGGGGAAAGGAAGGAAATGGCAGGGAACATTTCACTGTGGGTAATGAGTTTTTACTGTGGAAACCCACTTTTGGGTAAGATTTAATAGTGGAGCAAGTACTCCTACCCCTGAAAACTTCATCTGGTGCTTCTGCAAGCCTATGGGTACGAGCATGTAGATAACAGGTGCAAGCAGCATGAACAGTGACAATACTTCAAGAAGGGACAGACTTTCAAACCTGCTTATTTAGCAAGGAAAAGGTCTAGAAAACTTATGTTAAAAGGTTTAGCTTGAACCTTTTCAGATGAAGGGGATTCAGGTTTAACATAAGCAGTGGATAGAAACTATTCACAGTTCAGGTCCATGTCTCTCTCCAAGTATGTCCAGAAGATTCAGATTCTCACTTACTGGAACTGCTCTGTCTGGAGTCTGTCTGTAGTCAATTTGGACAATTTTGATACTGCTGTGCAAAAATAACTGGTGACTGCATAGGACACTTCCTTTTCAGAGGAACAAATACTTTCTCAGTGTCTGAACACAGCAACACTGATGAAAAATATTTGAAGCAAGTCGAATGCTCTAGAAATGCTATTTCCTTGGCATGTCACCATCTGTTAAAAACTGTGTGTCGCCTTGGCATGTTAGTGTTCTGAATGAACAGGTAAATGAGGAATAGTGTGGAAAATGAAGAACGAGAATTTTAATGTAGTTTTGCATCGACTAAATTGTTGTATCAGCACCTTTGTGCTAAATACAAGGAGAAATAGTGTATCCGAGGTCACGTTAATGATGAGCTCAAGTAACAAGTTGGCAGCTCAAGTGAAAAGACAGCCCACAACGATTATTACCCCCTTATGATAATTGCAGTTATTGAGATTAAAACCTGGACTTTGGAGTAAACATAAACAATAATGCTATGACAGTTTGACAGCGTAGTCAGAAGAGTGAAACAATGGTAATTTCATCTCTGAAGCGGGTATACAAATCTCTAAAAGTCTTCAGCCCTTATAAGCAATCTTCTATACAGACTAATTAGATCTATATTATCTTTAGAGGAAAAAAATGCCCACAGAATCTGTGAGCTACTTCTCACAATAACTAAAGCTCCCTCTCTTGAGCTGCTCACAATATAGACTTTCTAACAGTAATGCCATTGCTGTCTATGATTTTCTCCTGCTGCCCTCTGTTCATGCAGAAATGAGGCTTCTCAGTGTGTGATTGCACCATTCCATAAAGAGCCTTCTCTCTTATTAAAAACAGAAGTTCTCATTCTCTCCAGAGGCCTGATATTTATGATCAAGCATTTTCATGCCTACTTCTTTTGCCCTAATTCTGGTCATTTGCAACAATGCTGGTGTTAAGTGACTACGAAACCCTAGTATTCCAAAGCAATCATATTTTCAGGCTCTGTACCCTACGTCACATGGAATCATTTACTGCAGTACAATGGGAAATAAGGTCTCTACGGATAGCAGTATTTCTGTGGGGATAAATGTTGCTCATTGCTGAATAGAATCACAGCATACCCAGCTGTTTATTGGGTGTAAACTCTGCCTTGGGAATCCATGGATTTTGGAATAAACAGAAGAGAGAGTGAATGACCAAAGTAAGAGCACAGAGAAGATATGCAAGGCATCAAGCTCTCATGCAAGCACCTGGTCATACCGTCAAGAACCGTCAACTTCCCAGATCTGGCTGATAAGGGGCAGCAAAACTTGTCTTGGCAGCCGAGATGAGTTGGGCTATGAAAAATCAGCATGGCAAGGTACTCAGACCCTTCCTGCCCCAACCTTTTCATACAAATGACAGTGTGAATAGCAGACAGTTAAGCTAAAACATGGAAGGACTGTGGACTAGTTGGATCCTTGTACCTTGCTGAAGTGTCTTTGAGTTTCAACGCTTACCTTAGTGTCACTTTGCTTTTACTGGAGATGTGGAGAAAAAAAAGGCTCAAGTCCCTTAATTTTCCAAATGTAGAAAAAAATGTTTAGATACACACTTTAATATATTTTCTGTGGCATTTTTGTAAAATACAGATATATAATTATAGATATAAGGCATATATACCATTTACTATGTTGATAAAAAGCTAGTCTTTTCACAATGGCACACCAGTAAGTATTTACAATATGATTCAAATTTTAAGGAACAAATGTTTCAAAACATATTGTGTGGTTATATGAAAGGAATAATTTCAGGAAAAATATGAGAACAGCTCTAAAAAATTCCCAGGTGACAAAGTACATACTCTTGCCAGGGGCACCTCCACAAACATCCATGCACAACATCATGCATGTTCCCCTTGTAGGAACATGCATGACTTAGCTCTTCCACATTTCTACACAGTCACAGCCTTTAAGATGACATGGATAATTATATTGCTTATTCCTTTTCATGTACAGATTAAAACCTCTCTTTCAGCATTACGCCCAACTGCAACATTTTGAAGTCTTGGCTGGAGCAGAAATTACTATTCACAACTCCCTTGTCAATTGAAACCAATAGAGCTATGACAATTCACATATAATGGAAAAATTGCCCATCTTCTACACATCTTAGAACCATTTCACAAATTATTACTGGGAGTTTTCTGAACAGTGTTTTTAGCATTGCAGGTCTGCATCAAAGGACACTGCAATGCCAGAAACTAGCAAGAGAACCGAAGTACATGAATGCTCTTTGTTATCCTCACACATGAGCACAACCCAGCCATTCACCCTGAACGTACTGCCCACAGTACATCAGATGTAAAGATCATCTTCACCCTTCATGTACAGTCAGCATTTCCTAATGAGGCAGGGAAGTGCTATTAGCACATTTTACAGAAGAAAAAGAGCTGAGTGAATTGCACAGGGTCACTTGGGAAGTTTGTGACAGCAAAGAAGTAAACTCATCTCCTCCATGGCAGGCTCACCCTCTTATCTTCCCAGCTTCAGTGAGAACTTTCTAAGTGTCTTCTTTAACATAAACAAAATACAACTGATAGAAGTAGAGCCTTCTCCAGGAACCAGCTTAAAGTTTGTTGCGTTCTCTCTTTTTTTCCTAAATACTAAGGAGAGATAGAGAGAGAGCTGCTTCTGTACGCATTATCTCTTATCTACTGAAGAAACATTAACTGTTCTGAGTATTTTTTTAGGTTGCAGTGGGTTAAGCCCACTGTTTGCCAGGATAGACATTAGAACTCCTGCAAAATGTAACAATCCACTTTCACTGAAAAATGTAAAATCTGAGGGCCTTTTTCTCCTTCAGTGCTGAACAGAGAAGCATTTTCAATTGCATTTGTACTCACTTTATAACACCTTTATATCACCTGTGTAGTACAGAGGAGGCTTAGGGCAAACTTGAAGACAACTCATGCTCACAAGCATTAAAATCTCTTCCATACCCTCTGTGTTTCGGCTCCACCAGGCAAGCAGCCGGAAGGCAGCTCTCGCAGCAGGACCATGTGTACCACGACGGTGCAGGCACAGATGAGGGCAGAAGCATCCCCAGGACCGGTATCTCCCTATGCATTCGTCACTCTGGAGAAGCTTGATCAGGAGCAGATTTTGATCTGCATTCTTGCAAATGCCAGTTAAATCAGAGATGGGAATTCCACAGCAAAGACTGTTTGAGAAACAGAGCAGTAGTAGCCCCAAAACAGAAAGGAACTACAGCGGAAGACAGAGGGCTCCCTGGAGGGAGGGAAATAGGCTGTAGGTGTTATGCAGTGGCTTTCAAAGTAAACTATTAAAGGAATTTTGCCTATTGTAGTCCTGGTCCCAAATTGGCCACATTACAGGGAGGCAGCTAGGAGAAAGTTCTGCTTCCAGCAATACTTGTGGGCAAACTGGGTTATTCACCTAATGGCTACAGGCAATATACGTACAATTTATGACATACTGAGGACTTTTTCCTCTTATTAAAAAAAAAGGAATCACAACACACAAAAAAGGGTAAAATCAATAACGGAATTCCTCATCCTGTGCACCTTTTTTCTAAATCAAACCTGCATTTGCTTTAAAAAAGTAAAACTATAAAAACAAAGATACATTAGAATACTCTACTGTTCAGTAAATGACTTATAGGCAATATTTATGATGGAAAAAAAATGCATCAAGCCCTTCCTCTGACAAAAATGAAGCACCCCAAAGTTCATTCTGTACCAAGGAATGCCACTTCTTTTGCTGTTTATTTAAATCACTCACATCACCACAATTTGAATATGCATTATTTGTCTTCAAATACCTAATCATAAATCTAGACTAATGCAGAAAAAAAATCCTAGTAAGAATGCTGTGCCGTTGATAAGCTAAAAACAGCGTATCATGAGAAGGCAAACTAATCTTTCTGTTTACTTTGCAAATAATCCATTAGCTAAACTTCTATTTTAGGCTGGATGCTTGATACTTAACACTTGAAAGTCCAAATACCCTTCATATCCCTTATAACAGAGAAGAAGATTGTAAAATGCCTTTGGTGCATCAGCTTAACATTGCATGAATGTTTTAAAGAATCTCACTAGTACTACAGGCAATGTAAGTGGGCTTGTTTGTGTCCTTTAATACTCTAAGTGTCATTTCATTCTTTAAAGGGGTTAGAACAGAGGAGGGGGAAAGGGGAGGAAGTCTTACTTAATTTGTTGCATATGTCCCAACGTGTTACACAACTAAGTGTATTATACCAGAAAACTAAAGCAGTCTGCGCTGCAGAAAACTCCGTGTAACTCAAAATAGGAGAATAATCTGGCCGCAAACAAGTCAAAAATTCAGTGAAACTTCCTCTCATATTATATATACACACACTTTACAAGCTACATTGATTGTCCCTTCATATTCCAAAAGAAATACACTGTAGACACCAAACATACTGTACTTTTACTTAAAGGCTTCATCAAACCATATGTGCAGACACTTGAGAAGATGAGAGTGTCAAGCTTCCTAGGGTCCTAGAGTCAAAGAAATTCTGCTGCCCCCCACTGCTAAGTAAGTGCACTCCTTCTGCAGGGGGCAACATCTGCCGATCCGTCATGGTTCCACTCGGCGAGGACCCCAAGAAACTTCCTTGGGAAGAAACAATTTTCTCAGGACTGGCAGCCAGTTTAGGGGATGTTGAAAAGTTATATCCGTACAGCGCACAGGGACTGTGCAGTCTAAATGTGTTGTAGGAGCCTTGGTGGGTTTGATTAGTGGTAAAGGCATTGCTGGAAGGGGATGGCATGATGTACTGGAGCTGTGGAGACATCCCTGAAATCTGCATAGATAAGCCAGTTTGTGGGCAGCTGAATGCATCCCCATCATTGCCACTCATTGACATATTCACAGTTGTGCTACTCGACACACCAACATACGAGGGAGTCCTTGGGGGTGCGAACGTCTCACTGGTTTGGTTTGTGAGCCTGTTGTAGGTTTCAGCCAAAGAAGTGCTGTATCTGTTCAGGGTCAAACCTGAGCGGGCACAAGCTGTATAGTCAGCAGGAGCAAGGCTACAGAGTTGGCTAGTGTTGGGACTGAGATGGAAGGCTGGAGATGAGCAAGGGGAACCCGGCAAAAGGTGAGGGTGGGTAGAAGGCACTCCACTGCCAGATCCCTGGAGTAAGGTAGAAGAACCTGCATTTCCTGGAAGAGAATATGACAGTGTAAGAAGCATGTTGGGAAAAATTCATTATCTAGGTGATAGATCAAGACCATTGTCTTTTATAATAACCCTTGATGTGAAACACTTGACCCTTTTCACTCAGAGGGTGGTGACACACTGGAACAGGTTGCCCTGAGAGGCTGTGGATGCCCCCATCCCTGGAGGCATTCAAGGCCAGGCTGGATGTGGCTCTGGGCAGCCTGGTCTAGTGGTTGGTGACTCTGCACTCAGCAGGGGGATTGAAATTAGATGATCTTTGAGGTCCCTTTCAGCCCAGGCCATTCTGTGATTCTATGACATGATTCTATGACACAAATTCATGCAAAAAAATGTAAGCGCATACATGTGAAGGTTTGTGCGCGTGGCCCATGCATGTTTTTAAATAAATGATTTGTCCTAGAATGGAACACCAGCTATGCTCTTGTGACCATCACTCAGTGCATCCAACCTTTAAGCTCCAGACCAAAAGGCTACCTACTCTTTATTTCACCCTGCAAGAGAACTGCTTAGCAGCAACGATGCAGCCATCCAATTACCACACCACAGGAAGCCTTCTTCAAAGTTATGAATTTTGTGTGGTCTCTGTTATTGCTATGCTCCAGAGTGGGTTTCATGCCTTGCTCTGCGTGAGAAAAGCACCCTCTGTGTCTGTCACTGTCAAAGCACCACATAAGTGATCAGCTCCTTATCTCAAATGACAGAGGATCCCACAGCTAAAACTTCAGGAAACGCACTGGCTGTGTACTGTGCATTGCTATTTTATTTCTTGCAGCAAACTGCTGACAAACTATCCATTTACTAGTATCACAACTTTTTACACGACAAACACGAGTGCTGAGCGCTCCTAGAAATGAACTGCTTGCTAGAAGTGAAGTCTCTTCTGAGGACTGAAATTTTCCCAGCTGCAAGAAAAGCCTTCTCTTAGAAAACATATCTTCTGGGAAAGGGAACCTAGAAAAATGGACTTGGACATTTTACAGCCTCCCAGCCCAAAGTCTCTTAGCAAAGATGTTCCTGACTGTGATTCACATTAACAACCAGACAACTTGTGATGCAAAGATACACACTGCCAGTAAGTAAACATGTTTCTGTGATAGGTGAGCTAAAAAAGAAAAGTAAGTTTACAGTGAAGTTTGCCTCCTGCTTGCTCTTCTACTGACAGAAAACAAGCACAAAACATTATGAGATAGCTCCACATCCCAGAAATCCTAGGATTTCAGGTTGGATATTAGGAAAAATTTCTTCTCAGAAAGAGTAGTAATGCATTGAAACAGGCTGCCCAGGGAAGTGGTGGAATCCTTGTCCCTGGAGGTTTCAAGAAACATGGAGATGTGACACTGAGGGACATGGTTAGTGGGCACGGTGGTTATGAGTTGACAGTTTATCTTGGTGGTATTTTCCAAATTTAATGATTCTACATCAACAACTCCACTGTCTGAAGATGGGCACATTAAAATCAGGACAAAGTTCTAATTGGGTCTTTCACCAAGAGTCTTTGCCTAAGCTCTAAATCACTCTGTTGGCCAAGGCACATTAAAGATTTTGCAAGAATTCTAGTTTCCATTCTCTGATCAGCAGTAACTTCAGTAAGGTCCTTGACCTCAGGCTACAGCAGAGAGGGAAGCTCATGGCTGCAGTTTCCCTGCTCTCCAATAGTTCTGCTATGTACAAACAGAGGGTAACAGAACTGATCTGCCTCCTAGACAGGAGAACTTCACAGTGAGTTACTCATCAGTCTTATACAGTCTGACAAGGTCTGATGTTATTGTCTCCTTCTAGGCATTTTTAAAGCACCATCCCTCACCCCCACCCTCTGCCTAAAAATTTGCCCACATTCATCCCAAGTATCTGTGACTTCACACAAAAAGTTATTTTTGACTGCTCACATCAAGCATTTACGCTGAAGATTCATCAAGGGAATGGGCTAAGGAGAAGCTAAGAAAAGTGATTTCTTTGTGTTTCTGTATTTTCTGGGTTTGTTTGTTTTTTGCTCAGAAGATGTTTTGGCATATATTATCAAGAAAGTAGGTAGGATGTTTGTAAATTTGATAGCAGAAAAAGTGACAAATCAAGAGCAAGACGTCTGATTTAGGTGGAAAAAAGCTGAGAGGTTTTCTATATGCATAAGGATGCCCTGGAAACAAAGGAATTCAGAAAAGAGTACAGAGATTCCCCTCTGGGTCCAAACAGTCCATTTAAAAGCCATCCTCTTCTCCACAGCACTACTTCTATGATAGGAAAGATAAAGCCAAGAGACTGTGAACAAGAGAGCAGGAGAAAGCAAAACTTTCAAGCTCTGGAATACAAAAAAACTTATAGGAACTTTCACTGAACAATTTATTGGTCTTCAAGAATCAAGGAGGCTTTCCAAGGAGAGAAACCAATTAAACTTAGAAGTATTTATTCAATACATAGATAACACCTATTCTTTCATTTCTTTTTTTTTTTTTTTAATCCTAAACACACAAGCAATTCCCACATTTGAGTTTGGATGTTTACAATGGAAGTCATGTATAAATAAACCCTGCCTTGTGTACACAGTTAGAGCATAACACTAAATAAGAGTTTATTCTGTCCTTTAGTAGCTGTCATCTTCCTCCATGTGTGATGTGATTTATCTTTATGACCTAACACTTTTACTGCCACAGTGCTTAAGTTAGCACATTTTTTGTAACTTCAATTAATTCCAATGAGAGGTAATGGCCAGCAGTGAGGTTAGTTGGTCACTTTTTATGTAGGTGGCACGCTCATCGAGATTTCAGTAAGAAATGATGGACATAAAGATTTTTATATTAATGCATTTCTGTTTTGGAAAAACACAAAGACTATTACCTTGTTTAGGTATCCCAGGTATATCTTCAAATGTAAGTGTTCTAAGTGAAGGTCTCCAGAAGGCATAAGACTCCACCAAAGCTTCCAGTCCCATTCTATTTAGAACAAAAAACATCATGGCATCATGATAGAAAGCTGTATTTTGACACATTCTTCTGAATACTTCATCTCAAAAACACAGAAAAATGATCCACATTTCAGAATAAGTTCATTATTTTCAAGTTCATAGCTTGCAAAGAGTTTCCCATTTCCACAAGTTCGCTTCTCTATTTTGATTTTATTCAGGGCGTTGAGTTTATCTGAGTGGAGCTGGCTGCAATGATATTAAACGGTTTCCTACCATGACATTTCCTTAAAAGCAGCTGCTCTAACTGCCAGAGAAGCTATCTCCAATTTCTGACTAGAGCAAAGGTGATCAACTGACAATTGTTATTGAAGCAGGACTTCCAGTCTTTACTAATGAGCTCAAAAATCATACACTGTGAGCAATGCATGGGCATACAGCTCTTTTGGAACTAGAATATATAAAGAATGTTGTATCTCAGTCCTTAGGTGCTGGACAAAATGCCTTTAAATTAAATTAATGCCTTTTAATTAAATTAAAGATCTTGAATCATTTTCCTTCAATGGTGTCATGACTAAACAAAAATAACTACCTACACAATCATGGCAGATCATATTTAGAAGAATCTCTACGTCCATAAAGTAAAGGCTCATATGCTTTCTCACAGAATTTCGTACATAATGCAGCTGCAAGGTATAGTTTTGCAATTATTTTTGGCTTTCAAGCCCCAAAGGCCTTTTAAGTGTCAGCACCAGGTACGTACCAACTATGAATGCTTGCCTTTGAGCAGCAAAACTTTGTAAACTAGAATTATGCAAACAGCTCAATTTGAAGCTACCAACAAGTTATTCTGATACTGCTTCTTCCACATTGCATTTACAGCAGGATCACAAATGTATTCCAGGAAATGGTTATAAAGTATTTATTAGCAGAACCTCAACTAAAAAGATAGCCTTCATTTTCTGCAGTAACGGTGAATTTTCAATTCTAGTTAAAGTGGAGATAAAAGCCACCTCCTGGAGGAGTGTAGCCAAGGTGATAATTTATACAAGATGCTTTTGAACAATTTCCACATTTTATCACCACTCTAATTTGCGCTATCAAATGGCCAAGTTTATTTAACAAAACAGTTATGTTTTTCCTGAAGCATTTAAAGAGAGAAATTCCGGACCTTTCTTGAGTAAAAGTTTTTATAGGGTCAAATGTAAGGCCTAACTGAAGAATGAAACTATTCTCAGCACATAAATTCTGTTGCACTTTGCAAATGTACACGGAACACTTTTAAAAGGTGAAGCTACTGATTTCTGTAGAATAGCCTGTGGGACTAAAAGAGAATGACCTGAAAGGGAATATTTTGAATTAAGTAAGATAGTCACAATAATGAAATCAACATCGAAAAGTTAAATATAATGGTGTGCAGCACTTCCTACACTTTTCTCACAAACCAAAATGCCTAGGTGAGAAGTAGAACAGCTAGATCTATGAAGATAGCAATCTTAATATTTATGCAAGTCACTCCAAAAGTGACTTACTATTTATCTCCATGGAAATTACAACAAAGAGCACAATAAAACTATTTGACAAAGAAAATTCTCAGCTACAAAACAATTTTTAACAGTTGCCACCATTACCTATGTATTTTTGCCAGAGATGAGCAAGACCCATCAAGCTGCGCTCATACAAATCTGCACCAGAGAAGGTAACCCACTGACTCACAGCTGCTATGATGGCATAGCTGCTAGCAAAATGTTGCCCACACAATCCATCTTTCTTCAGCCTGAACAGATGGAAGCAGGAAGACGCCAAATCTGGACTATATGGTGGGTGTGGTAGGACAGTTCAGCCAAGACTGGCAATGTGCTTCATGGTCTTCAGACCTGGTGTTATCATCTTGCAAGAGAAAGGTTGTCTTCTTCTTTGGCCTTAAACTGGAAGTTTGAGCCTTCAGCAGAGTCAGTGTCACAATCCAGCAGTCAGAGCTGACGGTTTGTCTGGGTTCCAGGAAATCCAGAAGGCTCGCTTCTTTCCTATCCCAGAAAACAGTGTATATCACTTCACCCACTGAGGGCTGCATCTTGAACTTTTTCTTCAATAGGCACCACTCCATGACTGCCATTTTGACTCTGGCTCATCGTGGTAACACCACATCTCATCACTGGTAACGATGCAATTCAGGTAACTGTCACCTTCAGCCTCACCAGGGACCACCCTGGCACAATCTTTGTGATATTCTGTCATTGCCACCATTGTTTCCAGAGCACTGAAGGCAATATTCAGCCCTGTACACAATTCTCTGGTCATAATCCACTGATTTGTGTGGATGAGCTGATTGAGATGCTGTTCATTTTGTGGTGTGAGCTGTGTGTTCCATCTGGAACATTTCTTGACTTTCACATTGCTGTCATCGCTGCTGAAATGCACCACCCACCGCCTCACTGTGCTTTCACTCACTGTTTGGTCTCCATAAACATTCAGCAAGCATCAATGAATGTCAATGGGCGTTATCTTTTCTGCATGGAGGAATTTAATTCCACACCTTTGCTTCATCCACACTTCCATGTCAGATGCCATTTTGTCAGACTGCCTCTTTGCTGCCTGCTATTGCAGAGCAACAAAATGCAATGGAAAACTGGTGGGAAGGTTCAGCCTCTACTGCAATACCACCAACATTGGCCTCTGACATCATGGGTCATCACCATAACAAAATAGGAGGCATTATTTTCACAGCAGCCCTCATAATTTTTGTATTTGATAACAGAGTAAATTATTAATCAGTTGAGTAAACTAGAGCTTTCCTCAAAAATTTGAAACCTAAGCTGCATGCCCAAACATACTTATTCAGTGCCACGAAGCCTATAAAAGAAAACAGCAATACTGATTTCAGCAAACTAATGCCCCTTTGCAACATAGTATGCAGAGTCACTTCCATAATGAGTGCATTTATTACAGTAAAAGCTTTCAGACCTTATCTATAGCCAATTCCAAAACACAATTCTACAAGACAGGCTTCGTAGTTTATAGAAATGGGCTATAACTGTTTTTCCATTCAAAAACACGTTTCTTTTTAGTGCCTGAACCCAAACGATTCCTAGCAGCTAAACCAAAAAACCTCTCTGGATAGCCTCAGTACAATAACCAGCTTTGCACAGCTGCAGATGCAGAGCAATTTTTTTCTGACACAAGTACACAGACCAAATTCTGCTTCTTCAGTCACTATATTTATCAGGAAGTTACTGGTAACTTAAATGCAAAATAACAAGTAACAAAAGAGGACAAAGGTCTATTTATGCCAGGGCTTGGGACATTCTTTCCAGGCTTCAGGACAGGGTATGGCCAACTGTTTCTTGATAGAAGAAAAAAATCTTGGAAAACAGCAAATATGAAGTGCAAACTGAGAAGATACTTGCAGTGGGCTCCTGTAAATTTCTGTAACGCCATCCTTTCTAAAAATGTTCATCTTCTAAAAAACAATCTTGTTTGCTGTCCAGTCTCAGCATTTACTTAACTCAGGTGGAGGCACAAAATGGTCTTTAATGCTGTAGCCTCTGCTAAAAGAAAAGCTCAGTAAAGCAGCCAACAAAAGATACTCTCTGAACATTCCTACCAGAGCACAGTCTGCTCCCTTCTCTGGAAGGCTAGACCATAAATATAGCAGCTGTAGACAGCAAACGCAACGTGGTCACTGGAACTGATGTATACTATGCACCACAATTAAATACTGCTTTTTTTAGCTGAAATGCTTGAACATGCAATTCATAACAGGCTTAAGTATTTTGCATTGAACAATCTTTGCATAAAATACCTCATTAGTACTGGCAGCAGGGACTAGACCTAAGTCTCCGCTTTGCACTACTCAGATTCCCTACTGCTATTTTGAAAGAATCGTGGATCAAGAAAGAGCAAGCAATTAATCAGTCCAACTGCAACAGAAAAGGTGGAAACCAGGCCCACTTCAAGGTCGCCTATAGCCTAGTAAGAAAAGCATTCACTTGGGCAGTGGATTTAAAACTCTTTAAGCAAAAGAAACACTATGACACACATTTCCAGCCTCCTAAGCATGCATAATAAACATCAGGTTACTACAGGAGGGGAACAAGGTTCTCCCACTTTAAGAGAAAAGGAGCCACTCTATCCTAATGTGACTTGCATGCAGGAGAGTCTGGGATTATAGATGGATATAGATGCATATAGATGCAATTTGTGTCTCTAGCCAGGAGGGAGACTTCAGGAGCCACCTCTTCTGTTGGCCAGCTGCGCTCTTTCCTAATTTTGTCAGCTGGGTATTGAGAATTCCCATTCCCAGGACAGTATCGTTCCTACATACTCACTGCAACACCCCAAGATCACAGCTTCCAGCACCACAGTGACATGGCCCCCTTGGCTTTACGTACTTCCCTACTCCCATCCTGGAGCACACTCTGGTCATAACCTCAAAAAATCACAGACTTCAGTCTGCATTAATTCAATTTTCAGCCTTCACAGTATGCTACAGTTTCCAATGAAAGGTAACCTGAGTACATGAGTCAAGCCACATGCCAATCAGTTCATGATCTAGAGGGTCAGAGGAGGAGGAACAGGAAGCCACCACTGAGAACATTAATGGGAAGCCTAAGTGCTCCCTCAGGGAGCCCAAGTCCTCAGACTAATTTGTCTGTAAATACAGGTATTCCCCTCGGTATGAAGGACATCTACTGCCACCCTTCACAAACCAGTTCTGTCAGCAACAACAAGCCCACTCCTTCCCCAGCACCTACCTGTTACGTCCTGAATCTCTAAACCCTTTGGCAAAGGGATTCCTGTCAATCTTCAGACGAGTTATCTGTGAAGATGATTAAAGAAATTAACAGCCGCAAATTCAGGTAAATAAAACAAAAAATGACTCTTCTGACAGTGAAATATCCTAGCTCCTTAACTTAAAGCAGAAACATCTTACCATTTGCATGGTTTAAGACAGGTCTCTTGAAGGAGAGCAAAATAAGGCCCAGCCTTCTGACCATTATTTTTGCAAATCCCCAGAGAAGCTAATAGGTATTTAATGCTACTAAATGGCAGGTTGGAATTCTCGAGGAAAATCTTCTGGCAAATGTCATTCTTCACCTAAGAGAGTACATTGCTTAATTGCAATAAAATTTAAATTAAATTTTATTTCCGTATGAGTCAAGAAGGAAATGTGAAAAGAGAGATTATCACTAGGCTATTATACTCTATTAAAAAAAGAAAATGGCAAAAAAGAAATAAGATGCTTGTAATTTACTTAAATAAACTGCATTTACACCAAATAATTATGTTTCATTATTTATTTGAGTCTATTTACACGGTTCTCCCTTCGTGAAGATGACAAGGCATGTACACTTTCCCAAAATATAGCTGTAATTTCTTATACGGAGTTAATAAAATATCACAGCACTAAATATAGTGTCACTCTGTATATTAATACTTAAACAAGTTGTAATAAGAGCCAGACGCTGGAGTCAGGCAAACTGCAATTTAGTTTTGACTTTGAGTGTGTATGGACCCAGATAAATTTCAGTTAATAATATGTATGCTGAATCCAGTTAATGAAAATTACTGCAGCTGTCTTCAGACCTCAGCTTCTCCTTTAAGATCTTGGGGCACCTCTTTCAGACAGACTTTTGACACAGGTGGAGTCAGGCTCAAAATGCTTGAACATTTGACCATTTATCTACATCTAAAGGTACCTTTGAAATTCAGACTCCTCTTTGCCTTCTGTTTCAATGCTACATTTATAATTAAGACACTATCAACTTTAATGCTGTCAACTTAAAACTGCAAGATCATCATTAAAAAAAATTACTTCTTATACGCATCATCTAGCCCATATGGCCTGAAGTGTCAGCTATCGCCTCTGGGCGCTGCTGCAATACTACTAGTGAAAGCTACTTGTAATATTACAAGGGTATTAGACAATTCTTCTTGTTGATATAAGCAACATATCTCGTTTTTTCCTGCCTCTCATTTTTCTGTTCTACTCTGAAAAGCCCGTCAAATGCTAAGCAGAAAGTCCAAGTTACCTGTTGATTTTGGTATGCTGTGACAGTGGTGAAAACTGTCTCTGGAAAGGAGAATGCTTTGACTCCTTCTCCTGAAGGGATAGGCTTGACTGGGGACAGATCATCTCCACAGTCTTTTCGGATGACGTGGACACGAGGCTGGTATTTATGCATAGAGTGAAGGATAATCTATGCAGTCAAAATGAAAGGAAAAGATAACATTTATTAGAAAGGACACCCTGCTGCTCCAGGACTAATGGCTTTTTGGAACAGATTATGGCATGTGTTTACCATGCCACTTACTGGAAATCAAATGTTTTCTTTAACCTCTGAAGGTTCTTATTACAGTAGTCTAATCCCTGTGCATTTATGTTATTGCCAACTCCAAGCATTTAAATAAATATGACTTGGGAACTGCAAAATCAGGAGACTGGCTTAAAAAAAGGGGAGGGAGGGAGCCCCGCTGGAATTAGGAAAGTTTCATTGCTTTTTTTTTCCCCACTTGAGCCTGGATTTGATCTAACAACGATTAACAACAGCAGCATTTGCCATTTGTTTTCAAAGCCCTCAGGTTATGCTTAGAGCATTTTTCTTCCTGATATCCAGAATGCTGGAAACATGTCTTGTTTTGAACACAATCTCAGACTTTCATGCTTTGAACCAGCAGAAACACAGAGTAAAGTAACAGCAAAACCCAAAACTCTGAAGCGTTAGTAATCCTAGGTTTGTAACACATATACAGACAATGAACATCAATACCCAAATCCCTCCCAGCATACAAAAGCTCAAGTAAGAATAGAGGATAAACAAGAACTGCATGAACTCATAGCGCATTAAGTTAAACAAAAATAGTTCTTGGTATTGTTCCCAAGTTTTAGAGGAGATTTAACATACACATTTTTTTCCTCTGTTTTATTCTACTCCACTTCAGCTAAAACCTCCAAAAAGAAGATTTCAAGAAAAAAAATTTGAAGCTTAACTATTATTTTTGGAAGGTCTAATAAATTAATAACTTGATAAATAAATAGCCCTATGGCAACTGGCCTGTGCAACCCCTAATCAAAATTCAGGGGAAGTTTTTTCATTTCCTGCTTCATGAGTAGCCTCAGAATATGTATGTGCTCAGGCACTTGACAGAGCCTTTATGCCTGAATGCCAGATACCATGGAAGCTCGTTCATCCAAATGACATAGAGGACATTGCATTCATTTGGCTAAACTAGAGTTTGGATAGTTTAATATACTTGGCCCTGGCCAAATGACATGACCCCATTTTGCATAAGCCAAGTTTCTGGATAATCATGGTTTTTATTAGCCTGCAAGTAAGGCTTTGACAATGACATCACAGGCTCCAATTAATTTGCTCAGGGAGCGCCCTATGGATGTTCTCATATGAGGCCTTTTCCTAGTTTCTGAAATCTTACATAAGCAAATGTGCATTCTTTTTACAACTATCCTTTCAGTTCTCCGTGGGCAAAGATCAACAAAATGAAAACATAGTGAGGACGGCGCATTTTTGACCCTGTTTTCCTCTGAATACCCAGGGATACCAGGGAAGGTACTGGTGCAACAGAAAAAAACCATTAAGGAAACCCCTTTCCATCATTTGACCTCATCTCTATTCTGTGCCTCGCCATCTACCTGTGCACAACTGAGCATGCACACTAGCCCGTATGTGGTGATAATGAACAAGCTATGAACAACTTGGTTCATGTATCAGAACAAGCGAAGTCACAGCAGCACGGGAATGAACACCACAAGCAGAGCAGTAACACTATGCAGACAGGGTGTGGAAGGAGAGGTGAATGCAATGCCCACTCTGAAGGCCCGGCGCAGAGCTGGGCCCAGGCATGGCACAGAGCAGAGCACTGCCTGCACCCTTGCCATGAGGCTCCCTCCCTCTGGCCTTCCCCACAGCCACACCACCACAACTGAGGGACGCCAGGCATGGCTTCCTCCCTCCCAGGACAAGCACAGGGAAAGGCCTTGTCACGAGGAAGTTTCAGGCTCTTTCCTGAGCTGCTCCAGAGGAAGCACAGCAACATTTTACCCCTTACTCAGGGGTTGGAAGCTTCCCTAAACATGCAGCAATAGCAAGTGGGCTGTTCACTAATATGCCCTAATACTTACCAAGCGAAATCTCTGTTATCAAACACAAGCTTCACTCCCACAGTGCTATAAAGCAGCCATTCTTTCCCACATATATTGAGGCCCTGCACTCGAGCCCTTCACCCTTCCTGAGTAGGTGTGAGCAAACAGCACAGTGGCTCCAGTGACAGCCAAGAGGGACTTTGCCCACCAGCACTGTGCCATCACTTCCCAGGGCAGCAAACCTCTCTGACATAGTGCAAGTCCTCAGAGTTGTAGCACTTGAACTGCAGCAGTTGCCCTGACATTACTATCAGCCTGGGCTCAAGGAGGAGGCAGAAGCCATGCAGGGCGAAGGCCACAACAACATGGAAGCAACATAAAGTAACAGAAAGCACCCACAGGCACACAAGGCTTGCTCTGGTCAGAATTACCTCACAACAAGTGTCTGGAAAGGTGCTGATACAATGAGGCCTCAGTGCTGGCTCTCACCTTAGGTGCTGCCACGAGACAGATGTCACAGCCAGCACCAGTGGGCCCAGTTCTCCTGTGGCATGGTGCCATCATCCTCACCTCACTGCTGTGATCTCCAAAAATCTTCCTTTATCAAGCAAAGCCCATGCAGAAAGGCTTTCTGCAGTCAGGGAGATGTGTGGAACAAGAATTTTCTCCTCACAAACAGGAACTGCAAGTGCTGATATTTTCCAGCTTTTCATTGTGACAAGCCATAGGGGCCCAATGACAGCAAGCAGAGCTTGCTGCTTGGAGCCATGGCTGGGAAGGGCAAGAGCCCACCACAGCCTCCACTTTCCATCCCACTTTCAAACTGAGGATGGTAAAATCCACTAAACAACCGTGGAACAATTAACATGCTAACAGCCTAATTTTCACTCAAAGTTAGATGTTCTTCAGCATCATAAAATATTTAGTTGAAAAGCACAGAAAACAGCATCAAAAAATAGTGACTTTTGTCCTCTGTTGAAATTCAGACATAAAGCTGCATTAAAACAGAAAAATTGCCCAGCTCAAATTAGACAAAGAGACCCATTTTACAATGCAGCAGTTATTCCCCAGTCTGGAGGCAAGAGGTACTAACGCGTGAGACAAACAGCACCGCAACCATGAGCGACCCCAGTCTCAACGTCAACTGCAAGACACAGATTTACTTTTCCACATCTTAACAACTCAGACAAAAGACAAGAATGCCACAGTATGTGTCTCAATGATCTGACTGGGCTTTAACGTCCGTATAGGCACACAATCTTTCCAAAGTAAGGAATTTGCTCTGGGCCTCTCTTCTGAGATCAAAAATACACAAGGAAAACATCTCCTTACAAATCCTGCTTGATCTCCTCAGCCTACAAGGGGAACTTATGTATCAGAGCAGCCTACGTGCAGATGTACTTCAAATTCCTCCACAGAACAGCACTATAAAATCATGTCGTCGCAAACTCCCACTCAAAACACTGACGCAAACAGCAGAAGGCAGCAAGAAGCGTGATTGAGCAGCCAAGCGAGCTGCCTCAGAAATGGCCATCTCCCTGAACAAGAAGCTAACACCAGGCCGGTGGGGCCATTTGCCGCAGGGCTCGCACAGTGCGAAGCAAGCTGGCTGCCATCAGTTACTACCACCATATAAATACCACACAGAAATACTACCTGAGCATCTGTTTGCAAACACAGCCACCGTTCCCATGAGCATGAGTCACTTCTGTCAGTGGCTCTGGGAGTTAATGCTCCGGTAAAAGGGCTCTGGGTTGAGCTCACACAAACTCCTGACCTCAGTGGAAATTCACATGTGCAAGGTCAAAACCGAGCCCTAGGATTTTAACACAAACACTCTGCAAAAACTGACAGCTTCAGGGAGCATAGGGAGAATAAAGGAAAGATTTCAGCAAGGATTGAAATCCCAGGACCAGGCAGGATGGAATGTATACAGAAAGAACAGCTAAATCCTGATACTGCTTGAGCCACTGGAAGAAGGAGGGCAGAGTGCAGAGCCCCCATAGAGTCTTCCCCGACCCATTCTGCCTAAGCAGGAGGAGAAAAAGCTTTCTAATAAAATAAAACACACCCCACCTCCCACAACAGAGGTGGAAGAGTCAGAGCTCTTGATGTAAAAACAAATATTCTAGGGACAGTACAGACTTGACCCTAGCTCCTCTAATCCACCATCCCTCCTCTGGTACCCTCTTGAGAAAAATGGTTCCTTCCTGCTTATGAGAAACAATTGTTTTTTTATATTCATCACAAAATATGATTATTCGTTTTCCATTGTTGCTGGAGGCATTCGAAGTCTACATAGCTTTTTCAATACAGCATTCCACACTACCATAGCTTTAAAAGAAAAAATGTACCCATTGGAAAAGACACTTTTCTGCTTTCTGCTTTTGCCTTTTCTGGTAATTATAAATGACATGTTTGCAATTTCCCAGATTTAAGAAATATGAAATTATTTTGCAGTCATCCTTCTTTTGTCCTTTTATTTTAATACTTGAATTTCCATTTTGAGGAGGAGGGGTGCTGCCGTAGCTTTGAATCAGTTCAATGTGTCCCAAATTGGTGCACTAGAGCTTTGCTTCACTCATTTCCAAATCAAAATGCTTAAGTAAAGACCAGAAAATTTATATCCCTCTGCATTATGAATAATGGTGTGCTGTGTACACTACACAGGTTTCAGTTCTGAAGAAAACCAAAGCTAAGATCTGGGATGGAAGCATATAGCAGTACAATTCTCTACATATTCTAGAATTTATAATGGAGTATTTTGCAGCTGCACGTGCATGGGTGGACCCCTGCATCCATATGTTGCCACTTGGAGACCACTGAGTACAAGAACCAGCTCTCCACCAGAGAAGCAACATTCTACCTATTCGCATCTGCTTCCTTTTGTGAAGGCTTTACAGCAAACTCTGGACTCGGAGAACGCAACTCCCACTCAAGGAAGGCCTCAAATACAGAGTCACTGGGGAAACTAACGGGACTACCCGTGCAAAGACCTACACAAACACTGCCATCTGAGACTCCCTAACTGCAATTCTGGAAATAAGCAATGCACAATATCTTTTCTACAATCTCAAACAAAAGTGCTACTAACTCAAAATATATAAATATGCTCTTCCTTTAAAAAGAATATGGGTAACACAATTACAAACAGTATTAAACGCAAGGGAGACTCTTTGTTCTCGCTATCACATTAGCTCGTCAGTCTAGCCCGTCTCCCATATTCCTCAGTCTGTAACTTAAAAGTTTAAACTCCTGTGCAATTTGAGTACAGTTTCAAGTCAAATCTCCTTTGCAAGCAGACATGGGGGAAAAAAAGTGTCATACTCAGAATATGCATCACAAAATACTTGGCTTAATGTCAGAGTTACAACTGTATTGGAAGATGCGTGTAGTATCTTTGCACCCTGTGCCAGGTATGGTTTCTCTCACTCCCATCTGTGAAGGCAAAAGCATCCCACTTAATAAACTGCGCTACACTAAGGGCAATGGAATCCACATCCTGTCTCAAAACTTGCCCCTTAGATCTGAAAACTCTACTACTTCAAATTCAATGCTCCTTTTGAAAGCAAGCCTACGTTTGAGATTTATTACTGGATTTTTCCAAAATTAAAGACTTTGCTCTGACTAAAAACAATTCTCATTTTTTAAATATTTCCTAAGGTGTCAAATAAAACTATTTTAGGGATTGCTGGAAAGATACTGGCTTACATCTGTCATGTTTCAACAGTTTTGAAGAGAAAAGGAAACATTAACATAACACATTTTGTCACATTAGATAATGTCATAACTAAACAATTTAGAACTTGCAAACAGAACACTCATACTGCATACGTCTTCGCCAGTTTTTCAGAAGTAATGAGCCTCAGCTGTGAAAGGGTCTCGCTTCATAAGGTATGCAATAAATCATTATCGGAGCGAACCCAGCTCCCATGTTGTTCGTTTTTGACTGCAATTATTAACACCTCGTGGGATTTCACACAAATGTTTAGGTTAAGAAAATAGTTAAGTGTATTTTTATTCGCATGAAGTTATTACACACTATTAATGTTTCTCCTAGCCACTTGTGAATTTAAATGTACTTTTTGATCAGAGCAGAAGTTGCAAGTAACACACTTGGTGGGAAAACATGAGAGCAATTCTGCCCCTTCGTATTAGGCAATTTAGCCTTGTAAAGTCTGACTTTGCAAAAGGAGTTTTATTTTTGAGGGGGGAGTAAAACAGCAGGCTCTAATAAGCAGTTAATTATCAGAGTAGAAAGTAAGCAGATTTTAGATCTGGACGGTAAAGTTCCACAACAGCTTTGAAAAGTCAAGCCTATTTCTGGCACCCTGAAGCTTTATGTCGGAGTCTTGAAGGGCTGAGCAATGCACCTACATATAATACCGTAAAAGAGCAAGTACTCACATGCCCCTGATCATCAAGTTCATTATTGGTGAGCTTCAGTTTGTCGAAGCTGATCACTTGTCTCATCCACGTCTCCCCGGAGGCGGGTGAATCGGGGTGAATATAAACACGAGGCGGTACCGGGGAGTCAGCGTTACCGGCCACCATCCACTTGGAACTATGATAAACATACCTACAAAAAGGAAACAAACATCTATCTATCACCACAAAATCTGGAATTATTTATCAGACCCAGTCTGAATTAATATATTAGGGTCCACACAACTACAGCAAGAACCCATCAATTAACTAGCAAGAAAGGACAACAAATGTGATTATTTTAGTTTCAAAAGACAGGTCTGGTATGCGCAAGAGGAAGGTTAAAAACTGTGCTCTCATCCCAAATCAGTCTTCCTAAAATCCATAACAGTCTTCACGCTAGCCTCTATGCTGAGGTTTAAGCTGGTGTCAAGTCATTGACTACTACAGCTTCACTCTGAAAAAGCATCAGCAAACAGGGCAGAATATGGTCCTACATTTATCAAATCAAGTAGGAATTCCATATTTGGAAGATTTAACATGTTGAGTCTAATATAAGAGTCTATAAATAAAACTTCTGAAGGGAAAGAACATTATGATTGGGAAAAATAATGAAGCTATGTCAAACTATGCTCTAGCTATTTCTGCAAGACCATATTATTTTTCCTGAATAGTATTACAGAAAGGCTTGAAAATGAAAAAACACAGCTTGTATTTCATTTGATAGGCCAGTGCTGACAAAATCATTTTCTCATAAAAGCAGCGCCTGCTTTGGTAGAAAACTTATTTTAAAGGCAGGTATTTCATATGGCAATTAAAAAAGTGCTAAATAAAAATGCCAAGGTCTTTTTTTTCCAACTACAATAAGATTCCTGTGAATCAGTCATATTAAAAAAAAATAATAATCCATGAAAGACTATCAGATCATATACTCGTACAATTTGGTTCCAAAGTAGGAAAAGATAAACAATGATCAGAAGCTGAAATGATCCAGTGCACACATCCCTTCACACAGTTCCCATCGAGCTGTAAAAGTAAGATCTAGAACAGCGATAAAATCCTCCCCTAGATCCTGTCTGGAGACAAGTTCTCAACCCTAAACCACACAGTCAACTGTTGTGACATTTTGCCACTTGCTTTATATTTGTTATTTTATAATAAATTCATACTTTTCCTACAAAAGTAAATAAAATTCAATTTTTTTTATGACAACAGTTTAAGCTTCCTAATATTTACAATGAGGTCCAATTTTGCTAGAAATCTAGACCTAGCTTTGATTTTCTTCATTCCTGTTCAGTTTTGCAATCTGTTATGACAGCTGAAGCCTAGGCTCAATGTAAGGCTGCTATTGCATCTGCAAGACAATCAGTTTTCAAAGCCATCTGAGCAGTACAAGTTAAAATAAGGCAGAAATAAATGAACGCATGGACTGCATACCAAACAACGAGAATGGGAATCAAGAGAAACAGTAACATCCAGAAGGAAAACTAAATACATGGTACTAAAATACGATCGCAGAAATTTAAGTTTGCCAACTACGAAAATACCGCCCATCACATAACATTGTTAAATTACTTCACTTATCTGGGGACTACATATCTCGTTGCGCAGACAGTGCAGACCAGCATGAAAGTATTTATTTTAAACACAGTTTACTTTGAACAACTCATACTCAGCGTAACTGCTTTTAATATGAATGTTTTCATTCAATTTGAAATACTTACCTTCTCTTCCTCTGAGTTAAGAAGGTACTCAGACCTTCTAGGAATTATATGCTTAGATTGCTAAGTAATTGCAACACAAATTTTAAAAATGACTTTTAAGCTGCACTGCTCTGTTCCAAGGGAAAAAAAAAAAAGGCATTTCTCCCCTGTGATACAGCCAGAAAAGTGATATGCACTGGACATGCTCAGCACTTCTACCTGCACCTTGCTGAAAAACAACATCAAAAGCGGTAGTAAGCAACTGCTTACATACCGCATGAGAAAAGGGCAAAATTACAGTCAGTGTGGTAAGGCCACGCAAAAAACATAGGGCGCTGTTTGTTTAGGAAACAAGGAGGCATTCCTGATGAACCAACCGTTTAGTCTTAGTTTGAAATATTCTTACTTCTACAATTAAATCTGCAGCGGTTTTCCGCCTGTTACACTAAGTATGGGGTTGAAACGATCAAAACAGCATTGGTAGGGGCCCACGCCTGCCCCCGCTGAACCACTTGGTGAGGCTGCTCCTGGCTGCATGGAGAGTGGGAGCACGTTTGTAAAGCACGACACACAAATGTCCCCAAGTCGCAGTGACTGCTGCGGGCCCGATCCTGCTACCATTGCTACAGGAGCAGGGCTTCAACACAGTCCAACACGCTCCCTGGAACCGCAGCTGGCCTCGCAGCAGTCAGAGCTTAAGCACATCATTCCTACTCTCAAATGCTGGAAGAACAACTACTTTTGTTCATCACATTATTTTTCAGACTATTATGCCACTTTTTTTTTTTTTTAAATAGTAATTAGAAACACTACCCTTTGTGAATCTAAGCAGACAAATATCTCAGTGATAAACTGCTACTGAAGTAAAGAATCACTTTGAAGCATGACCAAGAAAGCTTGTATGCATTACATTCTAACGCCATTCAGTCAGATGTTAATGCTAGAATGTCATTTGTTATTGCCATTTAACGCTAGAAAATGCAGCATTTTCCTACCTATTTGTTAACAGGAAATAATTCCCATTGCCATGATGAGGAATAACACAGGATAACATTTCTTTGACTGTACCACAAGCACGGTCTGCAGAAGCAAAGGACGGAGCGCTTGCCCACAGCACACGTACAACACGAGCCAAAGGTACACACAGCTCCAGCAACACTCCAGCTAGTTCTGCTCGCTTGGCACATTGATTTTTTTTAAATGTCCTGGTTTGACAACAGGAGAGCTGAACACCTCCTCCTGCTAATTTATATGCTGTTAATATTGCCTTGCAATAGCTAGGATCCCCACAGCGCACATCGTATGTCTTCCGCCCAAAGCCACCATACCTGTATCTTTTGTTATCCACTGGCACAATATCCATGGCGATGTAATACTGCTGATGGGGGTCTAAACCAGAGATCTTCACTCTCATCGCAGGAAACATCCGCCTGAACATGGAAAGAGAAAGGTCGCTTTTAATGCGAAACAGAGTGGGGAAGGGTTGTTTAGGAGAAGGAACAGCTTCGTGGGATTTTCCTCGTTCTTCCCTTTAGCCCACAGAGTCCTTTCTGCTGATTCCAGTTACACAGCCATGAAACGGCCCATTCGATATGTCAAAACAGATTTCAGAAGTGCATTCACTTGAACAATGCTCCGTATGTTTTGGGATACGCTTTGGGAGTACAACCATTACCACATCATTTCAGCTTTATTGTTAGACAGTAAATCATTTTGTTTTGAGGCTGCACTTCAGCAGTGTGCACCCTTCAAGCCCGTTAGCTAGAAACGTATTTCTGGAGATGTGCAAACACCGCCTTGGTCCGGGAGCACAGCAGTGCTGATTGCCAGCTATGCCAAGTGACAGCAGCAAACGGCACACTGGCCCTCAGCACCCTGCAAAGCTGGCTCTGCGATGACACAGCCCGAATGCTGTGAGGATGCAATTATAAACCCAACGTGCTATGCCATAACCGAACAATATGGTCTTTATTGAGACGGACTTCCTGTCTGCAGCCTGCTTAGGTAAAGCGCAACGGCTGCTCTGCCTTTGAGAGGTACAGTAAAACTTCTTTATTGGAAGCAGAAACGGGCGTACGGGCAACTGAAAAAAATACGTTCGCAATCTACATCCTTCTGGGGAGAAAATGGAGTAATTAACTGGTGCTGTTGTTTCAGTGTAAAAACACATTTCTTATTTCAGCGTGTGCTTGGCACAGCTTTTATCAAGAAAGTTCATTCTTGACGCTAACAAAGAAAACATTGCAACACTGCGCTGACTGCGAGCAAATGGAAATGACTGGTCTGAGCCCTATAAGCCTGAAAGCCCTTCTGATTAATTATTTGCTGCTGTTTAAAAAAAAAAATCAATTAAAAGTCGTTACCAGAACGAAAAGCCCCATCTCTTTTATTTCTGAAAACCCCGAGGGTAACTGCCCACATACGGGCAGTGCGCTGCCATTGCGATGCACCTGTAAGGTACAAAAGAGCCCCCTGCCCGGGCTCCCTAAGACAAATGTTGCTTTGTGCTGCTGGAGACTGCGTTTCCATCATTAATAAAGTCCCTCTGAACATGCAGAAGGTAGCATATGGATCCAATAAAATATGTTTTTGTAATTTCTAATAAGTTCGGATCCGCTTATACTATCCAGGTTTTGGCCATCTGTACGCACTGCGAAGGGAAAAAGTTTCCCCTCCGAAGGACACAGCGCGCAGACCTCACTCCAGCGAGCGGGGAAGCCCGAACGCATACAACCAGGGCCGCCTCCCTGCCCCGCACGTCCATTTACTCGGCGCAATCCCACCCGCGGAGATGCCTCGGCTCGGCCCGGGCTACTCGGCTGCCCGGGTGCCGTTACCTGCCCGCTTTGGTGATGATCATCTCGGTGCCGATCTCGTGAAAGCGCTTCCAGAGCTCGGCGCCCTGTAGCTCCACGCGCGGCGTCTGGGGCGCGGGGAGCGGCGAGCCGGGCCCGGAGCCCTTCGGGGAGCCTCCGCCGGGCGAGGCGGGCGGGGACGCCGCCGCGAAACCCTCCTCGGCGCCTGCGGAGAGAGCGGACAGGAGAGGAAGCCAAAGGGCCGGGCCACGCCGGGCGCTCCGTCGCGCGGGTTTCGTTCGGGCGCGTTTCGCTCAGCCCTCCAGCGCGTACATCCGCGTTATACAGAGAGATGCCGACAGCCTCGCGCATCCCGCACGGAGACGTTACGAACTCCTCGCCCTCCCCACCGCTCCCCGGGCCGGGGCGGCACTCACCGGCGGGCCCGCGGGCGCAGCCCGGCTCCATGTCGCCGCCGCTCCTGCCGCTGGTGGCCGCCGGGCTCCCGGCGCAGCAGCCGCTGCCCCCTTCGTCGTCCGCCGCCTCGTCCTCGCCGCCCACCTTCCGCCGCTTGGGCTGCCGCGGGGGCGGCGCGGGCGGCTGCTGCTTCTCGGCCCCGATGAGCGCCTCCACCGAGAAGGCGTGAGCCTTCAGGCTCATGGTGGTGCCGGGCGAGGCCCGCCGCTTGTCGGCCATGCCCCCCCTGCAGCCAGCGCCGCCCGCCCGTCCTCCCGACCGCGCCGGCTGGGGCCGGGGCTTTTCCTCGCCTTTCTTTTTAAATCCGAGTTATCAGCCAAGTTTTTTTTTTTTTTTTTTTTTTTTTCAAGGGGAGGAAAAAACTCTATTCCTTTTTGCAGATGCGCTCTTTTTCTCCCCCTCCTCCTCCTCCTCCTCCTCCTCCTCGCTCTGCCCCGTCTGATGGGCCCAACAGGACTGACATGGGTAACAAACGCTCTGCGGACACAAATTAGGGCTTGTAATTGAAATTTGTTGCCTTGATCTGTCAGCACTTCCAGGCAGGAGAGCGCGGGGACGGACCGCTCATTAGGGCCGCGGGGCGGAGGGGCCGGGCGGGGCCGCGGGGCGGGG
>NC_034411.1:77311377-77320292 GCF_002078875.1 Numida meleagris | reverse complement strand
CGGGTGCTGCCGCGGGACTTCGTTCCGTTCGGGCCCGGTTCGGGCGGGGGGGTCGGAGCGCCGCTCGGCTGTCGGGGGTCCGTCGCGGCGCTGCGAAAGGGATTTGGGCGCAGCCGCTCCGACGCCGAACGTTGGACGTAACCACGGCCACATTCAGGTGCGCGGCATAGGCACGGGGAAAGCCCTTCCGAAATCCTTTCCGTGAGCAACATGATGAAAAGCTGCAGATTTGGGGCAGACACACTTTGTCGTGCGTTCCCAGGGAAAAACTATCGGGATGTTTGTTTTGTTTCCCCTCGTTCCTCTTTGAGAGTTTGCGTTTGGGGGTTTTGTTCGTTTGTTTCCGGGCGGCGGAACGGGACCCGGTAATGGCACCCCAGGGAGAAGGAGCCGCCGTGGGGGAGACCTGAAATGCACTGTAGGGTTTCACCTATCCCGAACGCGCGGTTTGTGCCCCGTTTCAGTAGCGGATGGGCTGCTTCGTCGGCGAAGGGCTGACTGCTAAACCCACCCAGGGATGACTTATCCCCGCGTAGCGTTACCGGCGATTAAATTGTTTACAGCTCTTTCGAGGCACGAGGGAGTGACAGATCAATAATCGATTAAAGAAAAAAAAAAATCACCACCACGGTGGAAGGGTTGTGGTTTACACCCCGATAAAATCCCACTGCGGGTCGGTGGGGCTGCGGGGAGCTCCCGGTGCCGCGGGGTTCGCTCTCCGCGCTCTCCGTCAGGGACGCGTTCAGCGCTCTGCGGGCTGAAGCCCGTCTGCGCTGCCCGGCCCCTCCGCCACCGAATCCGAAGGAAATCACATGTGCGAAAGGGGTCGGAGCGTGCTAAGCTCGAGGATCCCGCAGGAGCTGAACCGCCCTCGCGCCGGGGCTGGGATCGATAGGGGGAGGTAGGAAGGAAATGGCTCCGGGCTGCCCGAGGGCGCTCCGCGAGCCGCCCGCCCGCCGAGCTCCGACGGTTCCTTCTGCGGCCCCGCTCCTAAGCGCCTCTGCTGCCACAGCCCCGGCGGGGCCGGCGGAGTAGGTACGGGCCCGGCGCAGAGGGACGGACGGAGGGAGGGAGGGGGCGCCGGAACCCCGCCGGGAGCTGCGGGGACCGCGGGGTGGCCCCGGGGGGAGGCGGTTCGGCGGGTTGCGCGCATCACGCAGAAGGGCTCCATCACCCCGCTTCGCGTTGGTGGTGGTGGGTTTTTATCTTTTTCTTGCTAGATTTCTGTAGATTCCGTGTGGCGTTGTTTTCATTTCTTGACTTCTTTTTCTTTTGGTTTTTCTGTTTGTTTTTTTGGGGTTTTTGTTTGTTTGTTTGTTTTAATACAAACTCAAACGGGATAGATTTAAATGTACCAAACAACGTGCGGTCCATATGTCTGTGAGATTAATTTTTTTTTCTTATGGGATGCTGAAAGAGAGAAGAATCTTTCTATCTAGCGGTCTGCTAACGGAATAATGCATATATTCAAAGCACCTTTCCGGGGTTACTTTTCTTCCCGGACCGTGACACGCGGTGCGGCTCTGCGGACACTCGGGTGAGGCGCTGCGCCTTTGATGCAGGAGAGCCGCACATTGCGGCTTTCGAAAATAAAAAGATGTTGAAGCCGTTTTCTGCTGTGAAGATATTTATTTTCCTATTTCGTCTTCGAGAATGTCGGGTGCGGTTTAGGAGATCCTTATGGCCGTGCATCGCTGTTCGCGGTGCGATTTCTGTGAATGTTTCCGAGCGTTACTCAGAGAGGGACAGAATGTTCGCGGAGCGCTTCACTCTTTAAAGCCCCGTGTGCTGTAACTTCCCAGCAGGGAAGCGGAGGAGCGGTCACAGAGGAAAACATATCATTATCCAGTTTTTCCCCGGTGAGCCCAATGGTTTCTCACTGACAGTGGGCAGCTGACGGGGCCGCTCAGCCAAACAGTGAGACAGTACAGACGGTGGCGAGAGCTGGGCGTGCAAATCGCGTTTTTGTGCGTCCCGAGCGCACCTCCGCCCGTTTCTTTCCCTTAGCCGGTGAGGGGGAGGAATGGGGCTGAATTATCATCTCCGATTTCCCATTGCCGGGATGCACAGAGAACCTGGAGCGGCTCTCACGGAGCTGCAGCTCTCTGTCCCAACAGACCTGAGATAAGGTTAAGAGTGGCTCTGACTGAACGGAAGCCACTCCGTGGCCCCGGACGTGGCGGGGTACCACAGTCCCCTGGCCTCCTCCCGCCGGGGCTAAAATCCGGCCGGAGCGGACGCGGGGCTTCGCTTCGTTACCCACGAACGTGCGTCGCCTTCCGCGGGCGCCCACCGCGCGGCTTCACCCCGCGCTGCGTCGGCCCCAGGCCCGCGCAGCCCCCTCTGCTCGTCCCGGGGCCCAGCCCTGACCCGCCGACCTCTGCGCCTCGGGGGGATCCCAATATCCACTGCCCGACCCCAGCCTCCAGAAGCGGCTGCTTCCAGCCCAGGAGCCTAGAATTGGGAACCGGGCCGGGGGGACGAGGGAAACCCCTCCGCCCTCCCGCTCATGGAGCCCAGAGTCGCCTGCGGTGACCCCAGGGTTATCCTGGGGCTGCGGGGAGCCATTGTGCAGGCATCCCTTGTCACCCCTAAACCAAGCCCGACGTGCCGGGAGTACTGCCATCGCGGCGCGACGGTGTCCCTCACACTGGCTCCGTGAGCGGGGCTAGAGAAAGGCTTCTCGGTGCTGCTGGAACACGTTGTCCCGACTTCAGCCGGGGCGGCCGGGTGCGGAGCGGGCAAACGGGTCGCGGCCGACGTCGCCGCCTTGTCCGGCGGCAGCTGCGCGTCGCGCCCGGCGCGGGGGCGGGCGGCCTTTCTCTGTCCTCTCCGCCGAGCCCCTTGGCCGCCCGCCTCTACCGGCCGCTGCCCCGCAGCCTCAGGTCTCGTTTTAAAACTGCGGAAAGAAATATTCGCTCGCCTGCATGCTGAAGGGTAAATAAGATCAGCCTACGGAAATAAACGCTCAGCCGACCGATCGGCTTTCCAGACGGGTGAAAATGCCGAGGAATTGCATGAAGGAATTGAAAGCACACTTTAAACGCACCCGCGTTAAAATTATAGATATTCTGGTACTCGTGCTTTATAGCGCTTAAATTACTACCTTAATTCGGAATTATGCAGCCACGAACATGAATCATTTTGAAGGAAATCTCCAGTCCTTAATATGACGCTCCCACTTACATTCATTGTTCGTTTCAGACAAACGATTTTTAAGAAGAACCTTTTCATGGCCGCAGTCTCAAAATAAACGTTTGCAAACGCTAAATGAGGGCTGAAGAAACCTCCGGCTTTACTTTTTTATTGCTTTCCTATAAATTTAACTCGTATTTTCACTATTGTCTCAGGAAAAATATGAAAACATGTATGGAATTAAATTAAAATAGGTAGCTTTAAATCACCGTAGTTTAGAGTAGAGCCACTAATTGGAAATATTTATGTTTGCGAGGCTGGGATTTCGGCAGTAAAAAGATACAGCGTATCCCCGTTTTGTCATAATGCGGGGCTACGGGAACATTTGTATCGAACCATTGTAAGAAACGATGTGTAGTTAAACGGCGTTTGTTAAGCAAGGCTTGTGTCTTTTTATGGCAGCCCTCGGTCTTTAGTCGGGGCCAGTTCTCATATTACACGAAATGTACTTTCAGAAGTCCTACCTGCTCCAGCTGTCCAGGAAAAACTGAATTATGGCACTAGGAAACATATGGCAGTTGCATATTGCGCGAGTAAGGTACATATGAAAGTTATAAATTTCTTTTTTAAGTAACCATTGTAAACGCATTTTTATAGGTTTCACAGTATGTATTACATCTGTAATTTTAATTTTTGCAATATACCTTTCTTAAGATACCTAGGTTTTCTGTACCCCAGGGAAGGAAACGCAAAGAGACGTTTACGCGTCAAAAAACTTGCTGCGAGCCAAACAAACAAACGAGGTAAATAAGCGGGGAGCGGGAGCTTCCGAGCAAGGGAAAAGGCCACTGTGCCATCTATTGGCAACGCCGATAGTTACAGAGCCCGAGCGTACCCGAGCGAGGGGGTTCCCTTCTTTGCGTACTGTGCGGCGAAGGGTCGCGATCAGAGTTTTGGTATATTGCAAAATAATGAATACAGACGTTTTCATAGAAAAAAATAAACAAAAAGGAAAAAAAAACGGAAAGGAAAAAAAAAGGAAGGACAGCGCATGTATTCCTCATTAATTAGGTCATTAGCTCACAGAGGGATTTTTGTAGCTAATTGCAAACTTCTTGAAGCGTTCGGATGGGAGAGGTTTCGATTTTTTTACTTTATTTTTTTTCCAATTGTTTTATTACTAAACCACGTCGAAGAAAGCTTCTTTTAATTATTATGGTTTATTTTATTTTAAATGCAAGGTTACGTAAGGACTTAGAGCCCCGAACCAGCGCCGCGGGCTGCTTCCTCAGCCCGACTTCCCCCCGGGACACGCGGAGCCTCCCGCAGCGCGGGGCCCCTTTCCCGCACCTCCCCGGCGCGCTCCCCTCACACGGGGCCGAGTCGGGCCGGGGACAGCGACGGCCGCGCTCCGACCGCGGGGCCCCGGCACTACGAGCGGCGGAAGCGCTTCTCCTCCTCCAGGAGAACGCTCCCAGCGCTTTTCCCGTTTCCAGGGAAGGGAGGGAAAAGATGGCATTTCCCCATCGCTGGAAAGAAACCGAAATCATGGCAACGTGAAGGGAAAAGTCACTTTTTTTCGTGTTCCGAGAGCGGATCGATTGCTGAACGAAAGCTCCCGCCCGGCCGCCTCGAGCCGGCTCTCTGCTCGCGAGAGCCCGAGCTTGCCGAGGGGTCGGACGGTGGGGAAAGCCGAGAGCCCTTTGTCTGGGTTCTGAGCGCTGTGATTTCCCTTTCGCTGTCGTCCTCGTCGAGCTGGGGGGGAGGGGGATCCAGGGAGCACCTGTATGTGTCGGCTTGAAAGATGAATCCCTCCCAACAACGAGAAGAAAAAAAAATCCCGAAATAAAAACCGAGACAATTCCCTGTGTCTAAAACCAGACCCCAGAGGACGGGAAAATATAAAATCCAGACCATACACTCATCCCCTTTTACTGCTCTTCTCGGTGTGAACGTGTGAGCCGAGGGTGTTTTACAAAGTTGTCTGAGTTCCTCGGAAGGCCGTTCCCGTGTTTATAGGCGGGGGGAATCGGAACGCCGCGCTGCCCGAAGCGCACCTTCACCCGAAGGCTTGGCCCCAGAGCCCCCCGCTTGGATTTTCAGCTCGGCCCCGGGGTGGAGAGCAGAGCCCGCACCGTCTCGGCGAGGAAACATGTTGATGGAGGAGGAAGCCGAGCTCCAGCTGGGCAGCACCGCACCGGCTCGGTACACGCACGCCGGCTCCCAGCGCCCGCTGCAGCGGGGCGAGCCCCGAGTCACCTGGAGGAAGGGGTTCAGGCGGCGAAATTCAATTCCTCCGCCATCAGACAGAGCAAAAAACGTGCCGAGGAACATCCAGGAGATCATTTCCCCCGAGCTCCTTTATCAAGTACTGCATACATAATATATCTTTGGAATATATTGCTTTTTCGATGTGCTGAAAGGGAGACAGTTATTAAAAACGGTGCGAGCGTTCTGCTTGTAATTACCCGGGGAGCGGGGCGAGGCGGCGCAGGGGGCTCCTGCTGCGTGTCACAGAGCCGCGCTTTGCAGCCCCTCGCCTCTCGGGTTTGCGTGTGCGGAGCCCCTCGGCGCCTTTTTAAAAATAACCAAATGTGCCCGTGCATAAGCATACGCGTACACATAGTAATGTACGACCATCCATTATATTTAGATATATGTGTATGTGTATAGAAACTAACACACACGCACACATATTTATCGATGAAAGCTTCCCCATTACATAAAGGCACGCCTTGTGGTCGGGATTCTTGCAATTGTTGGCTTCTGTAGATAAATGCAGTACTTTCCTTTGTTGTTTGACTTTTTTTCCCTCTTTTTTTTCCTTTTTTCCTCTGTTTTTTTCCCCCCCCCTTTCTTCTTATTTTTTTTTCTCTCTCTCTCCCTTTTTTTTCCCCCTTATTTCTTTCTCACTCTTTTCTCAGTGGAAAGTGCACAGTAAGTGTGAAGTATACATCATCGCCTGAGGAATTTGTCTTGAAAAGTCCTCTCAGCCCCCTGGTGTTCAAAGACTGAAGGATGGTTATTGATTATTGCACCAGATCAGAGCCTGCATTAAATGCTGGCGAAGCAAAGCAGCCATTGGGAGGGCCTGACTCCTGCCTGCGACGTTGTGCTGCTGGGGCCCCACAGGGCCTTCCCCAGGAATGCAGAAATACACCTTTAGATAGAGTTGTAAATATACAGATATGCGCACACATACATGCAGGACCTTGGTTGGCTGGAGGGGGCGAGTGCTGAGCTTTGCCCACGTATTCAGATGGATGAGCTCTTATTAGTTCTCACCACACCCAGTCAACCCTAAATCTGCCGTTTGACCCATGAGAAGCCTCCCTAAAGGGACACTGGAGTGGAAGGGGGCTGAGAACCCTTCTGACAAGAAGGTCAGTGCCGGTGTGAACTTCAATACAGCATTTGCTTGGGCTCTACCCTAAAAGCACCTATATATCCCAGGGATATAAGAGGATCCTTGGGATCACCACCTCCCTGCCTCACCACGGCTCCCTGGGTGGCTGCAGTTCTCCTTGGGCTGCACACACACATGGACTTTGCCACCACAGCTGGTGATGTTACGTGGGCATGAGCTTCCCTGTGTGCCTCAGGAAGCATGGGGTGTTAGCTGGTGAATGCTAGCTCTCTAGGTCTGGTGCATCTCTGGCCAGTACAAAACACAGAGGGCATCTTTTGCTATTACAAACTTAACCAGCAGTAAGAAAATACAGTGCTGAACACCCTAATTTCTGCTGAGGAAAGATGGTGTTGTTTTGGGGGCCAAATAGAGGAGGGGCCTTGGAAGGTTCTCTGACCTCACACCTTAGTTCACAATGTTTCTTATCTTCTACATAAAAAAAAAAGGATTAAGAAAATTGATTATAACCTCAAGATGCATTTTAAATTTTGTTTTTCTTTGAGCTGCTACCTCTTGAATTTATGGCAACTGAGGTGTTTTGATTTAGGAATCAGAACATCAACTACCCTGTTGTGTCCTGTCACAGCATCTGGTATTTCTACATCCTCACACAGGTCCATTCTCAGACTTGGAGGAATTTGCTCTGGGAATTAGGTTTTGGACCACTTTGTTTCCATTTTGCAAAGTCAAAGATGCTGCAGTGAAATACACAGTGGTTTCTATTTCTTCCTCTCCAGAGGGATATTTAACTCCTATTGACACTGATGTGAGTTATGCATATGTCTAAAGAGGAGAAGAGAGTCTTAGATCTTTTTCTCATCATTTACATGGGATCAAAGGAAATCAAATAGAGTTAATGAAGGGCCAGATGGTGCTTTGTGTGTGCTCTGGAAGACAGTACAAGAGAATGGGAAGGAATATCTATAGTTTAACCTGGCAAAGAGGAGGAAAACTTACTGTCTTGTTTAATGGGCACTGAAGCAAGTATGCCATATCTTCAGAAGTGGGAAAGATTTGCTTGTTTTTTTCTCTCTCAGTAGATTTTGGAACCATGGCTAGAGTTTCGGAAAGCACTGAGTGAAGGGATTCCAGACTCTGGAATCATTCATATTTAGTCTTTTTTGGAAACAAAAATTTCTTTGGACCCAGTCAATTCTTTAATTTTTGCTTTTAAGCTGTAGGACATGGACACTCCTCTAGTCCATGGAAAATGTGTAACTTAAGCTGTTATGGGGAGGCAGGGCTGTAGAGGCAGGAGAGCCTTTGATTTGGATCCTCACTGTGAATGAGACTTTGGCAGGAGAGGCATAGGATGCAGTAAACTTTACCAACTGTGCATGCAGAGCAGCTCATATCCCAAAAGATGCAATCTGAGTCAGGACCATCCCATTCTGTGCCTCTGTGCCAGGTCTGACCCCTCTCCCTGCTAGCTCCTTGGCTCTGGCAGCTCCAGCTGCCCCCAGGACCTTGAGAGTGGAGATGATTTTTGGGGCATAGCTAATGACAAGTTACTTCTACCTCACCACAGGTAGGATTGTTTGAAAAGACATGAAAAGGGTGTAGACCTTGTGCCAATCCTGCTGGGCTCTTTCTGATGTAATGTACCTGAAGGTGTCTTACTTGAGAATTAGTAGAGGAAAATGGAGACATTTTTGTGGAGGGTCACGCCCACACATGATGACCTTGCAGGGATGAGTCTGTGGAGGCAGTACAGGCCATTGTATTACTTGTCTTGTTTACATCCCATACTTGTTTTAATGCATGACACACTTATTCAAGAAAAAAATGTCTCACCAGGCCAGATTTCCCAATAGCTTGATGTCGTGTGTTGGCCTTGCATGATACTTTAATGCCAGCTGTCAAAAAAGTCACTTCAGTGATGTTCCCGAAGGCTCCCTTTGTTGACAAAGTAGCTTACTGGACTTATAAGACTTTGAAAGCCTGGAGGCTTTCCTGTTTTAAAAGCAGTGGGAAGAGATGCAGCTAACATCTGTACATTTGTTTAAGGATGCCAGGAATTGTTTGTGTCTATGATTTATTTTCAGAAAATTGTATCAAGAGTATTGTAATAGCAGCATAGCCCCATCTTCTCTTTGCTCCGGTACAAATCTAATGTTATAGCTCCAGCTGACATTATTTCCACCTGCTTTAAATGTGTTCATGTGCCTCTAATCCTGTGTGCAGCTTCACATTTGTACCCATTTCCTGTATTTTATAGGCACATGTGGTATGCTGAGGTTTGGAAATGTAAGCTCTGATTTTGTGCTGCTTGCTTTTTAACATTCATTTTCCCTGGCTGTGCTTTGAAAGAGAAGAGAAGAGAAGAGAAGAGAAGAGAAGAGAAGAGAAGAGAAGAGAAGAGAAGAGAAGA
>NC_034411.1:77219148-77311235 GCF_002078875.1 Numida meleagris | reverse complement strand
GAAAAGAAAGGAAAAGAAAAGAAAGGAAAAGAAAAGAAAGGAAAAGAAAAGAAAGGAAAAGAAAAGAAAAGAAAAGAGAAGAAAAGAGAAAGGAAAAGGAAAAGAAAAGAAAAGAAAAGAAAAGAAAAGAGAAAGGAAAAGAGAAAGGAAAAGGAAAAGAAAAAAAGAAAAGAGAAGAAAAGAGAAAGGAAAAGGAAAAGAAAAAAAAGAAAAGAAAAGAGAAGAAAAGAGAAAGAAAAAAGAAGACCTTGAGAACGTCCTTGCTCTTTTATACATCTAGCACATTTATTGAGTGAGTGTGCAGCAGTTTGGTGGGTTTACTAAGCAACTTGACAGTTAATGGGATACATCTGCAATAGATTCAAAAATAACGGGCTGTTTAGAAATATAGAATAGACTAGCATTCTTGTTCCTTTCAGTTCTTTTGAGAATGTCATATTTGCTTTAACTCCACAGAAGTTAAGGTTCTGTTAAAGATCTATATACTCTGAGATTCATTACCAACTATAATAAAAATAATTAGACCTGACACTTCCATAACTGCTATTATATTAAAAAAAGTTATTTATTTTTATCTAAAGGATCTAAGAAACTACATTAAACAGCACCAGAAAACACACATATACCTGAATCTACACAGTGATGAAGTTTGAAAGCCAGCCATTGAAGAGAGAGTCCAGACCTCCTTTTCTGCAGACAAATTGGCTGTTTCACATCAGTGACCCATACTCATGTGCTTCCTCACACCTATGAAAAGAAGAACAGAAACATCAACATCCTTCATCTGGTGCACCATGACCTATGTCTGGGAATCCTTTGGTGCTCAGGCGTGGAGATTCACTCAACTGGGGATAGAAATCCCTAAGAGGAAAACCCAAATGAGCAATCTTGTATCCCTTAGAATGTGTCTGTGTTTCTTAGACTGACTTCTTCATGGCACAACAGTCAAGAGCTACTCAGCCCATTACATTAAGGTTGATTTTTAGGGCTAGAGGGAAGCCCATGGTGGTGTGAACCTATAGGAATGAACAGTGTAGGAGAAGAAAAAAACATTCATGCAGAGCCTGAGTAGATATACTTAGTGCCCAGCAGTTCCAGAGGGAAAAAAGAGAACAAGTGGAACAAGATGAAAGAAAGAATAGAGCTTTCCTGTGCCTGAGTAACTTCCTGTATGAGGGGGCCAGTTCATCTAACATCTTTACTGCAGCCTAATTAATATTCATTTGCAAAATTTTAGATGGCTTCAGATTGGTACCGCATGGTAATGAAGACATATGTTTTTGGTAAAAAGTTGATATGCCCCCTGTGGCATGAATGTGTCTAGCCTTGCAATCCATGGGTCACTTTTTACTTGTTAGGGTCAAAAAGTTGGTAGTGGGAAGACCTTCTTCAGACTTCTTCTGCAGTTTGCAAACAAATTCCCTATACCTCCTTGCCAAATGTCATTAAAAGCCCCGACACGTGTCTGTTTATTCATCAGAATGAACAGAAGTGTAGAAACATAGTGCTAATGTTTATGTTCTAATTAAGGAACACATTTATGGTGTCTCCCTTAAAAATATTCTCCTCAGAGAAAATATGAGCCCAAAGCTGATTTATCAGGTTTAAATTTAAGAAAACTATATTGTCAGAATAACCACACATTCCTTTTTGCACCACTTTTGAAATCTGTTTCCTATTACCGTCTCTGCATCAGACAAATACAACGAAGTTATTTACAGGCTGTGAAAGATACTAAATCTTTTCAGAGTAATATTACATTGGATCACAAATTCTCACTTTTAATAATAATTGACAACAAACTAAAGCTAAGGATATTCACAATTAGTAACAACAGCACATAACGCTCTCCCAGCTCCTTGTATCTTCAAGACCCCTTGCAGACATAAGCTGCCAAAGCCTTATTAGAGTTTGCTTGGGAAGGATATTCAATACTGTTATCTCCATTTTAAAGATGGAAAAAGAGGCTCAGTAGGATTGTGATTTGCCTAGAAGCCTCAGAAGAGTTTAATTGCAGAAACAAGACCAGAGCTGGTGAGCTCTTGGCTCCCGATTGTGTGAGAGAGCAAAATACATATTTAAAAGCACATTTTCCTGTGCTGTAGGAATCCCAGTTCCAGTGAACCTCAGGGCTTGAAGAGCACTGGGGCAACACGGCTCCTCAGGGGCCATTTGGGCTCCCAGCTCCCATTAACTCTGAGTGATTTTGGAGCTCTTGAAAACTCCTTTCAGTCCTTTGAGGAAAATGTACAACACCTGTGATTCATAGACGTGGTGCATGCAGAGGCAGTGCAAAGGCTTGGTGCTAGGCCTGGCCCACGTGCATCTCTGCTGCCATTCAGAAGCCAGTGGGCCAAGCGCTGGGCAGGTCCTCACAGACTGAGGAGCTGGGGGGGCTGGCGATGTTGCCAGCTCTCCTCACTGACATGATTTCCTTGGGAGCAGAGCCAGGAAAGCTCTGAAGGCTGAGCCCCAGCTCTCTTGTAAATTTCAGCTCTGCCGTCAGGAGGAAGGCCTGGCCCCATGCACCTTGCTCTCCACCTCCAGGAGAAGTGGGAGGCTGAGCCTCCTCGAGCTCTCTGTACCTCTCTTTCTGATCAGCCCCTGCCAGGAAGGGGGGAACTTGAAGCTGTGCTTATATGTGTGCTTGTGTGTGTGATAGAGTTGCAAGAGGGAGGAACTGGTTCAACATCAGCTGAGCTGGGCAGCAGAAACCCAGGTGGGAAGAGTCACATGACAGTGTAAGCTGCTGTCAGGTGGAGGGGTGCATGATACGTGGCTCCAGGATGAGTCACGAACATCCTAATGACTAAAGAGCTTCAGTGGCTCCTAGTATTGGAGCCTGGGCATTTCTTCCTTTCCTCCACTCAGCCTTGCACCGCAATGGCCTTGGAGTTTGAAACCCTTCAGATGAAGAAAGTTTTAAACTCAAAAGCAGGAACAAAGTTGTTCCACATGTGTGCATGCATTTGGCAGTGTCTGCATCTTTCCATTGCCCAAATCATTATCTTTTCCTTTGATGATGCTAGCCTACAACTGAGAACCTGAAATAGGAGTGGTCAACAGGAGACAGACTGGGTATAGCATGGAAGAGAACAATGGTGATAACCTTGGATGGGAGAGAGGACACCAAGAGCATGGGTAGAGATGGGTGAGGGACAGCTTTGGAAAAGGAAAGGGATCACTGCAGCATTAGCTAGTGTTGCAGTTATCCTTCAAAGACCAGATGCCCCACGATTTTCTTGTCAAGTTTTTAAACTTCATTCCTTGACTTTTGGCCTTTGACAATACTAAGAAAGATGCAGAAACCATTTACAGCATGGTCATAGGTATTTCGATAATCAGGAATGCTTTAGGGGCTCCATCAGATTTAAACTTTTTGGGGAGGTGTATGGCTAAATCAGTTCTTACTGCTAGGATGATCTCAAGGTAATTCTACAAAATGAGGTATGAGAAAAGCCTCCGTTATGTGGGAGAAACATCCAAGGTAGAGGACTAGTCTTCTAGGCCAAAACTTATTAAAATCAAGGGAAAAAAAGTTTTATATGGCCTTGTGCCTACCCTTCGAAATTTAATTGAATTTGGAGTAGGTTTTATAGATGGAGGGACTGATGGTATGAGATTAATTATTTATTGAAGTGATGGCAAACACAAGAAGTAAACTGGCCAGCTGGTCCTATCGAAGGTATAAAAAAAATCCAATGGGTTTGGACAGGATAAATCAGGTAAAATCTCTGGATGGTGGAATGTCACTCCGGGGGCCAGGATGAGGGAAGGTTATGGGTCTCTGGGAAAAAAAAAATGCTTTTTAATGTTCTTCTTGATTGAACATGTTAATGTCCCATAGGCCTGTTCTTTACATAATTCTGTTTGTACAAGATGAAGGGGGTACCAGAGCTTTGCCAGCTTCATGTAACTCATTGCAAAATCCTTGAAAATACTGTTTAAAAATATTTATGCAGGAAAAAAAAGTTATTTCACACATTTCTAGTCAGCAGCCAACTTTTAAAATAAACCAATCTGTCCTCAGAAATAAAAAAGAAGAAGAAATAAAGATCCAAATTCACAGTTGGTGTAAATTACCAGACTTCCACTGAAGTTAATGTGGGGTTGCCAATCTAAACTAACAGAAAATCCAGTTCAGAAACTGTGAACGTCATTTTAGAAGTCTTTGAAATAGGGTCTGCGAACCATTGTGTGTCTGTAGAGTACCTCACAGAATGGCAAAAGAGTGGAGAGAACCTCCAGGTACTCCCAAGGCAGTGAGCAAACAGCAAACTTTGACTGAAATTTTGCTTGAGAAATGCCCTATCAGTTGAAGTGTTTAAACAGTACGGATAAATAGCAAGTATTAATTATGCATGATTTGTTCTCTAGTGAACCAGTTGACGCAGTAACTACAGTTTTCTCATGCTAACATAAATATTTAACATTTATGTTAAAGCTAAAGATTTTTTTTTGTTTGTTTTGAATTCTTGACATAAACAAAGAAACAGTGGAGTCTTATGTCTCTCCAGCAGGTAATGTATCTGAAACATGGAAAGTTTTGTCCAGATGAACTGTCTGGTGACATCTCCTTTGTCATTCACACTCTTGCTTGCAGGGGACTGTAGAATTTGTAAAGGCATATCCAAGAGCCAGAAACTCAGAGCCTGTACCTTCTCTCTCCTTTTTGAGTTTGAAAGGGTGACCACAGCACCCCAAGAGGGAGCATAACGGTTATTGTTTATTCCAATACATTAAAAATCTCTCTGGAATGGTCAGCTCATGACTGGGCTATTTCTCTTGAGAAACAAACCAGCTAAGTCCCGGACAGTGTATAGATCAGGTATTTTCTCATTTCTTCTCTGCGAAACATGGCAACGTTCCTGTCTCATCTCAGTCTTATGATGCATTCTGTAAGTTCTTTTTTTTTTTCCTGCTGTTTCCTTTAGGTTGTGAGAAGGACAGTGAAAAACCACTTTTGGGGCACAAAGGGATGGGTATTTGAGAACAGGAATAGCTAGCGTGCACCCACCCCACACGCCTGGGTTCTCCTCCTGCTTCGTGCACTATCACTGTGCATAGTGGTGCTTGATGCTGCAACTGGTCTGATGTTTGGCTTGCTGATTCTTTGGACAAGGCCCATGGCTGTGTTTGCTCAGCATATAATTTGATGGTACCTCGTTCCAGCCCTCTGGGTACTACTATAATATTAGCATTACTGTACCATAATAATAACATGAGTACATATTTTATGAGCACTCTTCTCTCAGTGCTGGAAAAAGCAGTGGTACTGGAAAGGAAATATGAAGCTCTTTGGCTGAAAAGCTTCTTGTGAACTTCAAGAGAAACCAGGTGCCAGGTCCTCAGGTGACATAACCTGGCACAGCCTTGCCTTGACCAACGGGGCTGCTCTGACACATGCTGGCTAAAGTCTGGGCCTAAATGTGTAAGGTTAAAGTAAGAAATGACCATTGTGAATTTGCTTTCTTTTTACTGTAGCAGTTGGCACTGGGAAAGATACTTGGATTGAAATTCTTGCAGTCTTGACAGGCAAAGTCTGAGGGCATGGGAAAGTCAGTGCTCTGAGTCTTCCTCTACCAAACACTAGGCTTGGCTGCAAGTGCAGACCTTGGGGTTAGCCTTACATCACCGGAGGTGGGAGCAGACACATACCCTCCGACTTCTGCCAGAACTAAATATAAACACTTGATGGCTTAATAAGTCCTGTGGGGAAAAGCGATGGGCTTGAAAGGGAGTGAGAGGGGGGAAAAAAGGAGGGAGAAACAGCTACATGGCAAAAAATTAAGAAAGTAAAACCTATGAGTGGGCAGCAGTTAAGAGGAAAGCCTGCAGGGGAACTGAAGGCTACGTGCCCTTGCTCACAGCCAAGAGATGTCCCATTGCCTTTGGCGAGGAGTTTGCACCAGCCTCTGTGTCTGAGAATAAAATAACTTTCTCAAGCCTGTGGACTCTTCAGGACAGGAACAATTTTGCATGGTGTGCCTGGAAGAGCCAGGTCCTAATCATTAATACAGATTAATAAGTACCAGTAAGACTGCTAGTACTGAACCATTTCCAAAGGTCATGGTCCAATGTGGCCAGTGGTCAACAGCAAGCGAGAGCTTTTCTATTTCTGCAAAGAGAGGGCTGAGTAGCATCAGCTTTGCTGTTACATGTCATTGAAAAAATCTACAAGGAAAGATTTACATCTTTGCTGTGAAAAAAAGTGACATCCTCTCTTGTATCAAATGAAGTTAAGAAAATGAAATGGTTGAATGCTCCACATTACAAAAGTAACCACTTCCCCTGTGGAAGAAGAGCACAAATGTACTATTTATATGTAATCTGACTATCAGGCTATATATGTGTGGAATGTATAGTGCATGCTTTGCAACAATGCTTTTGTTGCATATTGTTGGATAAGATCATAAATAGAGAAGAGATTTAGTACACAGTATAAAACTCAGTATAAAACTCAGACTTCTAATTTGCCGTTGTTGTTTTATCTTAAGCTATAACTTATAAGAAACAACTGTGTCCCAACTACTCTCAAATGAGTTTATTAAGCAGATCTTCACATTTTCAAAACTTAAAATATATTAATTAGCTCATGATTTAAATGTGTATTCAGAAACTGGTAAAGATGAGGAGTAATATTTTCCTTTTTCTTGGAGAAGGTTTTAGGAAACAAATGATGTTTCCCTCACTGCAAAAAAGACATTGAGGCCTTGGAGCATGTTCAGAGGAGGGCGACGAAGCTGGTGAGGGGTCTGGAGCACAGGGCTTATGAGGAGCGGCTGAGGGAGCTGGGATTGTTCAGTCTGGAGAAGAGGAGGCTCAGGGGAGACCTCATCGCTCTCTATAACTACCTGAAGGGAGGTTGTAGTGAGCTGGGGGTCAGCCTCTTCTCTCTTGTAACTAGTGACAGGACGAGGGGGAATGGCTTCAAGTTGCACCAGGGGAGATTTAGGCTGGACATTAGGAAATTCTACTTTTCTGAAAGAGTGGTCAGGCGCTGGAACGGGCTGCCCAGGGAGGTGGTGGAGTCACCGTCCCTGGAGGTGTTCAAGAAACGTTTAGATATAGCGTTGGGAGACATAGTTTAGTGGGGTTGGTGGTGATAGGTGGATGGTTGGACTAGGTGATCTTGTAGGTCTTTTCCAACCTAGCTCATTCTATGATTCTATGATTCCTGAAGTGTAGATATTATTTATTCTTTGGCAACTGTCATTCCAAACACTTTGCGGGAATTCCTCAAACATGGACTGGGAGATTCAGGATTTAACAGCACCTAGGAACGGCAATGGGTTATTTCCTGTTTTTCACAAATGAAGAGTATCTATATTGTTACAGAAAATGAGATTCAAACTAAATAATAATTTCTCTCTTTTTCTTTCACTGAGCGATTATTTTTCTTTTATTGTCATCTCTGCATTTCCTAGGACCAAGTAACAGAAGAGAAATGATAAATAGGAAGTTAACCATGAGGAGCATTCCCAGGAAACTTTGGTTAAGTACTGAAAACAAAGATGTTACATACAATACTGAAAAAAAAAGTTCGAATAGTATGGTAGGATACTTTCAATTTTCTTGCTACTTTTATTTTAGACATATTTAAATTATAAAGTCCATTGTTAGTCAGCTTTCAATTAAAAGTTTGTTTTTTAATTTGATTTTATTTTTCATCTTAAAATTATTGTTGTCAGATAGATACGGTACTTGTTCTTCAGATTTGTCTGTTACTATTAGGGTCATTTGCATGATTCTGTGTTTTATTATTTTGACTGGATTGTTCTAAGGCTCATTAAATTTATTGTTATATTGAAGACAAGTTTCTTGTGTTACATTTGTTTCAGGTTTCAAATAGAAGGAGATTTCTATGTGCTCATCCCATCCCCCGCATGAAATCAGTAGTCTTAAGCAGTTCCAGAATTCTTTTCTGGTAATTTTTTACAGTCTTTTGGTCCAAATAACAAAAAGACTTTGATAAGATACAATGAGATGAAACTTGCAAAGCCAAAGGAATGAGTTTTGCTGATTTTAGTGGAGATATCACAAATGTCATCATGATTGAATGAATCTTCTAACAGGAACCAGCTGATTTTATAGACAAAAGTCCTGATCCTCACTTTGATAAATCTCTTCTTATTTGAATGAGGATTGCAGTATTAGACCCACATGGAACTTGGTCACAGGCCAATGGTGGGAAAGGGAACTGATTTTTTTTCCCAGCTAGTGTGCTGAGAACAGAGATATTAGTTTGTGATTAGAAATTTGACTTTATTGTTGTGCAGATTTGCTTTAGCTATTGTCATACAAGAGAGAAAAAGGGCAAGTGAGGTAAGAACCCTTCTCTCTTAGTAAGAGTTACTATTCTTCCATATTCATGAGATTCCTACAAGCTTGTTTACTGCATGATTCTCCAGTGACATGTTGTATCTGAATGTCTGCATGCCTACTTGTGAGCAAAGATGTCAGCAATAGTAACACATCTGAAGGTTCACATCACACTCCTGTAAACTCATTGGTGAGGCTGGGGATCTGGATCACAGGTTGTGCTTGTGTATGGGAGTTGGTGGTAGGTACTCCAAATCTGTCTTGGTGCTCTCTCAAGGAGGGGAACGCTCAACTGGAAAATTGATCTTGAAAGGTCCCTTTCTGTCAAAGGATGATTTTCTTCTGCCTCTACTAGGATGGTGGGCCAAATATGAAGGAGACAAAATGCGATGAATTGTCCTTTTTTGATTGAAGTGCCAAGTATCCACTATTGTGCAAGATTGTAAGCCCTGAAGTATTCTCTGCTATATGGCAATTTAGGAGAGATGTCTCAACTCATGACATTTCTGAGGAAATTGGAATTTTTCAGTTCTTTGTCTCTCATGGAACCAAAACTAGGAGCAAATTCAATGTTGCATCTTTCCCAAAATGTAGGGCTCTAAGTTAAATGAGCTCTTGATCTGTGTTGCAGCAGCCTCTGCTGACAAAGACATCAGATATGCCTACTCCATGACCTTGAAGGAATTGCAGTCATTACTCCTGTTGAACATGAATTGTGTAGAAGTCATACATGTAGAAATACGATCAGATACCTTTACTGATGTTACTATCCCACTAAGGCTACAAATAGGCATTTAGGTAGCTTAACAAAGTCTGTGAGTATGGCAGGTTTGTTGCTGAATTTCCTACAAATAACCAAATGCATTATTTGTATTTAAAAAGCATGTTGCACTCATTAACAGGCAGTTAATTAGTAGCAGCAGGGAGTTTGTGGAAAAGCTACTGATGTCTAGTAATTCTTTTGTCTCTGGCTTCTGTGGGAGCATGTATAAGCAAGAGCCATGATATAACAGATTCAGGTAGCAATATATTACAAATATTTCTTACTGTTGAAATGGAATTTATCTTCATTAAGGAAGAACACACCTGTGCTTCAACATCCATCACAGGATTACCATTTAACACTGTGTTTTCTGGTGTGTGCTGTAAATAAATGTGCGCTTTTGTACATATGAGGTCCAATAGGTGAACATAAGCTATGGAACAGCTAGAGTGGAGATTGTAATTAGTACCAGACACAGAAAAGTGAATTGAGTCAAACTACACTCTCGTTTATTCTCAGGCAGCTGGTTAACCGCTTGTATCATAGTCATGTTCCTTCTCCCTTCCCACTCCCAAAGCTTAATTCCCAAACCATTAAGAGCATTCCGCCTCCACACTTCAAAGAACATGAGATGCACCTGCATCAAGGGCTAAGATTAGTTTTCTATGAGTATTCAGCATGAATTTTGAGCAGTTCTCAAGGAAGGACAGGTGCACAAATGTGCACATGCTAATTCCCTGGGAAGCAGTACAGAAAACTTTTCATCATTGTTCCTTAACCCCCTTCTATCTGGACTTGTGGAAAATGACAAAAATTCAAGTCATACACTTTTTAATTACTAATTTCTGCCACTTACCTTATAGTCTAAATTGTAGATAATTTCTTTGACTGGATTTTCTTCCTAATGAAGACTTTGGCAATCATATTATTATTATAATTTAGTTCTTCTGAAGACTGAATGAAGTTTGAATGTGCAACTTCTGGACAATGAATGTTAACCAATTATAGCTGTTGGCTCATTTAATTATTCTGCTTTTCAAGCTGTTTTCATGTAATTGCTTGGCTCTGCACATGTTTCTACACTTCTTCATGGAAAGTGACAGTGGTTTCTAACTTTCTGCAGATCATCACAAAGCCAGAAGGATTATTTTATTCTCATATTTGGTGCTGATCTCTCTTACTGTTCAATTTTGGCTCTGTTTAACATTATGAGAACTAAAAACTTTCCTGGTATCACTGTTTACAGTAAAAGGTAGGTGTACTTTCAACAGAATTGTTAAGGGCATATAAAGGAGGTAGAAGGTGGCAGTTGGGAAAAGCAACAAAAGCACACCAGAAAATCCTTGAATCAAAAGATGATCTACATTATCAAAATTCCTGAGAAATCTGCTTTGTGGTTTAATGTATATAACTAAATTTATATGTATGTAAATGTCTGTCTTCCAGGCTTTTGTTAGTCTCTAAGCAACCTTAACAGTAATACAGTTTTATGTTTTAATTTCCTTAAAGGAAAGTCTTCTTTGGAACCCATGAATGTTTCAGTGTTTTGGAAATATCTAAATAGCTGTTAAATATCTATAGAGGCCTATCATTTTTTTTTTATCCACTCAGCAATCATTTCATGCATTGTTTTGAGAAAAGGGACTATAGGTACCGTAAATAATAAAGAAAAAGTACACATCTATACATTATCTGATAAAATGAAATAGTTCTGTCTGTTAGCTAATTATCCAAATACTGAAGAAAAGTTAGGCTAATGATTTCCAGGCAGTTGTTATGCCATATCATGTTAAAGCAGCTGTTAACCATATGCACTACTGTAGTTCTTCTTATATTAACCATTATGAAGTTTTCCTTAGGGAAAAGTGCTCATGTGCTTGCAGAGAACCTCTTTGCCCTCTTTTAAATGAAATAAGTTGGTTATTCTTAGAGCATGGCAAATAATTTGTAACAAATCACTTGGTGATTTTCTCCTGCTCGTGAACAGAGATTACATTTTTCCAAAGCCACAATGCACCTAAGGAACTGGAGTCTCCCAGGCAGTTTGGGACACGTCTGTGGCTTGCAATGGAGCAGCAGGGAGTGCTGGGAAAGCTTTCTCTGCAAGACCAACACTAGTATAACTGCACCAGTGCAGCACTGAGCTCTGGCATCTGCACAGCTTTGGGACACAGGGTCGCATCTCTTACTGGCACTACTCTGTGCTGCACCAACCTATCATCTAATCTGATGGCGGTCCTCAACACGGCTCTTCTGCACAGTCATACAGCCCTGTAGTGGGTATGATTTCATCTGACTTTTTTTTTTGTGTCTTTTTGAGTGATAGACAGAGAGACAAACTTATCTGTGAATTCTTAGAGGCGTACGGCAGCAAATATAGTAGTGAAAGCTACCAGAGAAACAAAATTTATGGACAGAAGCAGCTTCTTTTTTTAGGATGACTAATACAGTTGGAAAAAACAGTTAAAGATTTGGGTCAAAACCTCTTTCATAGGTCCAAGATAGGTCCATATCTTGAGGACAGTTTGTGTGCATGACAGCTTGATATTTGTGTTTTTTTGTATGTGTTGTTTTGTTGTTGGCTTTTTATTCTCTCCGTTAGAACAGCACACTATTGTGCTTTATTTGTAAATTGTTCCTTGACTTTTCTTAAGTCATCAAAAGAAGGTGATATCCATCTATCACCAATTTAATGAGTATCTATCACCATTCTCATCAAACTTGGAGAATAATTTATCATCTCATGTTATCCAAAGGAAGGGTATCTCTATTAACCCAGAGTGAGAGTATACCTCCATGTATTTCAGGAATATTTTTCTGGATCTGATACTTTGCACCTCAGTTGCATTCACTTTCTCTGAGCAAACAAGTCTTTACACAAATAAATATATTTTAAGGTGGAAATGGTTTTATTGCATGAAGGTCACAGAAATGTTTTCTTTAAAAAGTGTCTAACTTGGTTACAGCATGAAAGATTCATATTTCTTCTCCCTGCTTTCCAATATTAAACCTGAGAAGAAGGCAGTTGTACTGTATGTGTACAGGAATAGTACTGCTGAGACTTTGAGACCTGTTCCTAACATCTAGTGTGGGTAAACACTAGGTGTTGCACTCCAAAAGACACGGACAGATAGAGGGAGAACAGGGGAGATCACTGACTATGATCAAAGGTTTAACATTATATCTTACAAGCAATGTATGAAGGAATTTTACTTGTTTAGTCTGCAGCGGAATACAAAGGATTTGCCATAACAGTCCTCACATACATGAAGGTGGCAGCAAGAAGAAAGAGAAGAAATTCCTCTGTCCTTTGTGCATAAAAAGGAGAAGTAATTTAAACAAGGAAATATTTCCTTAGGTAGCAGAATAGGAAGAATATTGTCACTATTGCAATAAATAAAGAAGCACTGAAACAGATTTTCTGTGGAAATTGTGCTGCCCAATCACCAATGGCCCAAGGAGATGTTAGGAAAACAAATGCAAGGAATGGTGTACACATGTGTACACGAAACATCTGTGTTCAAGAAACATTCAGATGTAGCGTTGAGAGACATGGTTTAGTGGGGTTATTGGTGGTAGGTGGATGGTTGGACTGGATGATCTTGTAGGTCTTTTCCAACCTAGCTAATTCTATGATTCTATGATTCTATATAGTTATGTGCCCTACTGTGGTGGCTGAGGTGAATCAGTTCAATAAGTTCTTAGTGTCCCTTACACAACTCTTTTCTCTGATCTTATGATTGATGACTATATGGTGAACGGCAAAAAGTACACAGAAAAGATGCCTTCCAAAACCCTCTGGCTCTCCTTACTTGAATGCTTGACAGTGAATCAACAAAGTATTTTTTCCTTTAAAATGTTTCGGTGTTTTTCATCTGAGACCTGACTGTTATGGTATAGCGGTTATACTGGCACTGACTCAGCCATCCTCACAGGAATCTGTAACTCAATTTGAAAAGTATATTGTTAGATTATAGTATTATTGCTGAACAGAATGAGCCCATTGATTCAATGAAAATAAAGCTCCAGGTGATAGGAGTTTGCACAACATTCTAGCAGACATTTCTGAGCCTAGATAGGCTCCCTCAGCAACCCAACCACTTGCTCAAATGTCTGTTCCTGCTTGTGACAGATCTGAAAAATCACATTTTGCAAAGAGACTAAACCTGCTCAGACAGTGACAAATAATTTGAAAATAACTGCTCTGACCGGGTGTCTGAATTGTTGACAGAAGGGAAATGGTGATGTGTGCAATAAGAGCAGAAGATGAAAGCCTTTCCCTGGCACTCTTCTTGCAGTAAAGCCCTTCCTCTGACCTGTGGCCTCACCAAATGACCTGTGAGCAGAGGAAAGGGAGAGTGTAAGGAAACAGCTTCTCCAAGAGATTCTTTTCTGAAGAAAATTCTGCTACAGATGCTGCAGTAGTATCTTTTGCATTGCTTGCTACCTATCTGCTAAGAGTTAATGAAACGGTCTGGAAATCCAGATACTTTTGCTTTTTTGCATATGTACTTTTTATATATAGCAAGACTGTACTAATACTTACACTGTCTATCTAAACATCTCTCTTTATTCTCATTTTCTCAGCTGAGAAAATACTGGTCAGCTAGAGCTGTGCACCTTTCCTCCCCAGCTGGGTGCTGCTGGCTCACCCTTGGAGGCAGGACACCTTGGTGAACCAGGTGGCACCTGGCACTGGCCCCTTGCAGCACTTATAGAATCATAGAATCATAGAATTAGCTAGGTTGGAAAAGACCTACAAGATCACCTCGTCCAACCATCCACCTACCAGCAACACCACCACTAAACCATGTCTCCCAACGCTATATCTAAGCTATAACGCTTATGTCCTCACATTCAGCTTTACACACAGATACTCGGTGCCTCCATGGAGTCCTGGGACTTCAGGGATTTTGTTCCTGACTCCTCAGCATTTCTTGCGAGGTGAGAGCCATGGGCAGACTAACTCTTGCCTACAGCATCTTCCAGCACAAATATCACTTGGCATGCCAAGTATTTCGTATTTATAAAGAACTGGAAGTATACTGGGACAGTGACTACTTCTACCTATGTGTATTAAATAAATGTATTGAACACAACAATACTGTTGGCTTGACTTAGAGATATATCCTAGTAAAAATAAATTCCAAGACTGCATTTACATGTTTGTTGGTCCATTAGTCTTGTTTGTCTCAAAAAGTAGGCAGAAGGGTTTTTTTCAAATGTTTCCTATGGGGTAAGAGCTTTGCATGCCTGGATTATTTGGAGATGCTGCTTTAAACTACCATGATCCTGCAAAACTCTTATGATATTTTCTTGTATTTTAATCCAAAAGAAAGTACATTCCAGACCTTTTCATTCTGTTCTCCGAACTCCTTACCAGTTGAATGTCCTGCTAGGGCTGCGGGTAAGTTCTGGCTGCAAGAAGTTTTAATTAGCTGCCAATGATGTCATGTCCATGTCTGTGCTAAAAGCATAGGTCTAAGTGTTTCTCTTGATTTAATGTACTGCAGAAATTCCATTTCAGGATAGCATTAAGACGCTTCAGAGCCAATCTTGTATTTCTCCTGTAGTTGAGACACTTGGCCTTCAGCCTTCTGACTTCTGACACTATCAATGTTGTGCTATAATCGTCCAGAAATACACTGCCTGTTGTGTTTTATTGCTCATTGAATACTGTCCAACTCCTTGTCAGTTGACAAGGGAGGAGTGCGGCATTGAAGGATTGCACAGCAGTGTGTCTGGGAGCTACATTATTTCACACCAGCAGCAAACTTTCAGTGTTTGCGCTGCAGCTTCATACAGTATCGGTGCTTTTGCCATACAGCAGAGAGCAAACCCTATTGTAGTCACTCTCCCTGCCAGAGAGACTAACTCGTGTTGCCAAATATCTCCCCTCAACACATTTATTGAACATTAAAACAGCAGAATAGCATTGAATGAAGTCCAGTAATTTTATAGGATATATTTTAGTCACTAGACTTTGAAGACTAGTCCAATGTTAATTATAAAGTTTCTGTGTCTGGATAACATATTGTTAACAGTTATTTTGTAAGTGCTAATGGCAAGATGGAAGATTTCCAATAGTTTTATTGAGGAAGTGGCAATTAAAATGTTGAGCACTGCAACATATATACAAAATAAAAATAATCCTGCATACACAGCACTTCATTTTATGTTGTTTCTTTTATTTTTTTTTTAAGAAAGCAGAAAAAGCAGGGACTAGTATTTTTCTTTGAAATAAATGCAACCATTTTATTTCTAAAAAGTTTCGCTTTTGAAAGAAAATGAACACTGATTTACTTGCCAACTTCAAATGTCACGAGCCTTGAACAAGTTTGACATTGTTTAAAAGCACATCGTGAAACTATTAGAAAGCTAAGACAAGTTGCTATGTTATGTTTTTCCACACACAAAGAGCAACAATATGTTCTCAGTTTGAGTAACTTCTTTTAGATTAGGGGAAACAAAATAAGAAAGAACAAAAGCAAAGTGTTCACAAGAGAGCATGGAAGTGTCTACACTGAGGAAGTTTCAATGTGTGGTGGGAAAACATTCCCTGTGAGCACTGCCATGGGGTCTCCATCGAGGCTCCTGTCATGGTGCCAGGCAGGGGAATCACTGCCTACCTGCAAGTCATCAGGAAAAAGAAGATTATCTATGACAATTCCTTAGCAGACTGAACACACATTGCAATTTGCAGAGCAAATGGCTGCCACCTGCTCCAAGGAGCACTGGTGGAACCTGGAGTGGAGAGAAGAGCCCAGCTGCACCAGGATTGGCTTTTAGCATGAGGTCAGTCAGTGTGAGGCATGTTATCTGTGCAAGCTGTGAGTTTGGGCTTGCCTGTGACATACCTGTCTTAATCTAAACCTGCTGCAGTGGACAGGTTTTAAGGCCCTTCCTTAATAATTTTCCAGACAGCTCTGTTTCCAGACAGCTCAGTGAGGCTGGATTTCACATCCTTTTCTAGCCGTGTGGATGTGAACTCACAGCCCAGGGGATCTGAGAGCTGCCCTGAGCTTCAGGGCATGTCCCCTGCTCCCTCAGCAGTGCCGGAGCAGGTAACAGCCTTGGCAGCTACAGGTATCTGGGGAGAGGGAGGGGATCCATTCACTGCTTTTCCAGGCCCTCCAGGCTTCTGAGCATGGCTCGGCTGCAGGAGAACAGCTCTAGATTCTCCTCTCTTCCTTTCTGTCTGTTCAGTGGTCTCCTGAAGAGATTTTGGTAAGCAGTTGGTGCTGCCTTCCTGGCTGGGACTGCTGTCCCTATTTCCAGTGCAGTTGTTGAGAGGAGCTGGATCACACATTCTATTTAGTATTTTGAAAGACAGATTAATGTTAGGCTAGAGTCTGATGAAAACCGCTGGGAGCATAAATGCCAACTTTGGGCACATGGTGAAGCACATTATTCTGATGTTCTCCCTTTATCTTCAGGGCACTGAGTCAGCAAGTCAGCCCATCTGGGATGACAGTTACCTCTGGAGTCAACTTTCCCTCTCTGTTCCCTACAGGGAAATATGCTCTTGGACCAGGCGCGCCTTGTGACTCCCAGGGTTTACTTGGGCACATCTGGACCATCAGTCTCAAAGGCTGTACACTTGCTTGCTCAGACAAAGCAACAAAACTGTGATGTAAAGGTAGAAGATCCCCCAGCACAGGAACTGCAAGGGATATTTTGTTCATGCTAGCAGTAATACTAAGAACAAGTGAAGTGAGTAAGAATTCAAGACTGAATGCTCCCTCTCTGCTATTCCTACCTTCTCCCTTGTATTTCCACGGGAAGAAAAGAAAGAACAGGCTCCCTTTGCACTTGATTTCCTATTATTTTGGTTCTGCTCTATCTCCTGTTTTCTCTTTCTGCATGGCTATCTGTCATAAAAGGCAGAGAGGAGTTCAGACCATCCCCAGGATCCACTCAGTGCATTGTTCTCAAGTGTGACCCCAATGCTGTGTGGTAGAGCACAAAGACTGGGTTTTGAGGTTCCTAACAGTCCTTGGACAAGCTGCAGTCCTTCATCTCTCCATAACTCAGATGTCACTTCATCTGAGGGACATGCTTAGTGGGCATGGTGGGGGTGGGGTGATGGTTGGACTAGATGATCTTAGTGGTCTTTCCAACCTTGATGATTCTTCGATTCTAGATTCCGACCTTTGCCTAACAGGAGTGCCAACGAGCTGCTCACAGCAGAAGGTAGGCTACTTCATGGGGGTATACTTAGATGCCTCTTGACAGCCCTCATGGCCACCTACCACAGTGAATGGTGGCCAGCAGCCCTTTCTTTCACTTCCAATGACCCATCAGTCAAAGTGGAGTTACACAGACACATGGATCTGTAGTGACCAGCTCTGCTGCTGCCATCATGGAGGGTTGCAGGAGCATCATCCATTTTTATGTCAGGTTTTATGGGCATCTTGCAGACTGTTGAGTCCTGAGCTGTACCGAGAGAAATGGCCACAGTGCCCTCATAGGGCACCCTTCAGCTCACAATGGTCCTGTGGGAAGGACCAACATGTATTAACACTTATATGGAATATATCATTGTGATAAAACAGCAATTTTGTGATGTTCATCTGTGGAACTTGTCACAGCACTTCTTCAATTCAGTCACTATGAATAACTTGATAAAAGATTTATTAGGTGAGGGATAATAAATATGCAGAAAATAAAGGTATGGAAAATAAAAGTAATAAACCTGTAAAAGACCTGCTCTACTGAGCTGAACTAAACAAGAGCCTGACTGGGACAAGTTGCTCCCTGTAAGTTAATTATATATTAAAAAATAAAGATGGAAAAAGACCAAGGTATAACGATCCCATATAAGCTCTGTGGTAGACAGCAAAAGTTTCCATCCATTGATGCTCTGGTTCTCCATCTGTTCCTCTAGGGTGTCCCTTAGCTTAAAAGTAGACTCTGGGATGTTAGATGTTGAGTTGGTGTTGTTCAGAACAAGTCACAGTCAAACTGCAGCTCAAAACCAAAAGGACAAGGCAGCAGGCTCCGTTTGGTAAGCATGGATCTTTGAGCACAGTGCTGGACTCTTTCTGCAAATGGTTAAATGATCCCTCTGTTAACTAATGTGACCTTCGCTCTGTGGATTACTTCAATTTAGAAAGTTAGGGACACATGGAGGAAGCAGTGAAAATTTTCCAGGAAAGGGTACTTCTGGTGTGGTGATTTACAGGCACTGTGCTTGAAAATATCCTTAACAGGACACTCTGAAAACCGTGCCAGGACTGAAGTGGTGCATGAAGAGACTTCAAGAGCAAAATTCCCTGTTCACAGATAGACCTCTGCTGATGATGTCAGGATTTTTCAGTGCAAATGTTACTGTCAGTAGAGAATCTTCTCCAGAAAAAACCATCAGTAATGAGCATTTATTTTCATTATTTCATCACCTAAAAATGTCAGCAGTGTTTTCTATACCATCTCTCTTTGTCAAGACATATCTGCTCTGTAGGGAGAGCAGTGAAAACACTTCACACCAAGTAAATGTTCATATGTGTGACCATACATGTCATTACACTTTATTATAACAATTATCTTCAAAGATAGCATAAAATATCGAATAGGGTGGTTAGAAAATAGTATGTCACTCCTGATTTGCCTCTGCTCGTGGACAAAAGGGTGGGTTTTCTTATTTTCTCCATTGGACTCCAGCCTAAAATGAAACAGTGCTAGAACAGAGGTCAAGAACTTGGAAGAATTTGTTCAAGGGGAACCAGGTACAGCTTGATTCAATATCAATATTTCATATGTTCTGAGATTGTGGTTCAAACGACAAGATAGCGGAACACCCTTTTTATAGCTTTCCATCTGTGAGAAGTTATTTCTCAAAGCACTCTGTATGAACAATCTAACAGATATTCATTTTTGAGATCATATATTCTGCTAAGTAGGATCTTTTGATGCACAGTCTGGCTGTGATACTAATTCTAAAACGAGAGAAGCCAGATTCATAAAAATGAATGTCTTCCACACAAAGTTATGTTCCGTGATGTATTAACTCCTCCTTTCCCAAGCATTTGAAGGAAAGTAATGTTCTCAATATCAATTACTTGTGAATCAATGGAAGAAGGAATCTGTGCAGGAATAAGAAAGAGGTGATAGATCTTTAGGTAATAAAATACTTATCCCCTTTCTTTTTTAAAAATATATTTTTTAATTTATTTCAGGACATAAATACAAATGCTTGGAGCTTGAGATCAGACAGACCTCTTTGATAACACTACAATAAGTGCATTTTGGATTGATGCTTTAATTACTATAATGCAGTTGTAATATACGACATAACTAGTATTTAAGGCACTGTGGAAATCAGTGTCACCTACCCAGGTGACACTAGAGAAACGGTCCAGGACCCGTGTCTACAGGCCAAGCAGGATAAATTGATGTTGTTTTCCATGATCAGCAGAGCACGAGCATGGCTAGCATTCCATGCTATTGCCTTTGACTCCCCAGTCTAGATTAGCAGAATCCTATTTAGAGCAGGGATGACTGGGGGTGGCCGTGGTTTCCTATCTGTTGCCAGGCTTGACACATGCCTTTGGATGTACACCGGGGTTTCTTAACCCACACTGCCACCATACTCCTTGTTTTATCTTACCATGCTTTTTCTGTAACTACAAGTAATCATCAACATTTTTGTAGAAGCCATAATTCTAACCCACCTCAGTCATTTGTCTTACAACTGAATGTGAAGCTCTGTGTTTGATACTAAGCAGAAGAAGATGGGACTTGTGGATAAAACAGGTTTATCTGGCCTTACTGTCCATGATCCTTTTGAATAACAGTTATATAGGTAGTATCTGTTGCACTCACTTTCATGCTATGTTTGTGACATATCCATGAGCTTTTGGAGCATGCTGCTGGGGCATCCGATCTTCCAGTCATGGCTGAGAAAGAAACGTTCATCATCTGGGGTGTTTTGTGAATGTGTAGGCATCCACCAAGGAAGGCTTGTATTTCCTCATTTAGAGTTTAAATAGGAAATATATGTGTTTAACAAGAAAAAGTGAAGGCTTTTTTATTAATCCTTATTTCTCATAAGAAAGGAAATACCTGACCCATTCATTAAAGCGATTCAAACTAAGACACTGCTACATTCATGTCATCTAGAGCTTTCTTTGCTTGTCTCTGCAGACTCTATATGTTTTCCAGGATGAAAGGACAGTGTTTAATACTTCATGCTGTCTTCTTCATTTTTTTTTCCCTTGTTCAAGGGATGGGAAAGAAGCGCTCTATGCACTTGAATTTTCATACATACATACAAATTTTGAAAGAGAACAAGTTCTGCAGTGTGTCTGAAGGAGCCTTGTCTCTGCTTAACTTTAAACTCTTGCAGAAAACTACTTACACAGCAGGGTTTCTTGACAATGAAGGCTATTTATTCCACTGTTTGGGCTCTGAGAGCTGTATTAAAATAAAAGCAAAATAGCAATAAGCAAATGATAGCAAATAATACAGCAAATCATAGTCGATAACAAAAGTGATAGTGAGTGAAAAGATTAGGTCATGGGAATGAAGCACTTCTGATGGCTTGTGTCATTACAAGTGAGAGCTCCTTCAGGACCTACAGACTGTTGTTGCATTAAAATCTGTACTTGAAGGCTGACAGCTCTCAAAGAAAAAAATCATGATATGGAAATACATAAAATCTGTTTGGGGTTCTCTGATGTTATATTCCAATATTCAAGCTTATTCTGTTTGCATTAAAAGTTTTGTTGGATGGGAGCATGGAGAGGTATCCCAGGAGATTCCTGATGCATGCAAACACTTTAAAAATGGCCGTGGTTTGAGTGTAGGGTGCAAGGGGTGACTAAACACGTGCATAGCATTAAACCATTATAATTTAAAGTGATGAGATCTGCAGAGCTCTCTGGAGGTGTAACTTTGTCACATGGCACCACAAGCAGTGCTCTGCCCTTCCTTAAGGACAGAAGGCTACCCAGGCTTGTTGAGAAGTGGGCCCATGAGAACCTAATGAGGTTCAACAAGGCCAAGCGCAAGGTGCTGCACTTGGACCGGGGCAATCCCAGGTATTTACACAAACTGGGGGAAGAACTTCTCGAGAGCAGCCCTGCAGAGAAGGACTTGGGGGTCCTGGTGGACGAGAAGCTGGACATGAGCCAGCAGTGTGTGCTGGCAGCCTGGAAGGCCAGCTATGTTCTGGGCTGCATTAAAAGAGGAGTGGCCAGCAGGGAGAGGGAGGGATTGTCTCCCTCTACTCGGCTCTTGTGAGGCCCCATCTGGAGTACTGCGTCCAGGCCTGGGGCCCCCAGCACAAGAAAGACATGGAGCTCTTGGAATGAGTTCAGAGTAGGGCAACCAAGATGATCAGAGGGCTGGAGCACCTCTCTAATGAAGAAAGGTTGAGAGAACTGGGCTTGTTTAGTTTGGAGAAGAGAAGGCTCCGGGGAGACCTCATTGTGGCCTTCCAGTGCTTGAAGGGAGCGTATAAGCAGGAGGGGGAACAACTATTTACATGGGTGGATAGTGATAGGACAAGGGGAAATGGTTTTAAACTGAGACAGGGGAGGTTTAGGTTAGATATTAGGAGGAAGTTTTTTCACTCAGAGGGTGGTGATGCACTGGAACAGGTTACCTAAGGAGGTTGTGGATGCTCCATCCCTGGAGGTATTCAAGGCCAGGCTGGACGTGGCTCTGGGCAGCCTGGTCTAGTGGTTGGTGACCCTGCCCACGGCAGAGGGGTTGAAACTAGATGATCATTATGGTCCTTTTCAACTCAGGCCATTCTATGATTTTATGATTCTATGATTCTATGGTTCAGGAGACATAAGGAACAGCCTTTTTTTCTGAAAGAGACTCAAGAAAGGAAGCACTTCTAGGCACTAGGGCCTCTCTTCAACAGGAGGAAAATATACACTTTGAAACGCATGGGGACCCCTTTGTTGTTCCTTCCTCTCCAGATGACCAAATAGCTGGAGGAAATCAGTGCAAGTCATAGATCCAGCTGCGTAACCCTTCTCAGAGATCTCCACCACAGGAATCCTCAGACCGGGGAGCACCTTTTAGCTGACCTATGAATAGAAATGACCCAGGACTCTGTGGCAGCTTGTTGAGATCTCTTTGTAGATCTTTGTTCTTTGTAGAAAAGAACAGAGAAGACAAAGGGTGATTTCCATGAGCATTCGGCTCTGGAGATGTCAGAGAATCCAGCCTCCCACTCTCTGTTACTTATTGCAAAGGTTACAGAGGTTTGGAGTGGCACTACAAGTGCAATGTGTGGTGCACTGACATTTTCCAACGGGGCATATTAAAAATGGAAAGAAATTAGAAACTCATATGTGGCTTGTAACTTCAAACGTTTAGACAGGATAAATACATGCAGAGTGCTTAACAATGCTGTGCAGTGTTTTTTTGAAATATATACTCCCTGATGTACTTGTAAGCAGGGGGAGTTCAAATAGCAACCAGCCAAAATGGAATAGGTACGCTCCATCAGAACAGATTTTCCTTATAGTTGCCCTCAAAGCAGCATCATTTCTCATACTACTTGAAGCTGATTTGTGTTGGGTCTGTGCCAATCATTTGTTAAGCCTTCTGTCTTTATTTTATAGCTTATGCAATACAACTGACCAACTCAGGGAAACATCTGTTGCACGCAAAGGCAAGAGGTACTAAGATCCTACCAGTGTTTAGACAGCCACTTTGTTCTTTTGATGCCATCGTTACCTCTGCAAGTGGCCCCACATACAGATTATGCTAATCTGAAATGTAGTTTTCTTCATTTTGTACAGCTAGGAATTTATTGCTCACTTAATCTAAGTTGATCTTTGTTAGCTAAGTGTGCAATTAGAGTCACAGTGTTTGATGTAGATCTGGGTGGCTTATAGCACCAGTCTCGCACTTCTGAGCACAAAGTTAAAGTTCAGCCAGAGGTCTTGCTTAATATGAGTTTTGAGGGATTTAAGCATAGTCCCCACTGGAGCGTTATCTGCAACACAAACAGCTATACATTATTTGGCAATCCAGGACAAGATTTGATTAGGAAACACCCTATTCTAGCTAATTTTAGCATAGTGAAGAGTGTTCTCCGTTTGCACAGCAGTCATTTCTGGCAAGATTTGACAATGTTAATGAAGAAGAGAAGATTGGCTGTACCATCCAACCTTCAAAGCATATCAAATTTGGCACTTCTCTCAATAATCCACACCATGATCCTTTGCCTAAAAGATTATATAGGAAGGTGACTGACTGAGTGCCATGAAGCACTGAAACTCTCTCAGAAACAATTAGGTGGATATAAGATATCCAAAGAAAAAGGTCCTTATAGTAAGAAAAATGTTTTTTACAATAAGGGTGCTGAGGTATTGGCACAGGTTGCCGAGAGAGGTGGTGGATGCCCCATCCCTGAACACATCCAGGGTCAGGCTGCACAGGGCTCTGAGCACCCTGATCTAGCTGTAGGTGTCCCTGGTCACTGTAGGGGAGTTGGACCAGATGATCTTTAAGGGCCCTTTCCATCTCATATGATTCTGTGATTGTATAATTTGCCTTTCTCTATGTTCCATAGGTTTTGTTTAGCTTGGCACTGCTTATTGCATACAAGATGACATTTTCTAAACACACTGTAGGGAATAGCAGCATTTTATAGAACCTTTCGTCAGCAAATCTGTTGCACATTTTAACATTGGGATTCTTTTTGCCTTAGACCTGTGTGGACATGAGCTGTCCAGTCTAAGCAGTAAATGGGAAGATGCTCTTCCAGTCAGTATCACAGGTGAGTGACTTCCCTGCCAGACCCTCCAGAGTCTCGTGAAGTCTGGCTGTTCACTCAGAGATGATGAGGGTTGTAACTTAAAATGATGACAAAGAGTAAACTGTCTGAATCATGGTTAAGATCAATCCAGGTTTATCACCATCTAAGCTCATAACAAGGGTCAATTGTTTGATTTCAGCTGGACTACCTGGAGCCCGAAACGCAGAGCACAGCTTCTCTCAGCCTTCCCCTAGCGAGCCCCCGTTCAAGCAGAGTAGCCTAAAGCAGCTTGTCCAAGGTCACATCCAAGCACCCTTTCAAAAGTACATCGAGCTGTCAGAAGTGGGATTCGAACCCACGCCTCCAGGGGAGACTGCGACCTGAACGCAGCGCCTTAGACCGCTCGGCCATCCTGACTATGCCCTTATATGGGAAGCACTGAAATTCCCTCACTGTTAAACTGTCAATTAAAAACAAGTGAAAATAGTTCATGCTTCTGGTTTCTGAAGATGCAGAATAATAAGATATGCTCTTATTCTGGCTCTACATATTCTTTTATGGAATATACAAGCATAGTTAGCTGAACTGCCTAAGGTGTTCACATGACGGCATGCTGTGCTCACCTACACATCATTCTCAGCGTCTAGTTGTGCTTGCCACTAAACTGATTCTCTAAGGATGTTGGTCCCCCTAAAGAGCTCTCTCAGAGATATCAGGTGCCTTAAAACATTGTAAATGTTATAGCTAAACAGAAGAGAGAGGTCTTAGTTACTGCTTCCACCAGGCATGTGTTGCCTGATGCGTTAGCCCTGAAACTGCTACAGTACATGCTGCCACTTCTCTAGGAAGGCAAGCAGTTGTGAGATCATCCATCAACCCAACACCACCATGCCCACTGAACCACGTGCCTCAGATGAAGGGTTGCCCCGTATATGAAGGGCAACATTTTATGGTAAACTGAGTTTGTATAGCTCTGCTCTCATGGAACAAGCTTTCAGTGCAATTGAATCTTCCGAAGAGCTGTTACTACTTTGTGCTCTCCTATAGCAGTTTGATATGACAGTCTCCTCATGTCTAATCTCTCCATCTGACTGCTACTTTGCTTTTCTATTGTCTAGTCATATAAAGTTATTTAGGCTAAAAACAGACATGGCTGAAGTTCCGTTTCCTTTTCTATTTAAAAGAAAGGAGAAAAAAAGCCCAGATTGCCAGAGAACCAGACCAGTTTACCAAAGCTGCACACCCATTCCCAGTCAGCCTGCAGACGCTTTATTCAGACAAGTCCTTCCAATACTTCATAGAGCCAATCCCTTGACTGGTGAGGCTTTGCTAAACCACTAAAGAGAAACCACCTCTCTTCCACCATTTTACTAATTTCTACCAGTATAAAATTAAATTTTACACAAATTTTTACAATTTTTTTTCCTTTTCCTTTTTCTTTTTTTCTCCCTGCAGCAAAAATACAGTAGCACACAACTGACAGTGGACAGTGGGTCTTACACTGCTTTGTACTGTAAAGCTTCATGATGTTCAAATGAGTGACTGGTATAAGAGAGCATTCTGAAATAATTTCAGAGTTGAGTTGATGGTCAATGTAGTGAAGCAAGCTTTAGGTCAGATAGTCTGTCTACCTTGCAAAAGCAAAACCTGTCTTTCCAGAATAATACTGCTTTACCAGATTAAGATAGTAGGAAAACTTTTTTAGAGAAAAGTTGTAATACAAGGAGAAGGAAACAGATGCAGGAGCACAATTCAACGTTATTTCAAGAAAGATGAGGTTGGGTATTGGTAACCATTTGCAAAGAATACAGCAAAAATTTCATAGCAGAGACATCCACTTGAAACAGAGACTGGAAGTCAGCCAAACCTCCTAAACTGTCGATGACAAATCATGGTTGCATAAGACAACCCCCAAATCATAATGGAAACTAAACAGGGGAGTGAGCAGAGCAGATGTTTGGAGGTCATTAACAGGAGCTCAACTTTCCTTGCGTGGTCGCTACCTCTACAGATATCTGATTCCCAGAAATTTCCCTGACCTCTGAACATCTGCTCTCTTCTCCTGTTTTCTTTACATCCGTACTGCAGAGAGCCTCAAGCAGTCATAACCTTTTCAGTTCTTTCTTATAAAATATTTCTATCTCACTCCCCTAAATCATGACGGAAAGTATTTTACAAGTCCGGACCTACCATCGGTCATGGAGGGACCTTCGCATTCATTGTGGTCAATGCTAAACTGAATTACTTGGCTTTTCCAGCAGGCTGAAAGTATGTCCATTAACTATTCAAATAAGCTAATGTAGAGTACTTTGTTATTTTGGTTCAAACTCTTTAGACACTTTCTGTATGGTCTATACTTTGCCATTTTACTGAATTTATTTGCTACCTTTTGTCAAGTCTTCAGTCACCATGAGAACTAGATGTACCCTAGACAGCTTTATTACTTCGAAAAACATGGGGTCCAAACACAAATTTCTAAGTATGATAGCTACTGTTTTCCTTCCTCTAATGGTCAAGTATATCTATTGAAAGTTGCTCTGTACAACAGGCTCTGGTATTGCTCAGGAGTTCTTTATCTGTAGGCATTTAAAGAATTTTCCCATGGGACAATAACAGCTAAAGTTGTTCTTCCTCTTTGGATGAGTACTACTGTATTTACTCTTTCTTTCTCAAAATTTCCCATACCTCCCAGTTTTTCTGGAAATCAAAAATGGATTACATGTGGTACAATAAGCTTTCTTGCTAATCCTCTCAAATCCCCCAAGACATGCCTATCAGATAACAAGTTTCTTGTGTGATAACATGTTCTACACATCCCCTGCCTGCTAATAAAAGTTCCTAGAGTATTGACTAGTTCACTAAGACTTTAGTGAAGTATTTTGTTAATCTGTTCCTCAGACATCTCTTGGTATCCCAGCCATTTTGTACTCATTGTTCTGTTTCTCTGCTCTGCACACTTCCCAGAAAAATATGTTTTCTGGATTAAGGATTGATTTTTCAGCACAGCAATCAGTACATCTGTGGCTAAAGAAAGATCGAATCCCTGTTCAATCATTTGGATCCATGCTGCAACCTTGGCAGTTTAAAATTTAGAAGTGAGGAGGACCTGGGAGTTAGTTAAAAACTGCAATGCTTGCATAGAAGCCTGACTCAGAGACTGTTAAGAGAGCTCAACGGTCCACAGCCATTCCCAGCCTTAAGTTTATTTTCTGTTTTCTTCTCTTCTCCCTCACTCTGCTGATGGCTCTGTGGGTTTCTCTCTGTGGACATATTTTCTTCCACTTGATATTCCTTCATACTGTAAAATGATCGCATAGGTATTTTTGCCGTCTCAGTGCTAAAATTGCATCAGTCACCCTTTCTCTGCCCTACTGCCCTTTACATCTCAGCTCCTGCCATGGTTTCTGCTCACTTCTCTGGATGAACGTGCTCAGGTTCAGCTCAGTTGGATTGACCATGAAGAGGAACTCCGCTTGAAGGAAGGAGCTAGGTGGCATTGAAGAATCAAGGTTTAACTCTCCACTCCACCATGAGCCTCCTGTAGAAAAGCCAGAGTCCACCTCCTCAACAGTGGCCACTCTTACACGGATGGACTTGGACAAACATCTTCCTGGAGGAGAGCCCTGGTCTGAAAATGAATCCAAACTGTGTGGAGCTCCTTGAACCAGGCGTTGTTAGTGTGAGAACCTGTCCTACAAAAGTAATTCTTTCCTCCCAGGTAGGGGCAAAGTCCAATCTCTCTCTGAAGCTGTATGTCTGTGGTTTATTTGTCTTGAAATAAATGTATAGATTATACACAGGCTCCATATGGTATAGAAAGGAGACATATGTTATCTCTATGGCTCAAGCTACCATATGTACATCATCCTATATTCAGATTTCTCTGGTGATTTCCCATCAACTTACAGAGTCATTTTCAGGACACAACTCTAATTTCCAAAACAATTAATGGCTCAGGTCCCAGCTACATCAAAGACTGGGTTTTTATCTGTAAATGACTATGAGAGCTCCACTCCTCCAGGACAACTGACTTTCAGACTTGTTGACAAAATCAGAAAGATATACAGTAGCGAGGAGACAGATTTTGACAAAGACAAACCTAAAAGGAATAAGGAGCATTTCCTTATTGGAAAGGAAGGACTTTACTGTAGAAGACTGCAGACTTCATTCATTTGGACTTTTTACACTAAGCTTGGGTATATTTCTTAACAGCATTACACTTAATCTCACTTCTGAAAACAAAGCAGCTTGGGTCTAGTTTTGCAAAGTGGAGGAGTAATGGTCTCATAACACTTGTGTTTCTTCTTTAAGACAATAATTTAAACAAATCTTATATTGATGAGCAGCAGACAGAAACAGACTGCCTGACAGGTCATGGTATGGATGAAACCTGGAAATACTATTATTCTGATTTCTTGTGAAGAAACAAGGGGTCTGGCCTCTCACAGTAGTGACCCTGGCTTGTATTAGCCCTTCTGAGTTAGCCTGATCTGGACAACTAAAAGGGCTTTGGTGACACAGAGCCTAAGAATGGCTCTGGGAAATTGGGTAACCTTGTAAGTGCAGGCTGGTGTTCAGTGCTAGTGTGTGATACACCAGGACAGGATGGATCAGCAGCCTGAGGTAGCGTGTCAAACCTCTGGGAAGGCAGCTGCCTAGCTCACAGGATCAGGCTCTGTACACTTGAATGAGGAAGAGCTCTACCTTTCCAGTGGATGGATTCAGGCTACAGAGATATTTCATCTCTTTCTGTTCTTCACGATACTGATTTGCCTACTGGAATAACTTGGACATACCCTGCCTAACCATATTCCTACGGTACAGGCACCCTCTGGCCGATTTTGTTCTCTGTCTGCTGCAATCCCTCAAAGCCTGAGGTGTGTCAGTCTTTGTGCAAAACAAATGCAGCTTTCTGAAGGTCTGGCACAGCCTTGATAACAGTCATTGAGTGGTTTCTTCTGCCTTATGTTTCCTAGAAAAAAGAAAGTTATGGTTAAAGCATGATTAAGAGTCAAAGGATACATTTTTTAAGCAAAGGCTGGAGCTACCGTATGCACAGTGGTTAGAGTGAGCTGGTTTTTTTTTGGTTTTGCTTTTGACATGTCCTCTTAATCTGTTCTTTGAATTCAGGAGAATATTTAGTAAAAGTATCTTGGTTATCTGTGAGAAGAGGCAGACAGACTGCCTGTGCTGACAACAGGATGTCAGCTGTAGGTGCAGATGATCTGTGGAAGTGATGGGGAGGTGAAGTTGTGGGCCTGAGATGCTCTGAGTTCTGGAGGAGCTGGGGAAACAAGCTGGCACCACAGCTACATGTGATGAACAGAATTATGGGGCCATCTGATAGGGATCAGGGGAAGGGAAATGACTGGAGGGCGTGGCAGGATGCGGAGGACTGGAAGGAGATGGGAGAGCCCTGTCAGCAGAGGGTATTCAAAGTAGTGTCCTGAGCAAGGCGGAGATAGATATGGTAAGACTGAGGAGGCTTTGGGTTTCCAGGTTTTAGGGTCTTGAAATTCCTCAGGCTTTTGAGAGTGAAGTGATAGTAGGTTACTTGGGTTTTATTCTGCACTCTGCAGACTGCAGTGGAGCATTTGTCACTCTTAGAAGTACTAGAGAAGGTCTTATTTAAGGAGAACAGACACATGCAAACAAACCCTTGCTTCCTCCTCCTGGCAGCTACAATATGCGTTGTGCACATGACAGCTGATGCATCTGACTATTTTCAGAAATGACATAAGCTTATCCAGGTGTGACAACCTTCCAAACCTTCCAGAAAAATTTGGATGGGTGGAGGTTCTGTCAACCTTCAGGAAAAACTGGAAATCAAAATGACAATTTAGATTCTTTTTTCTTTTGTCAAACTCAAACTTTAATGAAGAAATAGCTATCAAACAGATACAGCAACTCCTGTGGATTCGTCTGGATGAGATTTCCAATGTTGGAAAATGTAAAAAAGCCTTGAAAGGTAAATGGATCTACACAAACTATTGATCTTAATTTTTATATCATTGTGACTACAGTGATACCTTTTGGCTTTAGCCACTGTCATTTTTATTCCTCTCTCTCTCTCTCCCTCTGGTCACTTCTTGCTGACTTCTCTCTTAACATCGCACATTGTGTCCTCTCACTCAAATAATCCAAGATCTGATCATCTCTCTGTTACAGAAATTTCTGCCTCATGTCCTTTCTTGCATATAAAAACACAATCTGAAGAAACGATCTGGCTTGTTATTGAGGTGAATATTTTCCCTCCTGCTATGTTTCTAACCTATTTCTACTTTAACATCTGTTCAGTAGGTCTTTTTCTACTAATACAAACCATAATCTTCAGACAGTCATTGCTCAGCCATATCTGATTGCTTTTCTTCACCTTCTCACTGTCATATATGTGCCTCTCACTCTATTTCCATATGCAGAAAAGCCTGCTTTCAGCTTGTGCACTGTATACTCTCATTCATGCGTCTTCAACAGGATCCATCAATTTCAATCCACTCTAAATTATGGCATCATTTTTATTCCTGCCTCCACAAACTGAAGGCAGAGCAACAAATAATACTTCCCTCTGACGCTTACATTCTGCGTTATTGATGTATGTTGCTTTACTTGCCTGTTCATATTGCAAGTGACTCTTCATGCCAAGCTCATGATCCTTTCTGTGGGTAAACAAATAAGCCCAGAATACTCAAGGGAACTCTAAGCCCTCATTAAAAAGCTGAAATGGTAGTTTTTGAAAGAATGAAGCAATCTAATTAAGTCCTGAAAAATTCAATTTTCTGAGAAAAGTTCTCCAGCCCATTCATTTTTAAAATCATATACTTTATGTTGTAAAATGTCTTAAGTCTTTGATTTTTCCCTTTGGCCACCATTAGGTCATATTTCACATTCCTGGCACTCTCGTTTAAGTCTTCAATAAGTTAAATTGCTATTAGGTGCATTTTGAATCTGTAATACTTTCCCCAAGTATACAATGAACTTAAATCAAATATTCATCATATAATCATGATTCAAATATATAATGTTCCAGCCATGTTTAGAATAAATGTAGATAATGTTCATTATGGGAGCTGTGGGGTTAGAAATAAGATGTAACGTGTGGCAAAATGGCAACGTTTTTACCTGGGGAACCTTGTAGAAATCATTATGTTTAAGCTGTACCTTCCTGACTTTTGACTCAGCACTTTTTTTCCACACATCTTTGGTCTTCCTTACAGGGTACAGTTTCTTGCCTATGCTCTGCCAGAGTTATGGTTACATCTAAACACCCATGTCCATGCCACCATCATTTTAATTTGTTAAAAAGTGTTGGATTTAACCAGCAATACTGAATATGTTCACAGCAACATTAAGACCTGAAAAACAACTTCAAAATAAAACTTGGCTCCTTCTGTTTCCATGTAATACTTTCAAAACATAAATAGCTTTCCACAGAATGAGGTAGAATAAGGAAGGAAACCATTAATACACTTTTAGAAGTCAAGAACAATACTTTTCCTTCAGCAAAAAAGCCCAAAGCCTCCAAAATCCTCAAAATGATGCAAAAGTGTTTGCATATAGTTTGGTAAATAGAAAGCAGCAGAAATGCAAAAGTAAGTTGGAGGTAGCCTATTTGTCCTAATTCTCCATTCTTCCTCAGATGTTCTTCCACAAAATATCACCATGATTGTCTACCAGTAAAGCATCCTTACGTGTAACTAAGCAGTTGACAATGCTCTGGGGTACAATACAAGAACTGCTTCAGAAAGTAATGCCTCCTATTTTATTACACTGGTCCACATCTTCAGAGGTGGATACTGGCAGCATGGCAGTAGAGGTTGAGCCTTCCCACCAATATTCCATTACATTTTGTTGCCTTGATGTCTTCTGCCAGATAGCAGAAGAGGAGCAGTCTGACAGAATGGTGTCTGACATAGAAGCACATATGAAACAAACATTCTTCATTGGATTCCTTCATTAGATTGGACTGCACGCACTGACTTTCACTGATGCTAACTGAACATTTATGGAGACCAGTGGATGTGAGCGCAGTGAGAGAGTGGGTTGAGCATTTCAGCAACATCACCATAGCAACTACAAAACAGTGGGTTACCTCCACTGGTGCAGATTTTGATGAGCACAGCATGCAGGCTTCTTGTTCATTGCTCTTGTTCACTCAAAAATGCAGAGCTAATGGTGGTGTGTACGGCAGAAGAAGGCAATGACAGTGCCTTCTAATGGAATACAAATACAATGGAGCAATAGCAGGTAAAAAAAAAGAAGGAAACTTAGCTCACTCCTTCTTACCACCAGTGGCAGCTCAAGAGAAGTGCAATCTCTATCCAGAGAGATGCTACTCCCTTGGCTGCTAACCCTTAAATGAGGGTGAGGAGGGGTGGATCCAGTCTTCTCCCCTTCCAGTCACTCAGGTGCATTGCTTGCACCTGAGCTCCCTGGGTTAGCCATGCCTTCTCACCTGGTGCTCAACCATTGGTTCAGGTTGTGACCTGGCAATTCTGCTACAGTGTTGTCTATGTTGTAAAGTAGCGTTTTGTAGCTGAGACTTTGCTCTATCAAACATTGTTACTGTGCTCTTTGTATCTGTTGTAGTTTTCATGGAAATAAACAGGAGGCATTACTTTCAGAGCAACCTACATATAATGACTTGAAAAGTTCATTGTAGAATTGAACTTGTGCCATAACCATGACTACTACTTCACTGTCAGCCCCAAAGAAAAGTTAATTTTAGGGTAAAGAATAGGAACAGGCATCCCAATAACTTTAGTCTGCTTTTGCTCTTCTGCCTGTTGCTTAGCATAGAAAATCATTTTTTATCAGTGGCTGGTGATCAGCGTATTCTGATACGCACAGAAGTCATGCAAATAGGAATGAAGAAACATAAATCTATCCTCTACTTGCAAGTATTCTCAAGATTTTTGACCATTAAGGGGTTATTTCTATTATTTTTTGTGTGTAACATTAGTACCACAGCCACCTCCAAAACTCAGCATATACACCAGCATCGCACAGAACAGGGTGTCTGTACTCCAAAGGACACATTTCCGGCAAACACACCCAGCTAACAGCATTCAAAACCAGCTGGAACATCTGGTTAACATTCAGATCACCTCACAGGGTCTCACACGTCTTCTTCACTGTACAGTAGTAGTGATACATCCAAAATACTCAGAGGTTCAAGATGCATTTCTACTATGCCATCTATTGTCTTAAATTTCAGATTTTTTTAATAAGATCATATGTGGTGGATACAGAAGGTTTCCATCCAATTGATATATTCTACAAAATTCTGCATCTTTTATCTCCCAGAATCCAGTAGCGAGAAGATTTCCCTCCTTAGATTTTTCTTCCTGGAACCAGTGAACTGAGCCTACTCAGCTCTGCCTACAAGCACTGAGCAGAATAGATGGGAGCCTTCTGCATCAGTGCAAACACTCAGGCTTCATGCGGATGGAGCAGGACCAAAGCAGACATCATATATCAAATGCCTTTTCTCCACTCAGTTTCAGTTCGTATTTTTACACAGCCTTCACCCAGCACCAGCCCTTTCTATCTCATGTTCCTGGGGATACACGAGAGGACACAGTGGTGTAGCATGAATGGCATGAACCTGGGGACAACAAATGAAATTGGACCACTACTGGCTCATGCAAACCCTCTTCTTCCACTGCTTTTGTAATCCTGGATCTTGATGTGGTTGCATGGTTTGCACGCATAAAAGCTACATGAAATAGTGAGTGCTGGAAAACAGTCAGTGCACTCGACTGAGTATTGAATCTCTGGTCTCTGAGGGCAGACTTCGTCCATGATTATCTACAGGGAAAATAACAACGTTTTTTGCTTGGCTTCACCTGTCAAGGAACGTCAAGATCTTGACTTGCAGTCACAGACCTACATAAAGTTAGAATTTAGCCTGCTACATATTTAAATGTATTCATATCAACAGACATGTAGAAATCTGTATTTACAACCCCAAGTATATATTCAGTACACATTGAATATGGACCAAAAATACATTTAAGGGGCATTTATTTTGAATGTTTGATAAACAAATTACCCAAATTCTGCACTTTCTAATAGGAAACAGAAAAAAAGCAAAAAGTAGGCAGAACAAGCATCTTGGCTATACTCACCTAAGAAAAACTGTAACTCTACCCTAGATTTCAAGGCCAGATGGAACAAGTTGTGATTCTCCAAGATGATTTCCTGGGAAATGTCAGCATCATGCTCATAACTCCGGGTTAAATTAGTGCATATGAACACAGCAAAGCAAAAAGAGCATTCCTTGCATTGCCTGGACACAGGAGATAGGCTTTTCTGAGGTGAGCGGTGGAGAACAGGTAATAAAAGCCCACATGATAACTGTGTTACTCAGAAAACAAGCAGAACCACATAAGCTGGCAGATGTTTGCTCTGTATACGCTCCAGGCTCTAGAGCAGCATAGGAGCAGCCTACACATCTTAAATCTGTCTTTCCCTACAATGCTACGGCTATAGCTCCACAGATAAGTGAAGTGGGAAGAGGCAAAAGTGTGTAGGAATATGACAGGACTTTGAAAAATTCAAGAGAATGAGATAAGGACAGATCTAGTGAAGGAGTTGGAAAGAAGCAAAATAACCCAAATCTCAATTTTGAAAAGGCGATGGTGGATTAACTATTGTTGTCATTTGGTTAGATAAGAGTAGCAGGTTTGTCTTGGAATCCCCAGTTATTGGAATACTTGTTGGCTTGTAATGGTCAGTGAAGAACCTTCACATTCAGGGGATTCCTGGGCTCCAGGAGAAGGTGAAACCAGTGTGGAGCTGGCACCAGGCTGGGGTGAGTCAGTGATGACCTCCTCAGCAGCACATCACATCTCCATGCTCAACAGCTTCCTTAAAATGCCTTCATGTTGGGCAGCGCTGATGGTGAAGTCAACAGAAGCACTGTGTTTATTTGCTTGCTGGGTGTATATGGGAGGTGAGTATTAACCCAACTTGGATGAGAGTGTAATTTGGTGGCCTGAGCTTTCCTGGGAACCAGTGGCACATCTATAGGACTTTCTTCTTGTCTCCTCTGGAATAACACTTTCCTCATGTATTCTGAAACATGACTTTAGTCTTTTGGTGGGAGAGGTGAAGGTATGAATGGCCTGTAACTTGTGTTTGGGCAACACCTGTGGAGGTTACTTTCAATCAATTTCCACCATATTTTGATGCACCGAAGCAAGACTCTTTCCAGGAAAGCCAAAAAAACCATTTATCCCACTTATGTTTTTTTATTTTTGCGTCTATGCGTCAACAAACTGTCTCTAAACATTGCTTATGCAAAGACCAAATACAGGGAAAGCTGAGAATAAATATTCCATGTTCAGGGAATAGGAGGAGTTTATGGCATTTTTCAGTAATAGTTAATTAAGAGTAAGCGGAGTACTACAAGAGTATGTTATAGAGTAGACAGGGAATTGGAAGTGAGGTAAGTGAAAGGCACATGATAATTTCGATTTACTGCCTTGTTCTGCAGAATGCCACATGGATGTCATCAGCACGCATGGATAACTTGGGCCATTTATGTGCTAATGCTAGTTTATGGCATTCTGGCCTGTTCATCTTTTCTTGCCTGTCACTTCTCCCTGCCTTCAGAGCATGCTGACAAAGTGGTTTCTGCACCAACACAGCGACCATGATCAGACAAGGGGCCTGGACTCACAAAATGCCTTCTTTCCCTTCAAAAAAAATTTTAAAAGGTTTTGTTCTAGCCATTTTCCTGACCTGTTTCACAGCCTTTCCCCACAAGCAGCTGTCCTGGCAGAGCTGCTGGAGCATTGCACTGCAGTTCGGAGACCTGGAGAAGATCAGGAGATGGAGTGAGAGGCAAAAATACCTCCGGTCATTACTGCCACCAGAGACAGGACACTGCAGAGCTGCAGCATTACGTTCTGCATGCAGCTTGGCTCAGGCTCAGGGCAGGACTCTGAAAAAGTTACTTGGCATCATTGTACCTCAGTACTTTGATTTTTGGCCTCGCAAAATGGAGTCACTGAGTGTTACTCAAGCTGGAGAAGATCAGAGCTGCACGTGAAGGGTTCTCTGTGAATGGCTGTAGTACATGCTATATTGTACACATGCTTTTATAAACATACGCGCATATGCAGTTCCTTTCCTATGGCCATTTTTGTGTCAGAAATAGACTTATGGCCAAAACCAAACAGGACTACTTCTCTGGGAATATTGTGCAGTTGCTAATTTCACTACCGGAACTGTGTTGCTGCACAATCTGGCCTCCTTCCACCACTGCCTCTCTTGAAAATAAAGGCGACTGATGAGTCTATGGATAATGGTAAACATATGGAGCTCAGGCAGTGCTATACATTAAAAGCCAGAACACATTAAAAGGTATTTTAGTTGTTGGCAGCATAAGATCAGTGTAGGAAACATCATCTAACAGAGAAATCTCATACCAATAAGTTTCATACTCTGACAGCACTTGGCATTTTCCCTTCATTTCACAAAAAATAAAATAAAAAATGACTAATTCCAAACAAGGGCCAAACCGTTAAGTTTCAAATTAGTTTGTCATAACTGCAAAAATACTGGATCTTTGGTTTTGTTTATGTTGGAAGCTGCTTTCATTTCGGACTAGGTCACTTGATTTTCTTTTGAGTGTACACGAGACCTTTGACTCCTTGGAGGACACAGGAGGCAAATTGAGTAATGTGATGTCATTGCCTTGCAGAGTTCTCATAACACTAACTATATTAGTCACTTGCCTTGCCAGTACCAAGAGGGTGAAAAAGAAATCCAGCAAGATGTTGGTATTATGTGGATGGAAAACAATAATTGTTCCTTGTGATGTATTTTCCTTTCTCTCCATTATTTCCATTATTGTTTGGTGAAGCCTGAGAAGACCATGCTTCAGCTAGGTGATATTTCTCAACCTATCATTTGTCTTCTCCTTGATGTTTACATTTACTGTGCAAAAGTAGTGAAATTTTGTACTCAGAGTGGTAATTTATATCCATTAAGTTACATAGATTAAAAGCTTGACTTTTGTTTCTTGGGGGAATGGAGATTATTCAGTCTCAGACATGTATGAGAAGCCATATATTTGGGAAAAGCATTTTTGTTGCTTCTGGATTTTTCCTTTGGTCATTGGAGGACATATGAATGAAAACATAGTTATACACAAATATCAGTTCACACAGAGATAGGATCATTTTTTTATAAGAAGCAGGGAAAGCTGCTTTGTTTCTTTTTCTCCTTGTAAAGGAAAAGTGTCAGATCCTTGCTCCAGTGAAACGCAATGTTGGATTCCATACAGGCTCAATGTTGTTCACACCAAATACTTATCTGTTGTGTAATGACAGCATATTCTCACATGGGATGGCAATAAATATAAAGATGCCTAATTTTCTTCTCTTTAAGTTTTCACATCTAGAATTCAGAAAAATAAGTAATTTCCCTTACTGACTTTGGGATTACTTCAAGTATATTTTGTGAGTGACTTTTGCTCCTGCTTTTAATACCACTGACCTTTCAGTGCAAGAGTGATTTTCTGTTTTATCATGTGTAATCCAAAATCAGTAATGAAAATTATGCAAAGTGTCCTAGGGTTCTGCTGCTAGTGCAGGAAAAAAAAAAAAAACAACACAAAAAGAAACAAAAGTAAAATGATTTATCACAATGTATAGTATATAATTAGCCATTTGATAATTCTAAAATCAACCCAATATGTCAGGATTTTTTTAGGGATGCTTGAGGAAAAGAAACCATGCATATAAACTGTTGCCCAGTGAATAAATTATGGTTATAAGATCTGTTTCTGACTTGCTTGAAGGTTAAATAAAAAGTTGGTCTGTCCTTTTCAAAATCTCTTGCATATAAATCAGCCTGAAGCACTACTTGTGTTTTACTGAGTGACTAGTGGAAAAATACTTTCCAGAAATCCTACATTTGAAAGCCTCATACCCATCCCATTCTTTCAGGACTTAAGTGCCTCACCTTAAGTGAAAAGTGACATAGTTTATTTAGCCCAGTAATTATGGCATTCAGAGGTATGCTTTATTCTAAACAACCAGTTCTTAGAGACTTAAACCAATGAGGGATTAACTCCTTCAGCTGGAGTTAGTGGCCTCCTCCACCCAAAACTAGAAAGCAAAACAAGTCTCTCCACCCTTATGAACCTCCTATCCAAAGCTGAAGTCATGCAGAAAAAAAATGCGTTCATGGGAAAGCTAATGTGTATAAGTAATTGGTCACAAAACAGATGGGATTAGATTAAAGCAGAAGGTGGGATGGCCTGTATCCCCCTGGACCAACCAACACCTCCTATTCCCCAAATCATAACATCTCATTCTATTTTTTTAACAATAATTATCTTCATTGTAGACTACTTAGTCCACACAAGGCTTACATATCTCATGTTTTGATGTTAAGTCTTTCCAAAATAAAACAGAAGATTGACAGAATGTAATTAACACCAGGCCAATAATCGTGTGTAGTCTGTAAAGTAATGTTAATATTTGTGCTGAACTGTGCCAGCTCTCAGCCTCTTCTCATATGTCAGATGCTCCAGCCCTTCAGCCATCCTTACAGTTCTTCTCTGGATTCCCTCCAGTAACTCCATGTCTTTTTTGTACTGGTAAATCCAGAACTGAACACAGCACTCCAAACGTGACACACTGGGGATGAGTAGACAGGAAAGATCACCTTTCTTGACTGCTGATAATGATCCCACTCATACAGTTTGCTGGGCTTGTGGCCTTTGATGTGAACACATATTTTTTGCAAACTGTCCAGGTGTCAGCTTCTAGTGTTCACCATTAGCAAGTGGCTTCCAGCTGGACTTTGTGCCACTGTTCACCAATTCCTTAAACTAGGCAGTTCTGACAGTTTTTAGAGCACCTCACTGCTCACTTAAACAAGTTACACTACATCCTTTTTTCAGTGAGGATACTGGGGACATTGTTGAAAGTCTTGCTATAATCAAGGTAAATAACATCCAATGCTCTCTCCTTGTCTGTCAGGCTAGTCATCTCATCACAGAAGACAAACTGATTAGACACACCTACTCCTCTTTATATCTATGTTGTCTATTCACAATTCCCTTCTTGTCTTTAACTTCTTTGGAAAAGTTTCCAGGATTATTTGCTCCATCTCTTCCCAGAGAAAGAAATGAAGCAAGCTAGCCTTATTCACCAGACCCTCCTTCTTGCCTTTCTTGAAGACAGCAGTGATATTTATTTTATTCCATTCTCCAATGACCTCCTCCTTTTGCTACGAAGTTTCAAAGGTGATCAAGGGTGGTCTCACAATTACATTGACCAGATCCCCCAACGCTCATGAGTGCATCCCATCATTAACCATAGACATGTGTACGTTTGATTTATTTAAACTTTCTATAACATGATTTTCCTTTACTGAGGAGAGTCCTCTTACTGATGCAGAAGTTTTTCCCTTAAAAATGCCCTCCCAGAGATTAGAGAATAAGGGTCCAGGCCTTCAGCTGGTGATTTAAATTAAGACATTCAATTCACATTCAGAGAAGGAATATCCAAACATGTGGCTATGTGATGCATAGTATGTGTTACTATCTATATATTTTTATCCAGGAGTATTGCTTCAGGGCTTACCTCATGCTGTGAAAAGGCTAAAAAGGGATAGCAATATCTACCTCCACCTTGTACATGAAAATACTTGAGCAAAAGATTCTCTTTTGCTGCCCAGCACCTCCCATTGTTCTATTCAGTTGTCCATCTCAAGATGAGGTTCTTTCCAAGAAAGTCTATGCTTGTGATACAGGCTCAAATTGCAGAGCCAGATGTGGAGAGTCAGCCTTGAGCCTTACCAATTCCTTCCTGCCGTTCTTTTCTCAGACATAATGTTGCTGTTATTATGAGGTGTGCACTGCTCTGGGAGATTGCAGGGAATGCTATTAACCAGTTTCACTCGAGCCTGCGGCCTAATACCTGCTTGTGAATCTTTCCTGGTATGTGATCTTTTCAATTAACACTTGCATGGTACAGTTGTTAGACACCCATTCTCCAAGGTAATTGCTGGGTGCCACCCTCCCATATGGCTCACAAAATACAGATGCCATGAGCAGCATAAACACTTCAGAGACATTTGGCCCAGGTCCAGTCAGTTATTTAGGCTCACAAATAATAAAATCAGGAGTTAAGAACTTAGACATCTCTAATCCTGGTGTCCTAATCCATCAGTAGTCCGGCTCTCAGATGTCCCATAGTCTTGATGTGCTTCCCTCTCACCTGCTGCTAGATTCAAAAACAACTACTATTGGCAGAGGGACCCATTCCAGCCCATCATCTTTGACCTACCTGTAGTGAGCTACATAGCTATGAACTGCATATGAATGACTGAGATTGCTAAATAATGAAATCACTGATCATATAGAGAGGCTCCAGATGGTTGAGAATACAAATGGCCTGTTTCAGATTGCCAGGAGCACATCATCCAGGTGCCCTGTTCCATATGTTGCTGGTTCCAAGCTGAATGCCAAGCTCAGTTCTTCACTCCTGATTTTTAAATTCCCATGCAGAACCAGCCAAAGCTATTCAAAGGGCTGTTTCATTCATATTTCCTACATTATTCAATTGGCTGAGAGTAGGAGTGATTCATCTTCCACTTAAGCATGCTCATCCTTCTGCAATTCATCTTTAAAAAGATATAGCATGAATGAAGGAAAGTGCCTCCAAGGCTGGAATGGTTTTGATGGGCTGAGTTCTGCACAGCCTGAGGGCAGGGTAGGTAGGGAAGCAGCCCGGCTGATAGGGCAGTACAGTCTTTGGCCCCTCAGACTGTACTCCATGCAACATTTTCCAAACTCCCTTTCTGCAGTCATGTTAATGGGCTGCACTACAAGATTTTCTAATTCTCTATAGCAAAACAGCAGATGTGAGAGGTCGCACAACAGTCTGTGAAACACAGTCTCTGCTCAAATGTTATAAATGTGGACAATTTGAACCAATTCCAGTGGCTGTTTGGAAAAATGAATGGTGATTTCTATGCGCAATTATTAAGGTCATTATTTATCAGATTTACACAATTCTATCATTGGAAGAAAAAAAAATAAGTCAATATCCTGCAAAATGCTGTAAGGTCTCCTCAGCTCAGCCATTTGAATTTTTAACTTTGCACTGTGCTTTAGTGCTTATTTGCTTGGCAACAAGAAAGTGGTTTATTTTCTCATTCCCAAAGCAAAATCAGGAACTACATCCCCTAATGTGTTTCATTTGGGTGATGGGGTAAGGGTCATCAGTCAATTTTTGGTTGAGGATGTCATGGGTCAGCTTTGTTGCACAAGTATAAATTTAAATTCATAATTATTCTACTGAGGTCTGTGGCATTTCACCGTTACAGCGCAAAACTTGACCTATTTTGCCCTTTTTACAGGATATGGTGAAAGTGCTGTGCCCCCAGGCCTTGAGTGTAGGTTATTTTTTCATCTGGGACACATGTATATTATTCCCGTGGCTCAAGAGCTCTCCTCCATCTCTGACTCCTGTATAGCCAAAAAGGCGAGCACTACTGGAGGAAACAGTTGCCAGGAGGAATTACAGCACATCTCATGGAATGGTCTAAGCCCATGCTAAAAGTAGAGCTACAAGAGAAAAAGCCTGCTTTCTTCGCAAAATATGAAGTGAATAGGAATGACAAACATGCAGAAAATATAAGAGGCTCAAAAGATCATGAGCAGCAAGACAAAAACAGGGCAGTATTTTCACACCTGTGTCAGCTCCTGTATTTTGGAGAAATATTTTTCATACAAGACATATCCACAGAGTTCGAGAGAAAGAAGAAAGCTTGCTGAGAAAGAAGCTAGGGTTTTGTTTTTTTTTTGTGAGGAGTTCTGTCCCTCCCCAAAGTGAAAACTATGGCCATATACCTAGAAAGTTAAGACAGATTGGCTAGAAAACAGCGGGTGTTTGTGAAGGCTCTCCCTAAATCCTCCCATATGACTTTTGAGAGAATATCCGTGCTCTGAAACAGAACTGGATAGAAAAATTAATTTTGACAATGTGCTTGCATCCTGGAGACTTTAACAGGGGCTCAAGGCACAAGTAGAATGTTCACCTTGAACTTTCCTACCTAAATTAATTCCTTCAAGCTCCCTCGCAGTTTTTTTTTGGCCATGATATGAGCTTGAAGACCAAGTCCTCTCTTTAATGTGGCTAGTGGAGATTTATCAGCTTCTAGAAAGAAACTCTCATATAAAAATTTCACATTTATCTTTGTCTTTGAAGGCATAGGTTGAGTTTCATTCTATTTCCACATTTTAGAGTTTTTCATAGCCTTTCTGGCCTGCCTCTACACCCATTAATACCACTCCAGTGAGTGTTTTCTCTGTTATGCCAGTACCTATTACCATGGATTGAAGATTCTTCCCATTGGTTGATGTGCAGAGATATAATTAGTGAGAGTTTGAATATTAATTCTACTGAAAAAAATGAAGAATAAACTTGTGTGCAGCTGTAGAGTAGAACATATTTCCATCATATTCAAGACACAGAAGTGAAAATGGAAGACAGAAAAAAACCACTTTCAGAAAGACTTATCCATCCCTGGTGGGAATGTGTAAGAAGAAACACAATTATGGAAGGGTCTGAGTTTTAAGGAACTTATTTGAAAGCTAGCAAAACTGGAAATTTACATAGTTGTAGAGATAATATATGGCCATGAATTAAATGTGAAAATGTTAAGACTTACCGAGTTAAGGAAAGTTAAGTATTCTTAGTTTTCAGATTATCGGTCTGTTTTCTTCTGTGGGATTTACTGGAAAAAGATATTTGCTCTTTCTAAGAAATACCCTGTAACAAACTGCTAAAGCAGACAACATCTAGAAAATATTTGGGGATGATTTTTGTCTTATCCTTGGATAGCGGATGAATGCTGTGGTTGTTTAAAAATAATCTCAAAATAAATAAGTTGTTGTATGGGAAAAGATTCTGAAATTAATGATTGTTTCCAAGCCAACTCAAATCCACAGACATTGTTTTTATCACATATACAAGATATCTTAAATCTGGGCTCAGAGTTCTTCCTTTTTATACCCACTTATTGAAAACAAAGTACAGTAGGGCAACAAGATGCTTTTGTTTCAGAGAAATTTAATACAAATGAACCGGTGTTTAGGGTCAAATCAGCAAACCACTGCTATGGAAATTATAATCAGTGTACACGATTTATTCTGAATATTGCAAACCATCAATTGACACTGAAGACATGAGTCAAAAGATAATTCAGTTTCAGGACAGCTTACATGATTGATCTAGAGGAGGTGCACTTTGATACTCCATCTTTCTGGAAAGCTGGGCCTTTCCACACCAATGATCTAGTCATTTCTCAAAATGTTGATCTTCAACTGACTAGTGCTACATTCCGTGGTGAAGTCTGAAAAATCAGTCCAGGGTATTGTTCTTTTCCTGGAAACTTCTATAGGGAGAAGGAATAGTTGTATGTTCTTTTTTGCCTCAGTGTAACTTCTTCAATTCTACCAGATCCACTTGAGTTTCACCTTCCCTGGCAACCTAACAGCAAACTTAGGAATTTCATATTTCTGTCACACACTCTCTTTTGCAATTCTCTTGCCTTTCTGAATGCTAGAAAGAGGAGAGATGGATTTTGCAGGATTCAGTTCATTTCAGAACAAGCACAGGGAAAGGGAAGTAGGGCTGTCAGAAGTTCAACAGGTAGTCTGCTATAAGCACCTCCTTTTATGTAGTTCTTACATATTTCTTAGTTGACGTTGGAACAGGAAGAGAATGAAACTGAACATTATACCTGTGCCAACAAGGGCTTCATAAGTCAATAAATCTTCACCTAAGATGGTGGTAAAGTTTCACAGACAGTGCATCCCTAGGAAAAAAGAGTATTGTACAATAATGTCAAATGATAGGATTTGATATCTGGAAACTGGTCAGTTTCTGGAACAGGCAAATAGCTTGTTGTTGCTTGCCAGTTGAATATGACAAGTTCATATACAGCCATGCTTCTGCTGCTGCCTGTCCTGCCTGTGCCATAGCCCTTGAGAGCCAATGGCTGCCTGAGATTACATATAAGGAGGTAAAATACTGCTGGAGGAGTAGATAAATTCTCCAACTCCCCATCTTTCACATCCTCTGGCAGAAGACAGCATCATGAGCTAATTCTCCAGAGCTCTTGTCTTGCTTCTCTGTTCTAGGGCTGGTAATTTTCCTTCTCACACCCATCCCACATCACTTCAGTGACTCAAGTGCTTGATTCTCCCCTGGACAATCTGCATTCACAGGACTATAACAACTCAATAGTACTTGCCCTGGTAGAAAACTGTGAGCTGTCTTTGCCCTTAAGAGTTTCAACCCATGTCCAGATAGACAACAACTGAAAGGTTCAAGAGATAAACAGAATTTCATTCATGACTTTTCTGCAGCCACTCAATCTAGAAGAAATACCCAGAGATCATCTGGTCCAAGTGTCAGGTTAGGTCCAGTTTCAAAGGTGGATCAGGTTGCCTTGATCACTGAGTTTTGAGTATGTTCAGGAAGATACTGGACAACATTTTGCAGTGTTTGACCACCTCTGTTGTGAGTAAATCCTCCTAATATCTTATGAGAATTTACAACACTGCAACTTGTGCCTGTGGCCAAGTGCCACAGAAATGAGTCTGACTCTGCCTTCTCTCTGCCTAGAACTAACCGTGGGTCCCCATCTTCTCTTTTTAAGGCTGAACACAACTCAGTCTGTCAGCCTCCCCTCATCACACTTGTACTAACACCACCCTCAACAAATCATTCCCTGCCTGGCTAAGGGCTTGATACATGCTAAAGAGCAAGAGTAAGAAGATGAGAAAATACGATGAGTTTCCTTTTTTAATTTTGGGATTTGATTGATTTTTAAAAATATATACTGTATTGGCTTAGGTAGAAGAAGGAAATCAGAGTTTTCAGTTATTCTTCAAGCCATTTTCTCTTTGATAGATGTGTTTTACACTATTTTTTCCTGTGGTCATTATATGTCTCTGTGCAAAGCAAGCTGGCAAGCCGACCTTGTGTTAACACTTGCTCCTGGAATCCACTGAGCATAGAGCAGAAAACGTTCATGAGCTCTGCACAAATCCGATGAACTCTGCAAACTTCACAGGTGCGTATTTCACCTTGGGAAAGGGCAGAAGGACTTTTGGAAAGGGTAGTATAAATCTTTCAACTATGGAAGAAAAAGACTAGGCTATCAACGGAAACCTTAGGAACCTTAGCTGATTCTGAGACCTATAAGAAAAGTTGCAACTATTTATAATACATGGCAGATTTTATTGGGAAATATGTTTCAAGATTTAAAAAAAAAATTAACATCTCTCCCTCCTCCATTCCTACCGAGCCTGGGCTGCAAGAATGAGTGGGTGCAAAGCTGAGAGGTGTAAGCAGCTTTTGCATCTATAGCAGAACTGTAACACTCAGCAGCAGCAGACATGTCTGTCACAGGCTAGGCCAGAAGGAGGCAGCAGCCAAGTGGTAAGAAATGAACAAATTATTTCTTCTTGGGCTGCTCTGGCTGGAGCAAAATGGCTTCTGATGGATAATATTCTCAAGTTTCACTTTTCCTTCCTGAGGCTGAGGAATGGAGAAAAAGCCAGAGCTGACAGAGATGGAGCAAGGCAGAAGGAACCCTGTACAGAGAGGAATGCTGGAGGCAGCCCTGGGCTGGTGGGCCTGGTAGGCCAGGTGGCAGCAGGCAAGCTCAGCAGTGTCTGCCTCTGCTCCAAGATGGGGTAGTACTTTGAGAGTTCTGTACATGGGAACATACATACACACAGTGTACACGGTGGATTTTTTGCAATACTCCATCATGTTGGAGCCAAATGTTGGTGCAATACCCAGTGCACCTAATACTGGGGCCTGCCCACGCTTTTCACCAGCAGCTTCTGCTGATGCAGATGAGACTGCGCTCGGGAGCAAAACCTGCTGTGCTAGATCAGCTTCATTCATGCTCAGGCACCAATTTAAACCCACTCACATCACACCCACTAAAGTGCAAATCAAGTTTAAGTTGGCCCAACCGGTGCTCCAGGCACTCTGTGAGGGGTCCTCCTGGAAGGCACTTGGCATTTCCACACTCAGGACACTTCAGCTGAATCTTCTGAGGGTTTTATGTGACTGATTTATACCAATTTAGCTCCAGTCCCCTTGCTACTCTCCTTACAAGTATGTAATGAAGTTTAACTTGGTGGAAGGAGTCCGGAATCTCTTATAGTGTAAATTACAGTTGGGTGCGGCAGACTGTCCTCACCTCAGTTTTGAACACAGCTTCTTCAGTGAGCTACTGGAAACTGCATTTTTCCAGAGCTTCTCTGGTGAGCCCTACATCCTAGGCTCTTCCCTCTTGCAGATGCTGCTCCACTTTCCAGGCTCAGACAATTTTGGGAGGCATTTAGGTCTGGGAGGAATTCTTGCATTTCCTTGGGGCTGTTTTTCAAAGGCTTTCACCACAGCTGGAAGGAAAGTCTTACTTATGAAAATAAAGCTTGGGAAAGTGTGTCCCAATTTCTTTTATTCCGAACATCAAAATGAATTTAGCATTGCACTCTGTAGGTGTCCACAAGTTCACAGAAATATTTCTTTCCTGTAAAAGTGTAATGGAATTAAAAAGCCAAATAAATCCACCCAGAAACCAGCCCTTCACTTCTACTACTTGCAAGCTTTAAAAAACTGTAAAATAGAGCGAGACCTTTTCAAGGTTCACACTGAGAAGCTGCTGAAAAGTGTAACCAAGCGTGACTAATGACCGCATGGCGTGGGGTATTTGCATGGATTCTGCTTGCAAGCATCAAGCCTGTGAAACCAGATCATTTGAGGAGGAATTTTAGCAGCACATGAAGGAACTCAGATAGGAAAGAAAGCTCTTACACAGGCTCCCGTGGTGGGGGACAGTCACAGCGACACAGCCAGCACTTCCTGATGCTGAGAGACCACTCAGCTGCACACAGTGAGAGGGAGAGATGTGTTATTTACCTTCAGGGGTTAGTTTTGATTAATTAGAAACCAAGGAGTAGTAGGAACCGGGGAATCAATACCAATAGTCATACTAACTGTGAGTTAGAAAATTAGTCATTATGAGTGTTATTTATTCTGTCAGGAGATAATGTGGGCACTCAAATGTATTCAGCAGGCATTGCTCAGTGCTCCAGTTTTCCTCCACCAACAGTACCATGCATCATAAAATCCTAAGCCCAGACACTAGCCCAGCTTTCAGGCCCCGAGCAGCTGTGCTGCCTCACGTCTGGTTGGAGTTGGTGAGAAGTGCTCAGCTACTGCTGTGGATTGATTGGAGACACACAGTCATAGGAAGAGGGCTGGATTTCAGCAGTTCCTCACTTTGTTTAGCCACCAACCCCACTCTGAGAGTCCAAGAGTCTCTGCCTCTTATTGAATTAAAATAAAAACAAAACAAATCAAAACAAAAAAACACCACTTGACAAGAAGTGGCCCACCAAGGAGAGGAGAAGCCTGCACAACAAAAATAACAGTGATGGCATTCTGCAAGGTGTGGGCACTGCCTCATGCAGCCGGGGACACAAGCCTCCATCCTTTCTTCCAGCTGCTGTCTAGCATCCCATGGTCAGCAGTGCTCCAGGACAGTGGACCATTCCCTATCCCCCGTGTCAGCAATGGTGTCCAGCTAAAGAAGCACAAAACTGTTTTTCCCATGGAAACTTTAAGGATCAGAAGTGCTCTGGGATTATAAAGGAAACAAAAATCCTAATGATACCCATAATTTTTGAATATTTTGCCAGTTAATGATGAGATATAGGCCAAGGCTGTGCATACTCCTACAAAATTATCAGTGATGAACACAAATCTGGCTACCTCAAAGATGTTATTTTACCAGACTGGAGTATACACCCACCAGCATCTCACAGTGACTGTCTCCTCCACTGCTGTTTATGTTCCTGTCCTGTTTAAGATTCCTAAGTGTGGTAACATTAAAGGAAGAGGAGGGCAGGCATGCATCCATTTTTAGGATGAACGTGGTACCACTGAATCTATTACAGCGACCACAGTAAAACAACATTCAGCCCTGGCTCTTCCCAGAAACTGGAATCTAGTTAATCTAGTTCCTGTTGTCTTCCCACAGGACTGACCAGGAGCCAGCAATGCCAGTGATGGGAGGGTGAGAAAAAGGATCGTACCTGCCGCTGTGCCAAGAGCTTGAGTCCAAAGACCCTCATGGTATTGGCAGAGATATTAAACATGATCTAGAACTGGGTGGTTGAGGTGCTGTTAGGATGGTCATGGTACCAAAACAGCATACATGGTATAATCTATGCAATTATAGTCCTCTTAGTGCTTCAGAGAAGTCCCAGTGACTGTAATACATGCTAACTTAATCTCAGTCACAGAAAAATGTGTTTCTAATTTACAAATTCGGCAATTTTTCAATAAAAGTTGTTGCACTTTGTCTGATCTATTCTCAAAATACGGAAGTGCTTGAAGCATGACCACCTGCAATAACAGATTACTGTTCCCTAAAATATTGCCATACACCTACAATGTGGAGGCGTAAAGCTTCTCTAAAAAAGATCTTTGTTATTTCTTATAGAAGAAAGAACTGATCCCAAAGTAAAGCTGGTTTTCAGCAGCCTCTCTGCTCCCCAATGCAACTGGCATCAAAGTCTAATGAAAACCTGTTTGCGGACACTGGATCTGGTCCAAGGTACACTATTGGCATATTCTAGACCCTTTGGGACATGAGTCATATAAAAAACACAAGGCTGTCATCAGATGGCTGGTGGCTCAAATAAATCAAATTTACTTTGAAAATTGAGGCATACCAAAATTTTATTAGGTGAAACTTTGGCATTTCTTAGAGCCAACTTGCACATATATATTTTTATTACTTACAGCAGTTTAAAAGTATGCTACCAATCATATGCAAAACAAGACGAGATTGCAAATGTACATTTTTTACTGGGTGGCAGGAGGAACTGTGTTATTTTCTTTTAAAGCCCTGACTAGTGCTGCATGTTTGTTAAAGGTGGCGCAGCAGAGTGGGCCTCTCTGTTTGTTCTCCTGCAAGTGGCTGGGCACACATCCTCTATTTGTGATCTCAAGTCCTTACTTCAAAAAGCAGCTTCTCTTGCAGAATAATTGCTCACTAAAACTATCAACTGCAGCACAAAAATGACACATCACATTTGCAACATGCATGTACAAGAAACAGGGATAACTATAGCTGAAGTCCCACAGTGCCAGAGGAGGGGCTCCATCCTCAGAGTTGGAGGGGATGGTCCTGCAGCAGTCTGTGTGCACAGATACTCTAATCCTCCAGCACAAGAATTAAAGTCAATGCAAGTACCATACTTGGGATAAGAGCATATGCTTTTGGGCCTGATAATAAAAGCCAAATCTATGACAGAAGAAAATACATTAATTTTAAAAAATTGCCCTCAGCAGACAGGAGAGCCAAACTCCCACTGACATTTCTCAACTTCATTTATCTGAGTGAGCAGTCAGATAGCCTCTGCTTTAAACTAATAATAAAAGGAGTAAAATGTTGCAGATCTGATCTAGTTGTTGTTTTTTTTTTTCAAACTCCAACAAGGCTCAGTGGGAATATATTCAAATAAAGGCTGAGAAGCATGCTGGCTCCAATCCAAAATAACTTAATTCACTGTGCAAACACAAAGAAAGGGAAAATAATGGTGATGTAGATAAAATAATGAGATTTCTGTATCTGACAGTGTGCTGCTTTGGGAGAGACTCTCGGCCAAATTCTGACACCCCCTGTCCCAGTAAGATGAGGCGCTGAGGTTCCCACCAGCTGAATCCAAGGGGAGTGGTGCAGTGGGATGCTCCATCCTGCTGGAAACCCAGGGTTTATTTCCAGGAGGAGCTCACCCACAGAGCCAGGTGCTCCTCAATGTGAGCTCCTTCACAGAAAAGCGCAGTGTCAGTCCAAGAGGAATTTGCCCCAAATACAAAATCTCTTCTATAGCCTTGGAAGAGCAATGCCAGGGCTGAGCTACTGCTTCCAGACTCTGCTGTGTTGGACCAAATGGCCAGCTCTTGAAGAAATCAAGCTTGTCATTTTTCCATTTTGACAGCAAAAGGAATGTTGCCTGAAAGTTACGGAAGTAATCTCTGATATTGAGCATTCACAGCGAACTTAGAGGATACATGTTCATGAAGCAACACCCTCACTTCAGTTATTCCTTGTACAAAGGGATGTAAAGGTTTCCAGCGGAAAATGTATGTGGTTTCCAGTGGAAATGCGAGGCCTGATCCAAAGCATTTGAAGAAACATTTCCTTCGACATTAAAGGGCTTTCTCCTTAGCTCTTAGTTCCATATGTTGCTGGGTGTGTTTGTTTAATCTGCAGCCGGATGTGATAGTGCTCAGAAGACTTGAGAAATTTCTGTAGAATTCAGGCTTCTTTCCTTATCATGAAGGAGTAGACATATTTCCTCTTGAAATAATAGAAAATTGAGTCATTAAAAGAGACATCAGCAGTTTTTAGTCACTGAATTGCAGTAGTGACTCGAAAATTATCCCCACAGATACTTGATCAGTTTCCGGAGAATTAAAAAAATGTAACAAAAAGATATAACAAATGAATTCTCAAGTGAAGTGGAAATCATTTCTGGTAGCTTGTGGTTCTCCTGAGATAATTTCTTGTCTCTTGAATATGCTACTTGAATATTTTCCAGTGTTGGTGTTCTCTATCTATCTCATTATATTGGCTGCTGTAAATATTTCCACAATTTTCCTTCCCCTAGATAATAATTAAAAAAAATCATCAGATCATAAAATTTTTCTACAATTTAATTAAAAATAATATTTACTGTCTGCACAACTTAAATTTGGCCTACTTTTGCATATGCATCATGATACAAACTTTAATTACATGATCACACAGTATTTTTCCCCGTAGGACTGCAATCTTTTCCTTTGCAGGATAACCATTCTTTCCAAGTTCCTAGTTTTTGATTGATTGACTCTGAGACTGGGAAAAAAGCTGCAACTGTCAAAGAGAAGTTTCTCCTCATTACCCTACTAGGCCAGGATCTGTTCCTCAGATTTCATCTTCCAGCTGTGACTTCTTTTCCAGCCCATATCCAATTCTCCCTCCTAAATCCTCTTCTGATCTATCTCTCCTTCCTTGTTTCCATCTCTCAGGCCATGTCTCATTGCCTAAGTAGTCCCATATTTCCTTTCCACTTGCCAGTGATCCTGCAGGAAACATCTTGCTGCCATAATGGGGCTCTTTCCTTTCCACCCAGCTTTGCTTTTGTCTTATGCAAGGTTCAGATCAGAGAGTTTTCCTCCTCCTCTTCCGGAGGCCTTCCCTGGTGGGAGGCCATGCCAGCAGACATGGAGCCACATGAGGAGAAGCTCAGGCCCTTGCAGGGCCAGAGTAGTGACATGTCTGCAGACTGGAAGCAACATGAGCATGTTCAGCAGCTTTACACTCTTCCAATCTAGCCAGGAAAAGGCTCCTGCCTATAAACCCGCTATTTTTTTCAGAGCTCAGTTAGTCTGGACAGACTTTCACAGGAGCAGACCCATCCCTGTTAGGTCACATGAGAAAAACTGGATCCCTAGTGCAGTTGCATTCAAGCTTCCTGTTTAAAAAGCCACATCTATTTCTTCAAGAGAAAGCCAACCTTCCTCTCAGCCCTCTGTGGCAGTGAGAGGTGCTGACTGAGCCATATGTGACTGGGAAAAAGGAAGCCACAAGGAGAACCTGCTGCTAATTTCATCTGTGGGTGAAGGCTTCTAACGCTCAATGAGAAGTCAATGGGGCAGTACTAGAGACAACCTCTACCTCCTGACCCAGTCTGAACACAAGAGAGTGCCCTGCTAGAGAACAGTGGACAGTGAACCTGTCCACTGTTCTTTGTCTTGCAAGAAACAGTTTTCAGAGCCTCAGCCATTGTGAGAGTGTTTGGGGGGAGCACTGCCTTGTTTACATTCTTTTTCATCATTTCAAACTTCTCTTTGCCATGAATTAAAAGCAAATGCTTTGGAAAGCTGCAGTAACGCCATGATCTCCCAACTTGGAAATATTTGTTTTAATTAGTTCCTTGTTCAATGCCTGCATGTTCAACTGGACCTTGAAAATCAAGCTAGAGGATGCATGTTTCACAGAAAAGAATAGAAAAATTCTAGACCTCTAATGTGCATGTGCAGTTGGAGACTGAATCCACAAGGACTTCCAGCTTTGCAGAAGACCTGTCACAGCCTTGGGTTATTAGCCTAATTAAAGAGAAGCTGGAGGCTTTGCAAAAGTCATTTCTTTATACATGGCTGTTTTATGAACCAGACTTATTTCCTCAGTGCCAAATTGCATTTCAGAATGTGTCCTTGCTAAATAGAGTGAAATATATTTCCATTTTTCATGACTGAACCACATTTCTGCTGTGGGGGAGGCAGGAGCTCCAGTATCATTTCCTGAAGTCAACAGCAGACCTGCCATTAATTTCAGTGTCCCAGGATTTAAGTAAGAGATAACAAACCCTTGAACGGTTTTAAGTTCATTGAAATGTTAGCCTGAAATGAAGAATATGCCATTCAGTTAAGATGCACATTTACACAGCTGAGGATGACAAGTCTAGCTTGACTGAAGACCAGAGGAGAGAAGGATGCCTCCTCCTACATGATCTGCCCCCTGAAGAAAACATCTGCCTGCATGTTTAACCAGGAATGTGAACTGCTAATGTAATCTGACCTTTAAACAAAGCAAAAAATATTGCTCCAATATACAAATACAGCAGAGGCTAGAACGCTATGTATTGCTCACTGTTTTCAGTACATGTGTGGATAAAAGTACAATGAAAACAGACAAAAGGCTGAAAAGCTTGGTAGCTCAGTGATTCAGGGCTTCCAGGCACCTAGGAGAAAATATGAGTGCTTAAGTTCAGCCTGGTTTCATTCTTGGAAATGATCTGAAGTGGATCCATTGATGTCTTTACAGCAATATCAAAGAATATCAGGGTCGAATATTGTTTCATAACCAAATTCATTTAAGCTATTGTTTAGTATAGTTTAGGGAAGAGATTTTTCTAAGATTCGTTTGGGATGAAAGAGCTTTTTTGGATCTGGATGATTAAATTTAATATTCATATCTACAACAGAAGCAATATAGCAGATATCATCTTTTGTTTTTGCCTGTGGAAACAGTAGAAAACAGAAGATAGAGGGACTGGAATAGACACTTTTCCTTGGGTACATAGTGGCTGGAAGAGTATCAATTTTGTTAGTTTTCTATTTCTTTTTATCCAAGTTGCAACTTGAAGCAGTCAAGGACTGCATTTAATGGACGGTAAAAAAAACTTTCCAGCTGAGACATGGCAGTTTACTGGGGAAGAGAAACTGAAAGTGATGTGTCTCCTCACTTACCTGTTCCTGCTGCATTTTGTGTCTGGAGAGGGGATGTTTGCGCCTCCCTTTGCTTATCTGATCAGTAGGTACACACCAAACCATGACAAAACACAGGCACTAGAAGACTTAAATCCTGTGACTGGAGAGCATGCTTTCCTACAGTGACAGGATCCAGCTTTCCCATCACAAGGACTAACTACCTCAGTAATCAGGCAGTACGTTCTTCCAGACTATTTTACTGAGTAATGAGAGTTGGTTCATTATGGATGTGACATCAGAGAGAGTGACCCAAACAATCCAACTCTGAGTAATTTAAAATTTCAGAGAGCAACTGAGACACTTGGTTTCAGAAGGGTAACTGAAGGAAATTCATCAGTAGTATTAAAAGCAGCTGTTGACAGACCTGATTAGTAATCTTGGTAGGTCTCCCAAAGCCTTCCTTGTTCAATAGCACCAACATTTCATGGGATATTCAAAATGCCACTATAATATATTCTCCAGAGACATTTGGTTTTCTCCCAGCCACAGGATGCTCATGGCTCTGTTATCCATAACTGACTGATGGCCAAGAACTTCTGTTCATTAGCCATATCCTCCAGACTTTTTTTTTTTGCATATAGGTAGCATGGATTCTTTTACCCCTACAGTACACGACCATAATTCCTGTGCTGCTAGATTCTCCAGTTTCTGCTACTGTGGTCATCAACTTCTCGTTGCAATCCTTCTACCTGTCAGAAATGACTCTTCTCTGTTTTCCTCCCTCCATGGGGGCTATGAGTTCCTGCTTTGCCGGAAGGGGTGGATTGGTAGTATCTATGTAGCTTGGGCTGCCTGTTCTGCCTGCACTGCCTGCAGGTGGTGCATCCTTGCCCTGGAGTCAGGAGTGATGCTTTTGGCAAAAAATGCAGAGCAGAGCATCCCAGTGGCCTGGTTCTGCCTCTGTGGCAGCACAGCAATTACTCCAGCAGTACCAAACCATGGACTCACTTGCAGACCTGAATACTCCTCTCATTTCTTGTGTATTTAACATATTCTGCGTTTTTTTTTTAACCTTCACTGTAGCAACAGTCAGTGCAGCAAGGATTTTCTTTTTGCATGTTTCAGCTGCGCTTTTGAACAGTTCCTGACAGTGTTAGCACAGTTACAAGCAGCAGACTGTGAAATAAGCTTTGTATAAAGTCTTGCTCCTCTAATTATATAGAAATAAAACCATGGCTTAATTTAGTGTAGGGCTGCTGCAGCATTTCCCAGAGACTCCAGGAGGCCATTCGGGATCTTCACCCTGCCCCTTGTGAGGTGGTAGTTGTACTTTTTCACCTCTGTGTTTTTGCAGTGAACATATTTTGAAGATTGGTTACCACAAGAATAGGGGGAAAAGATTACAGTCTGTGTGCTGCCTGTGCTGTCTGCCTCACCACCAGTTTATCTGTTGTAAAGATTACCAGATGCTGTTGGAGCTCCCTGGCATTTTTAGCAGTTGGCTTCATTGTTGAATCAATTTGTAGCACAGAAGTGATCAAGTCAGCTTAATTCAGTTGCTGGTTTGAATAGCTTCATTTTGTATTTCTCTTAGAGCGTCATTAAACTCTTTTGAACTAGCGCGCTCTGTTAATTTCATTAATCCAGCCACAAATTCAGAAATTGCTTTTTCTATTTTTTTTTATTTTTATGATTTGGTTTATAAAAAAAGAAACGGTCTGTGCTCTCTAGTGACTTTTGGGACAGGCCATTTTGCAGAATTTCCACAATCCCAGCAAATGCTTTGTCTGGGGGTTTAATAGGGGCTGTTAAACTACACAGCAGGTTGTACCTTATAGCATCTATTACACTCAGTAAAAGCAGCACATTTTTCCCATCAGTTTCACTCTCCCTGATTATACACTGCTCCAATCGCACTATAGGTGAGCCAAGCCTCCACTGAGCAATTAAACAAGCCATTTTCCCGCCAACAGCCAGCCATTTTAATTCTTTCAAAACACACACGCAACCTCTCAGCCAGCTCTCATGCCCAAGGCTCCTTTGCTCTGCAGTCACTCTGTGGCACAGGATTAGGGTTACACCTCCAGGGCCAGCAGCTGTGGCTTGTACACTTGGCCCAACTTCTGCAAAGCAGAGGCCACTTCCCAGCCCTGTGTCACTCAGGAGCTCTCTGTGGCTTGAGTGTTCTCTCCAGCCAAGTTGAGATGGGCTGTGATAAAGCCCTTGTGCCACCAAAGTCAAGGCTTTGCTGGCACGTACATGAGAAATGTGGTGTTAGAAGGTGTCTTGATCCCTTTTTGAGAAAAGCGAATGTGTGTGGGAAACCCATATGTGCTCACACATGTGTGAGCTACAACATTTGAATGGATCCCATGGTATAGCTGGCTGTCAAAGTTTAGGAGGATCCTGCACTGTCTCCACACCCTGCACCGAGGAGAAAGGATGCCGTACTAAGAGCAACCGGTCTTTCAAGATACCGATATTGAAGACATTCAGTTGGGAATTCCCAGCAAATCTCAAAGAATAAGATGTACAAACCACTGTGAAAATCCTCTCCAAGTAATAAATTCTTTATTCAGAGTGGTGAGGCACTGGCACAGGCTACCCAGAGAGTTTGTGGATGTCCCAATCCTGGAGGCATTCAAGGCCAGGTTGGATGTAGCTTTGAGCAATCCAATCTTGCAGAAGTTGCCCCTACCCATGGCAATTTATTAGATAATCTTTAAGGTCCCTTCCAAACTAAACCATTCTATGATTCTATGATAGTAAAAAAAATAAAGAAACTGGCCCTATTTACTTTACTTGAGCTGTGCTTGGAGCGGATTGGGAGAAAAATAGTTAAACAAGGTCAGGACATGCCAATGTTGTGACTTTGTTTATTTTTCTAGGGTAGGCATAGCCCTAATTTTGCTATTTAGGGTAGTGGATTTTGATGACTAAGAGATTTTTGATGACTTTAATGTAAGAAGTTTCTTGTCCAGCTTAAGTGGGCTTCTTGTTGCCTGACATTACATGTAAATATAGACAATATGAAAATAAATGAAAGATTTTGAACTGTATTGCATCTAAAGCTTCAGTGCATCCATTGACAACACACATTCCTCTTTTCAGTATTCAGGTAGCTATTGGATCTTGCAACTCGGTTTTTACAAAGAACATGCTATAATTTGTTCTCCTTTAGCTCCCAATGAATTTTAGCTGTAGCTGTTACTACGGAATTGCCTGGGAGGAAGCAATGCTACAGTTCTATATGGAAACTGTACAGAAACGACAGGGAGGGAGGTGGTGGTCAGGAGGAGACCCTGCACTGAGTCATGAACCTGGTAGTTCATTCTTTCTGAAGGGAAAACTGATTATTTGGAGGGATTTTGCACAGGAACTGAGGTAGTTGAAATCTCATAATTCCCCACACTGAGAACTTTCATCAGCTACAATAAAAATAAGAGGAATTGGCACATAGGATTTGTACAACCTGCGGAAGGTCCAGAATATGAAGTCTACAGGGCTGGTGCTAAGCACCACTGAAATTTCTCCTTTCATCTCCTGGACACGATAAAGACAGTGAAAATATTTTCATTTGTACCTCTGGGCCCAAGCCTGCCCAGTGAAGGAACTTCCTGATTTCCCATTAGCTTCGGTGAGGTTTGAGGCTGGTCAGCAAAGAGGAATCCTGCACTTGTCAGAAGGCACCTAAAGAGCAGAGGGGATCTTTTATGCAAGAACCTGACAAGAGCAAGAGCTTTAAAGTGTTTTACCACACTGTGATACGATGGAAAACACATTTGTGAAACAGTAGATCTAGTACAGTGTAGACATCATTCTGAATTTTTTCTCTTTTCTCCACAGTTTCATTATTTTCTGTTAAAACCTTTAACAGATGCCTAATTGACACAGTCAGAAGTATTTTCCCAATCGTGTATCACTTTAATTATCCAATGGGTCTTTTCAGATCTCTCATGGTTCCTGATCCACTGAGATAAATTATCTGTTGAGTTTCAAGCTCCTCCACTTGAATTCTGCATATCTTCTGATAACTTTTCCCATAGGAAAACAGTGCAAAAAACTCAGAAGAGAAGGGAAGACAGGACAGGACTTCAGGTTATTTCAAGCACAAAGGAACATTTTTCAGAACTTTAGTTTCTGAAGTCAGCTGAAGTCTGAGTGTAATGCTTTGCATTTCAATGAATCAGCACCGCAACTCTGACCTAATGGGAAGCATTCCGTGATACATGTTATTTGGGATTTTGTGCCTGTGTGAACATCCTGTTCTCAGCTGCATTCACCAGAGCCGTATTTCCCAGAGGGCCTCACACTGTACATGCTTTTTTCCTAGTGTGTTACCTTTCTAATGAAGGCTTATCCTGCAAAATGTCCCACAGCTGACCTTGATGAGCACGACAACCCCCCCATAGATATCACACTGTAAGGCATATTGCCGGACACCATGTTCCTGTAATTACAGTAATGCTTCTTTCAGTAACATTGCCATGCCTTCAAAATCCTCGCTTCTAGAGACAGGTTAAAAAAATGAACCATACATCTCACCAGTCACATTCACAGTTCTTGTCACTGGGAGCCATCCCGATCATCATTTCCCTAATGTTTTAAGCCAGAGAGTACTGCCTATCCCCTCCCCACCCCACTAAACATTTATCTCGGGCTGTCATCTATTCTCATTGTTGAACCTTTCACTGGAAATACAACTGAGGTCCTCTGGTTTCACAGATCAACCCGGTCACAGGACTCTCCCACTTATTCATGGATTCATACAGTTGTTTTATAGAAGCATTACTCTAAATGCTTATAATTTATGTGAAGGATGTTCATGATCTATAGAACAAAAATACATGTTTAGATGCCCTCTTCATGCTTGGCAATAGCTGAAGGATCTGGGTCCAAAGAGGCTGAATGTTGTCTTTCTTCTGGGCTGGAACAGTCTGGTGTTTTCTCATCTTTCTTGGCTGGGAATAAGCACTTAGAAGTGGAATAGTGTGATCTAGCATCCGCCCCACAGAAATGCTGCTCGAGAGGGAGAAAATCTTCAAGGACACAACAGAAGGCTATTTTCCATGGCAAGGTGATAGTATCAGCTAAGCTGCATGCTGGTTGAGTACGTTTGGTCAAGAACATTAGAGGAAAGGAGATGTGGCAATAAAGGAATAAGTCCTTTCTTACCACACCCGGTACGTAGCATGTAGTTTTGCAAATGATAACATTTACCCTTTATGACAACGTTATACATATACATTGGGGTTTGCCTTCTTAAGTAAAGGATGTTAACAGCATTGAGTAAGATTGGGGCAAGCAGTGTAAACAGGATGGCATATAAAGTGTGATACAGTATACAGAGGGCAAAGTATGTTTGAAGGTTAGCTTATTAATAAAACATGGTTGGCCTTGATTTAGTTTATAAGAAACTTAAGACATTTATCAACATCTGTCTGAACCCATTTCCAGTCTCTTTGGACTCTGTTGTGGATAAGCTGATTAATAAAACATGATGCCTTAGGAAGGAAACTCAGATCTTTGCAAGCAATGACAAAAGAAAATGCAGCGCTTAATCTACATATGAAAGGAAACTGTGAAAGTAAACTAGTTTACCACTACATCCCAGGATGCCAGTCTCTTATAACGTTTCATCTGACTTAGTTTTGGCTGGAGTCTAGCAAAGTAAGAAAGAATTCCAAAAATTAAGTGTGGAATTAATTTACGAGAAAGATCCTAGTGCTCACTTATGGAGACTCTGAAATCTAATCCTGTTCCCTTGTGGCTTCCTCCCCTCAGTGTTTTTAACTTTGCAGCTTTCCGTGTTTGTTTTTCATTTGTCTCCTTGATCCTTTGGTCTTTCCTTTCCCTTAGGCTAGAATAAAGCTTCAGTATTAAACAAGTGCCACACTTCGCCTATTGATAGCTGCTGCCCAATAAAATGTTGCCCTCAGAAGCCAATTAGTGAAATATGTTTCTTGTAATAGCCAGTAATTTGTTTAATTTTCATGCATTCTTTCTCGATAGCCAGATGAAGGGTGCGCATGCATAGTTCCTGCCCCTGGGATACAGGGACAATCCAGTTGAACTGTGTGGTGCAAAGCACTCCCTGCTCACACAACTGGCAGCAGCAGCAGTACCCATCTTTTCTGTTTTGGCACTTGTAGGCTACACTAGCAGCACAAACATAGGGTGATGTATTTCCAAAGTAGGAAACAGCATAGTCACAGCTGCATGTGCCTTGCCAGAGCTAATGTGGCCCAAGCAGGGCCTGAACTAGAATTCCCCAGAAGTCCATGTCTGGAGCTCTTCTCCTGCCCTGCTCCAGCTTCACCAGGGTGCCCCTGTGCCAGGGCGTGGGAGAAGGATGCTTGGGTGCAATCCAGGATGTTGGTGTTTAGGCAGCACCTCCCCTCACTGCAGCCAGGTGTGGGAAGGAAAGGTTTGCCTTCAGACACAGCTCCACTGACTATTTCAGTATTTTATGCAAAGCAAAACTGCTCTAATATGAGAAAATGAGGGGCTACATCTACCCTATTACATGAAAGATGTCAGGGACACTTCCCTGGTCCTGAAGACCATAGTCACTGCAAGGGTTATGTCCGTGCATCTTCACTGTGTTTTTCCCCAAAACAGAGTGGCTGCTGCTGTCTTGCCTTCTTGAAATTTAGACTGTCTTTATGTGCCAGCCAAGAACTGAAGACTGTGGGATGCTTCTGCAGTGTGGGAGATCAGCTTTTGAAAGATCATTTTGTAAGAAAATATCTCTGGATGTTATTTCATCCTTAGAAAGAAAAGTTTGTTCTTTGAGGTACTTTTAAATAATACTGAAAGCTACTCTAGATTAATGTGGATTTAGGCGGATTAAGCAGACAGTGTGGAAAGGACCATGCTGAGCCAGATCCTATGCTGGGTTAAATTGGCATGATGCTCTCAAAGACAAAGGAGTGACAATTAATACCAGCTGAGTATCTGGCCCACTGCACTTAAAGACCATGTCAGAGACCACCTACTTTCTGAGACAGTTTATGAAAATGAAGACATTTAGAGGCTGTTATGCTAGCTGGAAATTCCCAGTCTGATTTCTGCAGCATTGAAGGGTCCCAAGTGTAGATATTGAGTCCTACTCCCAGTGTGATATTCAAGGCTTTTACTACAAAGAGCCTTGAAAATGTGATCATTATTTTTTTAATAAGTGCTAGTATATATATATGAATTTTCCTACCCAAATAAATGGGATCATGCACTAGCACAAGGATTTGGAAGATTGTCCATATAACTGACTGTTCCAACTCATTCAAGGTTCAGTTAAAAAACAGATTTATTAAGGAACAAATGGGCTAATACAATTTTTTTTCTAAGTTACTGTAATCACTCTTAAAGCACATCGTGCCATATGATGAGATCCTTTGATAGCAAATACTGATAGCATATCCATGTGCCCTTTGTTGCAGTTTTGCATTACTCTCAAAACGTGTTTCCCCACAGTTTGTAGAAGCAGTGAAGTTATAATATTGGCTCTCGTTCTACATTCTTACCAGTCAAGATCATTCACTGATTCCTGGATGTCAGGATCAATGGTGGTGGCCATATGGCTTTGGAATGATCTGTTGTCTTTTCCGTAATGGCATTGTGGCTTTGTGTTTCCCCAGCAGTGATTAATAGGCACAGACATGCGTTCTGCACATGTTGATAGGTTTAGATGAACTTAGAATTTTTGTCTTTCTTCTCTTTTTTTTTTTTCTTTTTCCTTTTTCTTTGCAGGGAGCGGGGGGAGGAAGAGTGATTCTGCTTTGAGAAAGCAAGAAGGAGGTATGTAATGAATATTCACTTCTCAGGGACATGATATGATTCAATCAGTGTGGCTAGATGACAGACAGAACCCATCTAGATACCCAGGAATAATTATTACAGAAGGACTAGCTAAGAACCATTCACAACAGACAACTTTATGCTGGAGAGAAACTGCTACCTTCTAATGCCTTTTGCTACCTAACCTTGGAAACAGGGCATTCAACACAGAACTAAGCCCCTGCTCCCATCCCTACTAGCTCCAAAACTGAGAAGTTACCACACTGAGCAGAGCAGGTTTGCTTTTCTCATCCCAGTGAAAGTCTACCTACAAGCACAGCATCTCCCAAGCCTTCTTCCTGGAGGGCACAGAGAAGACGGATGGATAGACTTCATTGGATATCTTGGACATCTCCTGTAGAAGGCGTGCAGTGAGTACCTGAGGTTGGTATTTGTTGATTGGGTATCCAGAGCATAACAACAATAAACTAACAAGACAAGATCTGTGCATTAAGCTGTTTTCCCCCACCCTAAAACTCATTAAAAGGCTGTTTAGTTGATCTTTGTTCATTAGTTTGAGTTAAAAATGTACAGTAGTAACACATCATACTGCGAGTAATGGGAGAAGATAGAGCATACAAAAAAATTATCACAGGAGAGAGTCTGAAGTAACTGTCATCTGCATACTGCTATCACAGACTCTGAAGTCAATTCATCTTTAACAAGAAGCTGGAAAATTCTTCCATAGCCATTCACAACTGCGTGGCCTGTGTTCCTTTCCCATCCTGAGCAATGTTTTGTTCTCATTACTACCTTCTGGATTGATTAAAATGGATAGATTCCACAAAACAACAATAACAATAACAACAACAACAACAAATAGTTTGTGTTTTGGAGGATATCAAGGGATACCAAGTTCATAAAAGCTACATCTGTGCATCATTCTTGAGAAATATTTGCAGCGCAGGTGGTGGGCGGCTGGTAGACAACAATGAGAAGTATCACATGTGTTTGCTTTGCTCATTTGCTCTTCCCCTCTGGTCTTCTCACACTATTAGAAGTAGTATACTGGGCTGGACAGGGCCTTCATTTCACCACTACAGCTGTTCTCATGTTTGTAAGTTATGGGACTTTAAGCATTTAAAAAATCCAGAAAGAAATGGCTTGTTGCCCAAGTACCATGTGCGGTTTGTTTTCATCTTCAAAAAAAATGGTAAAATTCAAGATGTTTGCAAGGAGTAGCAGAATTTTGCAAGAAAGCAGCTTCTAGAGTGCACCAGATTGAAAGGGCTGGTGGTGGTTTGATTGTTTTCAGTACCACTGTTTGAAGTGTTATATATAACTAACTGTTTTAATACTTTCCAGGTTCTTTCATCATGAAATTTATGTTGCAGCAGATTGGACAGAAGATTGGACATCCTCTGAGGTGTTAATGGTATGTATGTTTACTAAATCTCTCTCTCCTTTTTGATCTTCCATCATAATATGCATACTGCAATAAACACCGGAGGCTCCATGGGAATTGACTGGCAGCTGTTTGGGTGGCTTGGAATGGGTTTGTCTTTCAGTCCTAAAAAAAACGTATAGTCATCTACTGGAACTTTAGAAACATTTTGTTCCAAGTTGGAAATTTTCAAATTCCTCACAGGTTTCAGGAAACTCCAGAACTGTCAATAGAGACTTACATGCATTTCCAATTAGAAAAGCGTAAGTGCTGTGAATTGACAAATATCCTGACAGGAGAAAAAAATGCAAGCTGAATATTGCAACTACCCAAAACAAGGCAAAGAGCTGTGAAAAATTTGGACTTTTTGTGATGTTATTGAATGCAGATGGTTCATTTGGCTCAACAGCATGACAGTTACAACATTCAACTCATCTCCCTCTACACACTGAAATCCCAGTGATAGGATACTATGGTAGTCAAAACAACATCCGTCTCAAGGCTGAAAAACATTCTCTGGTCATTCCACAACCTACATGGATGTACTTCCTCTATATAATGGGCATGCAAAGTGTTGGATTGGAGCAGGGTATCAGATTGCACTGTACTTTAAAGGAAGGCCAAACTGCTACTCTTGTTATGCCAAGGGAGTTTTCTTTGGGGTATGAGAACACAGGTGATGAATACACAGCAAGGAGAAAGAAAAACCTATAGACCATAGGCCAATACTAAGGAATGGTTACCTGTAAAAAGTTTCCCTTGACAAAATTTGAGCTAATAGCTCAGAAAAGGACTGTTTTAACCACTTTAACAGCACATGGGGATTCTATTTTTCCTCTACAAGTTATAAGTTCTGGTGGATATAGCTACTTTCAGTGAATAATGTATTACAAGAGCATGTTCTAAAGGCCAGCAAACCCTCACGCTCTGGAAACAGGCCTGTGCAAAGGCTGCTGGATGGCACACAATGTCAAGAGACAAAATTACAAAAAGAATCTTTTTTACATTTAGCTAAATTTTATAAAGAGATAGTAATATTTTTATGTACATGGTGCATTCTGGTAGCTTTGTAAATCCTCCCTCATCTAGGAAAAATATAAATCTTTTATATTAATTTGGGGTTTTAACAGTTTATGGAGAATACACTGAAGACAAAAAAAAATTTCTTGGAACAACAACACAAGACTGCAACATGTAGACCAAAGAGGTTAACTCCAAGGAAATAGGAAAAAAATGCAATATCTGGCACTTTCCCTGTGATATAAAGTGCATGTTATTCTCATTTAGCAGACGAGAGCTGACTTGAACAATAGAAATATTTGTTAATACATTCTGTTCCGCAGTGACTGTTAAAAGTATTTGCTGCATTTGCTTCTTAGATACTGAAGCTCTCTCATTTCACACCTTTTCCCAGATTTAATCTCTGCAGTATTATTTATGTGGCAATATTATATTCAATTTACAAATTACAGACTGCAGCAAAATGGAGCTGCTCTTTTTCCCTAGAGGTAACAGCAACAGTTACATTAATCTTCTTTTAAAAAAATTATTCAGGGGCTTTCAACATGCTGCCAAGAACTCCCTCCCAGATTCCTTTGTAGTCCTGTTTTTAATTGTAAGAATATCTGCAGAAAATATAACATGTAAGGCCTGGGTCCCAGTGGAGCTTCATGCTGGCAGAGGTCCTGCAGTGAGCACCAGATGGGTGGATTTGGGTTTATTTTATCTCTTCCAGCTCAATCCTGTATGTAGATCCTGACCTGGGAACGTGGTTCTTCACTGGGTCAGGATGTGCCCAGTGTTGCAGCACGTTTGGTTAGGAAATCTCCCGTTTGGGGCAAATGCTATTACATATCTGGACACTTTCCATCTCTCAGAGCCCTTCCTTGGTCCTCCTGCTTCTCCCCTAGCTGTGACTTGAGCACCACAGCCTAATGGTGGCCAACAAATCCCTGGGTGTACAAATTGTTCTGGGGGTGTTCAGCACAGCCTGATGAGAACCAAGAGCTCAGCATGAGCCAGCAGCAAGAGGATTATCTCTCCTGGCTGGAGATGGAATGGCCTGTTTGGGTGAGAACTTGTCATCTGCCAAGCACAAAAGATCTGATGAGATGAAGTGATGGTCTCTTCTGATTTAATTTCTAAGACAATGACATTCTCATGCATTTCTCAACAGTCAACCACCAACAATAGGCATGTACACTCTTGCCAGTTTGTACTGCTGAAAGAAAGTTCTGCCAGTGTTGGGGTTCACCACATTAAGAACCATAGAGTCATAGATTGGCTTAGGTTGAAAGGGACCTTAAAGATCATCCAGTTCCAAACACCCTGCCATGAGCAGGGGATTTTCTTCCCTCAACCCCCACTTAGAGATTCAGGAACATAAGAGGTGTGTGAAACCTGGCTGGCAGTGAAGACCAAAACAAAGAAGTTGCTAAGTACCTCAGCCTTCTTCAGGTCTGTTGATGCCAGTTCTCTCTCACTCTCTCTTTGGCCTGTCCCTTCTGACCAATGTACCTATAGAATTGCTTCTTTTTATTTTCACATCTCCTTGCCAAGTTCAGTTCCATCTGCACCATGGCTTTCCTGATCCCATCTCTGCACGTCCAGACAGTATCCCTCTATTCCTCTCAGGCCACGTGTCCCTGCTTCCACTGCCTGTACATTTCCTTCTTTTCCCTCAGTTTCACCAGCAGGTCCTTGCTCAGCCATGCCAGTTTCCTGACTCCTCTATTTGATTTCTTTTGCTGAGGGATGGAGAGCTCTTGTGCTCTCAGAAAGGTGTCCTGAAAGAGCTACCAGCTCTATGTCCCAAAGGACAGTTCCCCAGGGGATCTCATCCAGTAATTCCTTAAACAGCCATAATTTCACTCTCCTGAAGTTCAGGGTTCTGACTCTGCTCTTTGCCAGGCCCATATTCCTCAAGATCACAAACTCAACCAGAACATGGTCTCTACATCCCAGGCTGACTCCAGTCTTTACCTCTTTAATGATCTCCTCCGCATTTGTGAGCACTGGGTCCAGTGATGCTTTACCTCTGATTGGTCTGTCCAATACCCGATAGTGTGGTCAGGCATGAAAATATTTGGTCAGCTTATGTGGAGATAAAAGGGTATTTTTCTTTAATGTTTGTTACAAGAGCCTCACAGTTGTCATTGGCTCTCAACATTGTAATATGGTTCTGTTTCAGAACTCCTCTAGCAGATTCACCATGGAAGGAACTCCCAAGCGTGTGAGTGTTTTTGTCCAAATGTGGTCCATATCAGTTCTGCCTCCTTAAAGTCTTCTTTGCTCAAACTGATCTTGTAGTCAACTCAGACCATACCAACCAGCTGCTTCTCCCCCCAGTTTTGCATAGGGAAAAACAGGGTGAAATCCATGTAATATGAGAAATGTCTTCCACAAATATACACGAGGAACAAAAGGAACTTCTGTGAATCCATTACTTGATGTTGATGGTTTAAAGTGCTAGTAATGAGACATTATGAGACAGATGCATTCAATAAGTATTTCTGTTCTGGTAGATCAAAGCTGGAGGAAGTATGAGTACATTATGATGCTGATAAAATGTTTTCTGGTCTTATAGTAAAATGGTTGAATGCAAGTCAACTCAGATCTGTGTTATCAAGGCTCTATAAAACAGCCCCAAGGCTTTTTAAAGCAACAATTAAGGAAGCTGCACTTTCTCTAAGCAGGTAGTGAATGCTGTGCTTGTACCCAAAAGAAGTCAGAGATATGACCCAAATAATAGTAAGCTAGTTAGCCTAGCTTTTGTCGTGGGAGCAGCATGTGGGAAATGGCTGGTACTGAAGACAAAAGTAAAATCTGTTCCAATTAATTTGACTTTAGTGGAATTTGATCTTGTCAAGTCATCCTGGTATCACTAGTTGAGAAAACATTTCAAGAATAGAAGTCTGATGAATCACTCATCTGACTATAAAAATTTTAAATATAGCATTTTTAAAAGTAGCTACTTGATTTCAACAAAGGTATTTTATGGGCAGTTATCAGTGGGGAAGGCTTTCCAGAAGGGAAATCACTCATTTGTCCTTTCCACCCAATGCAGTCTGTATTTAAATCATAAATATCACATGAACAACTGCAAATACATTTTCAAGATAGTACAGAATGGGAAATAATTAAGATGACAGTGCTTTTGTTTGAAAGTGATCAGGTTCACCTCATGAAACCTGGGTTCGAGCAAATGCAACCTGGATGAATCCAGTTCATCCTTAGAAACAAGAGCGCATGAACTGTATTTACAGGATTGGACACTGCATCACAGAAAGCACGAAAAGGGCTATGGGGATTGTCACAAATAATCACCTGTCCACAAACTCCTACTATAATCTCCTGATCAAAACAGCTACAGTGGTCACTGGAAGTACAGAGATAGGGACTGAGTGTGGGGAGGCAATATTCTGTCTGTGTAAGGCAGAAATAGGACCACTTTTGCAGTGGCCACTGAAGTGGATAGAGGAGCCAAGGGAGGAATAGTTAAAGGATCAGGACCTTCATATAAGACAAAGTTATTCCATGATTATTTCATGATGGATTACCCCAGAAAATAGCTTCCAAAAGTTTTTCCATGAAACAGCAGAAGATCATGCAACTCCTCTGCTGGACCCTCCCTTAAGTCATGTTTTCTGGATTATGTTCCAGAGGAAATCAGTAGGGGTTGCAGCTTTCTGAGGTGAGTTTAGTGTTGGATACCTGCCTATGTGCTTCGACACGCTGCCTTAGCTAATAAATCGTGACCTGTGTGGTTATATCGGTCAAATGCTTTCTCAGCCAGAGCAATTCCCAGCAAATCAGTGGGCTCCTTTCACAGTGCCCATCTGACAAGCACGGGGTAGCACACAGATGGTTTAGATATAAAAAAGAATGTTGCATCAATACTGTATGTGTGAAATGTTTCAATTATTCCTAAAATATTTTTAACATGTTCCAGATTTATCGGGCAAAATGTTTAGGAAGTAATTGGAGTTTATTCTGTTTTTAATTTTGGTGTAGTATATTATAATAAACACATGTTCAAAATACATTTTAGGTATCACCAAATATTTATAAAATGTATATAGGTGGAAATCCCAAGGTCACTACAGTAGCTTTATTTTGCCAGTCTGTTTACAAGGAGATGAGTCATTAAAAGCTATGGCTGTTTCTATCTGTACCGAGAATCCTTCCCCTCCTGCAGACAGTGGATAACCTATTGGTTTTACATATTCATGTAAGATTAAACTTCCTTTGATTGCAGAGGTTGAATTTAACTCCCCCTCATATTATTCTTCAGAATAATAAAAACTTCTAGTGGTATTTCCAAGTAGATATATATGTTTCATATTTAGCATCTGATCATTTTATTGTCATTTCCTACTACAATTAAAAGACAAATTAAATAAATGAGTATCCCAAGTAATTCTGTTTAGGAAATTGGAAGAAAAATGGTGTCACACTTCTTGAAGCACACTGTGGGCTTTTGCAATTAGAACTAATTGTTATGTTGTGTGCATCACTACCTGCCTTGAGAAATAGCGACGAAGCTTGGAGACTCTGTCTACTAGGGAACATTTTTCCATTTGTTTTAACACAAAGATTGGCTGTTTTCTTTTGATCTCCTTCATGTACTTGGAGATTTCAGGGGTGGAAAAAGGCACACATTTTCCTAACCTGGAGACTAAAGTATTGCCCTCTGCAATTTCCATTACTGTAAGTGAACTCAGTTTGTATTTTTTGTTGTTGTTTTATTTTTCTTTATAATTACATCCAAAGTTTTCATCAGGAAAGTCTTGACATAGAAACGTCTTGAATTAACCAAAGCAAAGGTGGTTTCAGTGCCCAAGACCGACATGCCTGATCTCTTCCTTGCCCTAGCTGTTTGTTAGGGTCAAGCTTGTTTTCCATTTCAGCTCACAGAACAGTTGCAGTGTTGGTGGGATGAGAAGACAGACATGAGGTGCTCTGAGAGATAAGATCTTTGGTAAAAGAGCAGGACTGGCAAAGGAGAAGCCAGTGCCATATACAGAAATAGCTGCAAACCCAAGATTCCCTCAAAACGTGGTGACATATACGTGTAGATGTGTACTGTTTCATCAGGTAGTACAGTGCACAAAGAAGCATTTTGAAAGATAAAAGCATTGGGGATTTTTGTCTTCACTGTTCTTCCTCGCTATTTTTTTTTTTATATAAAAATGTTAAATTCAGCTTTGTTACAAGATTAAACTCAATCCCAAACAAAATCTAGACCTGGCTGTACTGACTCCTGCTGCTGCTGGCTTAGGAAATATTGACTTTTCTGAAAGAAAAAACTATTTCCTCAATTATCATTTTCATTTAAAACATACCATAGTACAGATGTTGTTTTGCAGTGTTCTTTTGATCTCCTCTGTGGATTTATTTTATGTGTTTACTCCATCGGGAAATTCTTATTGGCAACCATTCTTCACCTCTTCTTCTTACCTTAGTGATGTGACTGACCCCTTTGTATGTCCCTTCCAAAGGCTCGCCATCTACTGACAGTAAACTGAGGAGGTCTAGGGACAGCAAATGATGGTTGAACTTGATGATCATATGGGTCTTTTCCAACCCAAATGATTCTGTAATTCTATGATTTGAATGACTTTTGACATTGAAATACTGTTACACCTGTGATTGTGAATACCTTATGTCCATGATAATGTTGGAAATCTTGTTCATTTTGCACTGCTTCCAGAAAATAGTGCAAGAAGCTGTATAAAAGTATTTCAGAAGGAAGGAGTTGGTGAAGCAAGACAGCATTTTGGTTTATTTATCAATGTTGGTAATTTCAGATTCCAACCCATGAAGCCAGCAGGTATGGTGCATATTGAGAATATCTATGCAAAAATAATGGCAAATTAATGCAAATAAATTGGCTATAATAAGATTTCTTCACTCTTTTTTTTTTTAATAGTTTATCATGCTGCAGTCTAATCAAGATATGGTAAAGGGTGATGCAGACATTATTCAGGAACTTAAAGCCATATAAACCTAAACAATTCATTTTTGTCTGCAGATATATAGGTAGAGACTAACTGTGGCAAGGCCACATTAAATTCATTTTAAACGAATTTTGAGCCTAATTTAAGAATATCATTATCTTCACTCACATTGATGTGTGGTTGCACTTTGAAATCAGCAGATCTATACTCAGTGGAAAGAAAAGCTGGTTCAAGAGCTCAGCTGCCAGTTGGAACTCTGGAATCCTGGCATCACTCCAAGGCTCACAAACGTGGGACCTTGGAGATGTGGTCCGCAATGGGACTCACTCAACTGCACCAACCAAAAGCCCAGGTAGCTAAGCTGGGTCTGGGTGTCCTCAACAGTTAAGTGGAAAGAGAGACTCCTCTCAGGCTAAGATTGGATTCCTCATTTTCAGAGGGTGTAAATTAGCACTGTGTAGCTTGACTTCAGCAAGGCTTTTGACACTGTCTCCCACAACATCCTTGTAATGAAGCTTAGTAAGTGTGAGATAGATAAGTGGACAGTGAGGTGGATTGAGAACGGGCTGACTGGCAGAGCTCAGATCGTTATGATCAGTAGCGTAAAGTCTAATTGGAGGCCTGAAAGTAGAGGCGGTCCCCAGGGGTCAGTGCTGGGTCCAGTCTTGTTCAACATCTTCATCAATGACCTGGATGAAGGGACAGAGTACACTCTCATCAAGTTTGCTGATGATACAAAACTGGGAGGAGTGGATGACACACCAGAAGGCTGTGCTGCCATTCAGAGACCTGGACAGGTTGGAGTGTTGGGCAGAGAAGAATCTTATGAGGTTCATCAAGGGCAAGTGCAGAGTCCTACACCTGGGGAGAAATAACCACATGAATCAGTACAGGCTAGGGACTGACCTGCAGGACAGGAGCTCTGCAGAGAAGGACCTGGGTGTCCTGGTGGACAACAGGTTGGCCATGAGCCAGCAGTGTGCCCTTGTGGCCATGAAGGCCAGTGGTATCCTGGGGTGATTTAAAATGAGTGTGGCCAGATGTGATCCTTCCCCTCTACTCTGCCCTGATGAGGCCACATCTAGAGTACCGGGTCCAGTTCTGGGCTCCACAGTTCAAGAAAGACGGAACTTCTAGAGAGAGTCCAGTGGAGGGTCATGAAGATGACTAAGGGTCTGGAGCATCTCTGCTATAAGGAAAGGCTGAGAGACCTGGAGAAGAGAAGACTGAAAGGGGATCACCTAACTGTTTATAAATATCTAAAGTGTGGGAGTCAAATGGATGAGGCCAGGTTCTTTTCAGTGGTGTGCAGTGACAAGGGGTAACGAGCAAAAACTGCAACACAGGAAGTTCCATAAAAACACGAGGAAGAACTTATTTACTATGAGGGTGACAGAGCACTGGGATAGGCTGCCCAGAGAAGGTGTGGAATTTCCTTCTCTGGAGATACTCAAAACCCACCTGGATGCTTTCCAGTGCAATCTACTATAAGGAACCTGCTTTAGCAGGGGGGTAGAACTCGATCCCTTCCAACCTCTATGATTCTGTGAATCTGTGTAACATACACAAGCACTGGACTTGCTGCTGTGCCATGTAACTGTTCGTGGAATCTCCCTGCACCTTGTCTATCAAGCAGTGCTAACAACACACACTTTGTCTCAGTCACGTTGTGGGGAGGAAGGTGCTGAAACTTGCGATGCCCTCAGCATGGAGCTTCCCTGAGGTGTCACCAAGTCATCTGGGCTGGCTTCAGAGCCAGAACAGCCCCTCTGTGTGGCCCAGCAGGCCAGCTTGTTCACCTGAGTGCTGTGGGACTTAAGGAACGCAGGCAGGCGCCTGCATTCCCCCTGCTGCAGGGGTTCTGTCTCACAGATGTGCTGATGTGCCCCGAGCCGGTGCTGGTATCTATAACTGCACAGGAGGGACAGGCACACCAGGAGTTTTCAGGGTTAATTCCTGAGCCACCCTTTTTGCAAGTGGCACAGCCTGCACCAAACACATTTTGGTGGCACCTGTACTGCTGCTTCAGAGTCCCACAAGGGGATAAGGACAGTCTCAGCTTGCTCCCAATACTGAGGGTTGCACTCATGCCTGCAGCAGCACTTTTCTGCCTGTGTGTAGAGTTTGAAACAAGCAATGGCTTTATTGTTCACAAATCAAAGCTGCATCTAAACAGCTCTGACGATAGAGATAATTTATGCACATAAACATTAGTTGCATACTTTCTAATTACAAAATCAGGCACTTAATACAGCCATTACTGTAATACTTCTAAACACCCATGAGTTTACTAACTGAACCCTGCTGAGGCTCACATTAACACTCAGTAAATGGACTATTCAGAAAATGGCATGGTAAGAGTTACACCTCTAAGTAATACTGTATAGAACTGCATACAAATTGTAACCACATTTTCATAAGTGATAAAATGTTTTATCCTCCTGAAAAATAAATGCCATAAAAGCCAAATGAAGTTCACAATAACAAAGGCAAGGAAGGATATAGCTAGGCAGGGTTCAAGAGGTTTTGAATTCACATTGTTGAGTTGGATGTAATATAGAAACTAGGCATCTAAATACCTTTGTGGGTCTGGCAAGAAATTCTCAGCCACAAAGTATGGGCAGGGAAATGGAAGAAAATTCAGAGTTGCTAATGTGTGGTTCTACTTTAAGGACTAGCTGAGTGAAACTGGCACCACTATGATGTTAGTGAGATTCCTGAGCTTATTCCATGTGCCTTGCTTGCTTAAGTGATGAAAAGCCCTTTTTTGAGGCTGTTTCTAACTACATCAGTAAGAAAAGGATGTTCCAGGTCCCAGTGCACTTCACTCATGTGTCCCCTTTCTCTTGCATGGCTGTGACAGAACTTCATTTCTTCTTAAAGCCTTTATCCATGTTAATACAAACTAGTGGGAAAAAAAGGAACTTCAGAAAAAAATAATCTGCTTTTTCAAACAAAAGATTTTGGGGAAAAAAAGTTTTGCTGAGCAAACCACTTTAAAAAAAAACACAAGTCATGTAACTAAGAAAAGATGGAGAGAAACTGAAAAGTTAGGAAAACTCAAGCATTCCCTATTTTCCACTCTGATATATTCCAAAAGATTAAAAATCTCAAGTCAGATAAGTAAGGTACCCTGAAGTGCAGCGTTGATTAAACAAGAAAATTCCAAGATAGAGGAAGAAATAGAAAGTTTCCTCATGCATGTGTCCCCACTTTAGGTTGCTGCTGTGTGAAAGGAGAAGACAGAAAGCGAAAACAGCAACACGTTACAAGATCTATTCCTGAAAAAGACAGGAAATAATTGTTTCTTTTTCTAGAAAAGAGTGCATATCCTCTTAGTCATAATTAAAATAGGCAAATTTGGAAGGAACATTAAGTGTTTATGCTACAGGACGTATCAACAGATAAATAGTTAAATGGACAATTTGTGAACAATCAGCCTGTAGTTTGCCTGCTTGCAATGTTTCTCCCATTCGCTAAAGTCACTGCTGCTGCTCAATCAGGAGGAGCTTTGCTGGCCCGAAAGGGTGGGCTGAGCCCTTTATTTGGATGAAGCTGCTCACATACTTTGGCAAACGCCTGCACTAGGAAATGAAAACCACCCCTAGAAGTCTCCAGTTCCTAAAGTTTCTTTGCTCCTAGTTTAATCCCTTCCCACAACTGTCCCTAGAAGCACAGCATGAGCTTGGACTTTTCTATTGACAAACAGCAGTGAGGCTGAGTAGATGTGCCTACTCCAAAACCTACATTACACAGACAACCTCTATAAGCTTTCAGTCATGCCCTTCATGTCTGAGCTCAAAATAATTCTTCCACCATTCCTCCAAAACAATTATAAACCATATGGCAAGTAGAAAAGAAAGAACCACTAACCCTCCTTTTTGGCTAAATGGATGACTGCAATTGCGCAGCCCATAGATTTTCAAAGCATTGTGCTTCTCAAAGCTGGTAGAGCAGGGATGAACACAGTGCTGTGAGATGCCTTTACATATCTCCACAGCGTTTCTACTGGATGGAGTTATAGCAGCTGCTTCTTTAGAGAGGGAACTTGCGTCTTGGAGCTGCGCAAGTGGGAAACAGTTCCCAGGCCAGCCCTGCCATGACGCTGTGGGCGATCGCCAATCGATTCCAGGTGCAGTTCACCAAGTACAGCATGTGCCAGATTTCTCATGGATGAGCTGGTGCCATTCTGAGACTTTCCGCCACTTGAACAAAGCTAGAAGTTAGCTTTTCTACAGAGTTGTGCTTACACATGGGAACAGTAATTTTGTCACCAGTCTCAATATGCTTCGGCATCTGATCTACCCTCGTGTTTATGATTCTTCCCATCTTTCATTTTGATTTTATATCCTCATCCCCGTGGGAGTCTTTTGCAAAATACTTTATAGGCAGAGGGATTATGGAGTGTGGTGCCAATGCATAAGGCAGCATCCAGAATCAGCCTGTCATTGCAACATATTGTGTGTTTCAAGAAAGAGCTCCACTACCAGCGCTGCAAAGGCAACTTCTGCAGGGGGGCTGTGAGAGAAGGTGCAAAGAAAATGAAGCCACTTTTTTTCCAGTGGTTCCCTGTGTCAGGAAAAGACACAATGGGCACAAACTGGAGCACAGGAGGTTCCCTCTGAACAGCAGGCAGCACTTCTTTTCCCTGTGGTAACTGAGCACTGGCACAGGGTGCCCAGAGGGACTGTGTGAACATCCTCATTGGAGATCTCCAAAAGCTGCCTGGACATTGGTCTGGACACCCTGCTGTGGGTGCCCCTGCTTGGGCAGGGGTTGGGCCAGGTGGACCCAGAGGCCTCTTCCAACCTCAGCCATTCAGTGAATCTGTGCCCTGTCACAGCCCTGTTTGATCATCCTCATCACTGGTTAGGGCTGCACTGTTTTGTCTTTTCCTCTTGTTCCAGGCTCCTGGCTCATGTATGTAACAGTAAAACAAACATGACCTCAAGCCCCAGCATGGGATAGCCCAGCCTGTGCAGTTCATTTGTTCTCCTCGTGAGGCTTTGGCTGGTGCCAACCCAACCTTCCTGCAGGTAGGGCCAGGATCTCCTTGCAGGACAACCAAGGCCAGGAATTGCTGCTGGTAGACAGCAGGAACAAAGGTGACCCTTTTTGGGGAGAGACAAGAGTGCATTTGCATGGATGTGAGCTGTGACAGGCAGGTGCTCTTAAAGCAAAGGATCCATATGTTGGTCCATATGGTAGTACAAACTTGGAGTGCATGCCAGCAAGTGAGAGGTGGTCCCTCTTAAAAACATAGCATGGTGTAGTAATTAGGGGATTTTCTCAAGAACAGGGACCTGGCAGTACAACCCATGGTGCTTCCAGGGCCAGGACCAGTGTTTTTTTAAAGTGCATTTTGCCTCATCTCGAGTGTCAACTGCAGAAATACTTTCTGACAACCTGAAAAGATTACTTTAACCAGCAAAAAAAAAAAAAAAGTAGAAGGGATGTGAGAGCAGAGAAAGAAGTGCAGCTTTTCTTGTGTTGTGACCATGTATTAACTTTCAGTGAAAAAGCACTTGCAATTTTCACATGGCATTAGTCTAATTTGTCTAAAGATCTGTTTGTGATTTGTGGGAGATGTTTGTAAAAGCTAATGTAAAAGGTAATACTGGGATTTAATCCTCGGGGCTTTAGCAAATAACCACTATCTTTTAATAGGAAGTGGGTGGCATGTTGGTTGTCAACTCTAATTTCTCCTCTAGTCTGAAATCTTAGCCATACTTTTTCCCATTTCCCAGTACTATTAACTTTTACAGAAACACAGTATCTGTTTTTTGCTCCGGACAAATCCAGAAGGTAGAACCTTCAGCAGAGGTTCCTCATCTTTTAGAAGAGCATCTGGGAAAGCATCAAAGCAGAGGACAAAGTTAATATTTGAAAAGGCGCTCTCAGAACACCCATTGCTCCTGTGGTTTGTGCATTATGCTATTTTGCAAGAGATCTGGATTTGATGTCTTGTCCTTTGCTTTCTGGGGCAAGGAAAGCTCTGAGCCCTTTGAGAGTGGTGAGGGACATTCAATAAGGAAAGAAGGGACCTATGGCAAAGATCAAAACACTGAAACAATACACAGAAAAAAACAAGAGAGAGCCAAGAAGACTCAGTCCTACGGTACCTAACAATAATTTTTTAAGGCATGAGTTTGTCCAATGTGTTGTTTATTCATTCAATTTATTATAATGATGAACAGCTTTAAAATTGGAGTAGAACGCTAATTCATACTTTATGTATAGAAGAAATGATAGGCAGCTGTGAACCAGAGGGCCACTGGGGGAGGTCTTAGACTTTACAAGCAAAGGAATATGACTTGGGGTCTGTGTTAGCAATGAGAAGTTATATATTGCAAATTAAGTAGTTCTTCCAACTACTTAATGAAAGCTGCATGCATGTGACTGCTATTGTCATGCCATGATCAATGTGATGTGAATTTGGCCTGTACTTACACTGAGCTGGAGGAGTTTTTCAGTGCTATTTTGAGTACTTTTGAGAATAGGAATAGGAGCAGACTGAAGCTTCTCACTAGTCCTCAGCTAGGCAACCAGCAGGCAAACTGGTTCAGAGGCATCTTAAGAAGCAGGAAAAATGAAGGCTATTAATATGACAGCACTACTGAAATGAAATAGTAGTATGGGTCTACTTACCCTTGGAGGACCAGCCAAGGGCAGAGTGGTAAATCTTTGCCTTTTAGCCCAAGAATGGAAAGTTTCTCTGAACAAGTGACTCCATACCTTGGTGCCTGAGCAACACGCATGACAGAGACATAGTTTGGAGTCACTGTGGTCTTGAAAGCAGTGTGCACCGAAGTCCCATAGAGGCAAAGTACAGAGGAGCTCTACCATGGGCGAAGGCAACCAGCACTTCATCCTTACTGCCGAGTATCTGTGATAACATCAGAGACAGTGAAAGAAACACAGAAGCATTGGCACCTCAATTTCCACACTAAAAAAACCTATCCTATACACACAAAAAAGACATGAAAACCAGAGCATGCATTCCAACAAAAGACAAATCTACGTGCAACTTACCTTACCTGAACTTAACCACTGGTGCAAAAATGCATCTCACCCCACATTCAGAAAAAGGTTGAGCTGCAGGTGTGAATCACACAGGCGAATGTAAGGGCAGATTACAAACAAGCACACGCTGAGACTGTGGTTTTGCATCACTTATATAATAAGAGTGCTGTTTGCACAGAATGGTGTGAAATTTTGCCTTTGCAATTTAATCCAGGTTGTTTGAATGGGAAAGAGGCTGCAGGGAATGCAGACCAACATCTAATAAATGCAGTGATGGGCAGGAAAGAAGATTTTAAGTGGGAAAAAAAAAAACCTCATGTTTTAAATTTTTGAAGAAGTCTTCATTCTAAAAGCCATTCAGGAAACCTGCCAGACACCATATAAGCATAGACTCCCTCTCTCTTTTTGCCGGAGGTATTAAAATACCTCAGTAGTTATTTCTGAACCAAATAATAATTCATGACAAATGTCCAATTCCAGTCCGACTCTAATCTTGCCTACACACAAAACCTAACTGTAAACCCACATTACCAATAGGCCGGCGATGGCTGCTAGATTACATCTAAGAACAGAAGATGTGCCCTGGTAACAACATCCCCAGACCAACCTCAGCAGTACAGCCTTGGTGCAGCAGCAACTCTGTCTCCCAGCTCCATGGTGGATGAAAGCCTGACTCAAATCTCAAACTCAAACATAACAGGAAGCCTGGCTCTACCACCAGCTGTGATGTGATCACACTGTGATCAATGGCCTCTACCAGACTCAAAACTGCTCACGTCTACATGATCCACTTCAGCTACAAGACTAAAACTGGATTAACAAACACTTGTAATTCAGGGAAAATGCTCAGCACTGTGTTTACAGAGAGAATTAAGGTTAGAGATAGACTTAGGACAACATGAGGATGACTGATGGCTTCCTGAGAGGTCTCCTATGTGGATATGGAAGTAATATGCCAGGGGCATGTATTGAAAAGCCTGGCAGAGCTGACCATTTTTATCTGCACTGTACAGTAGGTTTGGATTTGGGGTTAAAGTGGGAAGCATGAGTTATGACTGGATCTAATTGGCACTGCTTAGGTTTACAACCCTTGCTATGTTAGTCTTTTACTTCAGGATTAATTAGAGATGATGTCAGGATGATGTATCATTTAGTGACAAATGTTGATGGATTTGCGTAAGCAAATTTTAAGAACAAGAGCTGGGCTAAGGTAGTAATGGGACCAGCCCAGACCTCACAGCCACCAGACACATGTCAGTCCTAGTTTTGACAGCTACTTCTGAGGGAAAATAAAAACAGAGAGAGGGAGGAATACAAAAGATTAAAGGAAAACTCTGCCCAGGGTCAGCTGGGAAAAGCAGCATCAGGGTCCCAGACCACAGTCATCCTCTGGGACTCTCTCCAGAGCAGCAGCTGGTGAGCATGAGAATGATTTTCAAGATGCTTTTCCTCTTGTAGACTTTATTTTCCATTGGGACCCATTCAAACTCCTCATTGAGAGTTCCTGTTTATGATGGTATTGGTGCTGATCAGAGTGCGCTAATCAAACACAAATGTTTCAACACTGGCAATAATAATTACTGTTGCCTACTTTGTTGTGCACTGTTTGGTTTTCTCCAATACAAACTAACATTTACAAACCAAAAGGCAAAGAAATATGGGGAGAGGAGGTCAGTTCCCCCAGCAGGGAAGCTACTTCCCACGAGGACCTGTCTTGACAACTTTGCCAGGATTTGCAGGTGCAAGGACATGAAAATAACAGCACAAGAACAATAGCATACAAACAATTAAAGAAAAATACTGCCAAAGGGAGTCTGGAAAATACTGTCTGAACAACTTCAGGAAAAGATTTTGGAACTGCAAATAGCAGGCCCTTAGTGTTACTAAGGCTAATGCAATGGGGTACTTAAGGCAGCACACGTGTGAGACAAGCACTGTTTTGTAGCAGGGTGACAAGGCCTGGAAATGTCTATGGATCTCCCTGCGGGCTCCCAAGCCTTTACAAGAACAGACTGTCAATAAGGGATATAAACAACGGTCTGCTGCAGCAGGCAGTGAGGGACTTGTGGGTCTGTGATAGGTCAGAAACAGTTCATTCCAGTAGATCAAGGATTTTCTGAATTGCGCCAGCCTAGCTTAGATGTAGGTATTCCCAAAGAAGTCCCAAAGGGCTTCATCAGCACTTAGTCCTGAGCCTGGCAGGTATCGCTGCTCCTGACCAAAAGGGAGGCTGGATTTGGGTGTTTCATTGAGACTGGAATGGGTCAGCAGGTTACGTCTAGGGACTGCAGACATTTTTCTTCACAGGTATTTAATCTTCATCTGGTTTTCCTTAAAAAGAAGAAAAAAAATCAAGCTAGGTGATACATACTATATGCTTATCTAAAATCAACGGCACACCAAGCCCCGAACCTACTCCTTAGATATTTGCTGCGGATCTAGACATAGCAATATGGTAGCAAGTCAGAATGAAATTGGAAAGAACTCTTTTTCCTCCTCTGAACATGATCTGTCAGACACTATTCCCCACACCTATAAGTACTGATTGCATGCTATTATTTCATTGTGTTGGAAGAATTCTTTGAAAAGTATAGCAGATTTTTACCAGTAATTTAAACTAGCTACCAGTCTACATCCTGGTTACTGTGTATCTACTGCCAAGACACTGTTTTGGTAACAGTTAATAATCAGCTGTCTGGACTACCTCACCATAAACATTACAGGGTTTCATCACTCATGTTTTATTTAATTCCACTTGTCATCAAGGTCTATTATTGGAGCCTTACAATTTTGTTCAAGAGAACTGATTTTTACTACTGTTGAAAGCTCCTCTACGTACTTTTTGCACTTTATTCTCCTGAGCTAGGACCCTTTTTTTTTGGTTCTCAGGTTGACATAAGATGTTTATTCAAATAAATTCATTAGATGATTGACAAGCTATAGGTGTCCCTGGTGGAGTATGCTTGAGATGCCAGGGGGAAAAAGGAAAATGCATGAGGTTAGCAAATGACTACAGCTAAATACAACCACCTGTCTTTTATTCCACTCATTATACCACAAATTCCCTCTAGTTTACCATCCTGTAAAGGTTTGTTCCAGCTGAAGAAGGTGTAAACTGAAATCACCCTTCCCCATGTACTTCATCTCTCTCACTGGCTTCATTTTCTTCCTGTTATGACCTCTTGCACTTGGCCTGGAAGCATGCAGTGTAGAAGGTATTCGTCTGGAATAAAGAAATGGTTAAAATGGTCAAGGATTAACACAGGAGTAATGATGGAGCAGTTCCTTCAAGAGAGTTTCAGGTGACAAAATCAGGTAAGTACAACATGCCCTGTAATAGGCAGCGGTGGTCTTGCCACTCACATGCTGACTTTGCTCCTGCATTTTCTCTGTTCCCCAGCCTGCACCCCTGAGGGGCATGGAAGAAAAGGGTCCTGGCCACACTACCAAGGAGTAGTTGCTCATGTACTGAACTATCTCCAAACAGAGGGAGCCCAGAAGCAGTACTGGCTGCGCTGGAACAAGCCTCCCATGTTCCACTGCCTCCAGAAATTCCCAAGTCTGAAATGTTTTAGTGAGAAATTTCTCTTCTCAGCAAAACTTGCTTAGAGCTGATTCTTCTTGCTAAAAAAAGAAGTCAGGCAAATCAACATTTTTCTGGTGGAACAAGCTGAAGATCTCTTTGTGCGGCTCTGTGCTTGGGAATACCCCAGTATGCAAGTTAGCAATGAAAGATGTCTGAACAAAACAGGAGAAGACATTAGTTTCCTTAAAGTCACCAGCAGGTGCTAAGGTAAATAGGTTTATTTAGAAGGTCCCTAAGCACGTGGATACACGTAGGTCTAGACAGTCATGCTTAGAACCCTGTTCAGGCACTGCCTTAGAGAATTCTGCTCCACAGGGCACGCAGTCGCATTAGTATGTCCCAGAGCATGAAATAATAAATCCTGCTCAGAGTGTGTGTGTACATAGCTTAAGGATAGTGCTATGCTGTTGCCACTATTTGGCACCAAACTGTCCAGCTTCTGGATTGCTCTGAGTGCAGGTGGAGCAGATGCACAATGTTTTGCATTTGTCCACGTGGAGATCCCCCACCCTGAGACACTCAGGAGTGCTTTGCCAAAAGAAGCAAACATCTCTTCTCTTTATACTTCCCCCCCATCTGCCCTGTGAATTCTCCTTTCTCTGTAGTTCCTGACCTTTCTCAGATTCAAAACTGCTGCTCCAGGCACAGGGCTTGGAGTCAGCACTTACTGTCACTGAAAATTATTCTGTGTGGCAGAATCAGTTTTCTTTGCCTGGGGCATTTTGTTGTCCTGTTTCCCCTTTATTTCCATTACTTATGTTCCTCTTCATTTTTTTTCTCTTCAGACTTTTCTTCTAACCATCCTGTAATCCCCAATCAACTTTATTCCCAACCACTTTCTCTGCATTTGATGTTAGCTTATTTCCAAAATTCCTCCACATCTATCATTTGTTGTCTTATTGGTTTTGTTACGCTGAAGCAACTTTCAGTGTTTATGGTAAGGCAGTATGGAATGATGGCAGAGAATCCTCCCTGTCTTCTGAAGTCAGAATTCTGGGTCTGCACTCAGCAGTGCTTTGGTGTGTATGGTGCTTCTCCAGGGTGGTGGTGCTTGGTGGGACTTTGAAATGGTGGTAGCTGGATGACATTTTGCTCAGACTGCTGAATATTCCCCATCAAGGTAGAGGCTTCCTTCCAGACACTGGAGGACTAGGGGAGAAGGTTGGCTGTTTCCACCATATTCTCCTTTTCATTAGGGTAGGAGAAAGGGCACATTGGTCCAAATGCACCCAACAGCAGACCTCTACCAGGATTTCCTTCTGGTGCTTTGCTCACATACTGGGTTAAGCATTCTTAAAAGATATTGAAGGGGACAGAGAAGGAGAAAGTAGACTTGGGGGCTCCGAAGAGTTGTCCTCCACCCCCAGGTGGATGGACCAGAGCTTTCCAGGGAGGTGTCCTACTTCAGTCTTTCATGGCTCTGCCTTTCACGGCTCTGCCTTTCACTGCTTTTTGCTGCAAACTCCATCTCCCGCTCTGGCTCACATCTCCTCATGTTGGCTTCAGTCATACTGGATGCTATCTCCTGATGCCTTCTCACTGCTCTCCTGCCTGGATCAAACTCCCCTTTCCCCTATCTTCTCCTCTTGCTTCCTCATGCAGCTGGTCTGCCACCAGCCTGCTCTGCCCATTCAGGCACAACCACTTCATCCCACAGTGCATCCACCCAGCCTGGCATGCTTTTCTGCCCCTTTCAGGCACTGCTGTAATAACAACAGCAGAACTGCATTGTGCTCATGTCTTTACTAGCTTATATAGGATTATACAGTGGTGTTTTACAAGGCTATAAAAGTACATCTTAAAGGAAGCAAGCACAGGATAACAGGAGAAGTGGGGCCAGATCAGCTGATGTAAATAAAGGTTGCTCTGAATTAAAAAGCACTGTGACTATTTACGGCAGCTGCAGGACCAGACCTGTGGTCTCCTCCTAAAGCAGGGAGGTACTGGAGCATCCCCTCTGTGTTACAGTAGATGCTGTCCCAGCTCCCCTGGCTCACCCAGTGGAGAGGGATGCAGGCAAGGAGGAGGTAGTGGCCCTTCACTCTGGCTGGAGGCACAGCCATGTTGCAGTTGTAACAGGTGATGCTTAAGGCTAGGCTGCTGCACCATGCCCAGAAGTGATGGTTGGACACATTCTTCCTCTGCTTGTCCTTGCTGCAGACTGGCTGCCACCCAGGGAAGAGCCCCCATGGTTGGAGCTGTGCAGGGTTTGTAGTATTCATCAAACTGTGCTGTTTCAGGGCTCCAAAAACTACTTGGTAAAATGAGCTAAATCCAATGCAGGGGCATGACTTGTAGGTGGTGGAAACAAAACAAGAAGAAAGGAAGGGAAGTCACTTGGGCAAGGCAGGACATTGCATTTTGACACATTGTGTTCTGAAAACAGCAGAACACATTTCAGTTTTCCCTGAAACAAGTTTTGAACTTTCCATTCATCCTCTGAAATGATAAACTTGTGCCATGGTAGGACTTTTTGGATTACAGACCTGCTGCCCAGGATGCACAGCAAAGAACAATTTATCTTTCATGGATCAAATCTCTGTAAGAACAAAGATTCCAGTAGCAGTCCTTCAGGAGAGACAGTGTCCCTGATGCATCAGGATGATGTGGACTCTCATCTTTGGCAAGATGCTGTATGAGCACTTACAGAATCCAGGCATGTATATCAAGCAAAGGGACTAATTCTATAGAAATAAACTTACACGTTGAGTAAAGCTTTTTTTTTTTTCTTTTTTTTTTTCTAGGACTTTTCAGGAGTAAAGGAATTTTTCTTTGTGGTAGTGCAGTTCCAGTGACAGCCAGAAGAGGTAGGAAATGTCACCCTTACAGTCAACCTGATTGCCTCCCTGACTTGTTTGAGTTGGCTATAGATTTCAGTATGTTCAAAGCATTGCATTTTTACCTCCGTTATATACTACAAAAATTAAAATAACCCTATTCTGTTGAATTTTTAAAAGAGAATAGATTTCAAACAATGGGATCACTTGATGTGTTTTTTCTAACATTGAAATTAAACACTCAGAGAATCATAGAATCACAGAAGTTGGAAGGGACCCATAAGGGTCATCGAGGCCAGCTCCTGGCTCCACACAGGACCATCCAAAAATCAGACCACATGACTGAGAGCATTGTCCAAACACTTCTTGAACTCTGGCAGGTTGGGGCCATGCCCACTGCCCTGGGCAGCCTGTTCCAGTGCCCAACCACCATCTGGTGAAGAACCTTTGCCTAACCCCCACCTGACTCTCCCCGATGCTTCTCCATGCCATTCCCTTGGGTCCTATCACTGTCACCAACAGCTCTTCATTTCATTTGAAAAACAAAGCAAAACAAAGAGCTTCCAACCAGCTGTAAAGAAAGTGTGAACCCCTCTTGTCCCAACAGCCAGTTTTGTGTGATGGCTGTGAAGGGGCAATGAAAGGAGGTCATGTCTGAGGTGGATCATTCAGCTTGCATCTCCAGTGGCTGCACTCACATCTACCTTGGCTGGGGAAGAGAGGGCCCGTGCTGGCCATGGCTGCCCAGTGCTCATTTGCACCTGTGAGCTGGGGATGTAAACTGCTGCCAGATCTGCTTGGGGACAAAGCAACACCCAGTCAGGCTGGGAAATGCTGGGGTTTGGATTTCAGAGGATTATTAGTTCTGGTTCCCAAATCTGTGATTAAGGTTCTGGAAACATTCACAAGTTCCTCTATGGGCTGAATTTCAGCAGCCATCCTGGGGAGGAGGAGGATGGGCTGCATCCCCCACAGCTTGCCCTGAGTTGGGAATCGTAAGGAGCATGGAGCTAAGCTCCTCTTGCCAGAGCTCAGTGTTTCCAGGGCTACATGCATCTGTGCGGGTGTAAAACCGCTTCTAAAGAGCCCCTTTCAATGAACTGAGGAGATACACCGGGGAGAAGGAAAAATGTGCTAAGATGTGATTGCTAAATAAGAAATCTGTGAGGCCAGTTTGGCATCGCAGAGGCTTCTCCCTGCAATTTGGCAGGGCTGCCTACACATTCTGCAGGTGCAAATGGCTCCTCCAGGGACCCAGGGCTGCTAGGCCTCTTTTCCACCAAAAGTCAAGGGGGGAAATAAAACCACTGGACCAAGCCCTGCCCTCATTAACACCACTGAGTCCTACTGACTGAAGGCAAAATGTTCCCCAGTTCAAGCGAGACAGAGATTTTCATCTCTAATTCCTGGCTTGGTGTGCAGATACTCAAGTCCAGACTTCTCCATGCCAGTGGAGACGCACTAACCTCCCTGGAGCTGTGAATGAGAAGTTGGCTCCACCATCATGTTTCCATCCAATCCTAAGCACAAGTTAACAGATCCAAGCAGGGCTCATGGTTTCCATATTCCCTTTGTTGGAAATGGACAGTGTGGTCCTGCTGCATCCCTGGAGCTGGGGATGGAGTCCATTCTCCAGTACCAGAAGTGTCACCAACATCCAGGTGCTCCGGAGAAACCTCAGCTCACGCACTGACAGTGCAGCAGTTCTCAGGCATTGCTCAGTCACTGGTGGGGCTTTCTCCTTGGTCTGAGCATACAAAGAAGCAAACGTTGCAAACAGCTATCTTTGTTTATCATTTTTTTTGCATGGACTACAGAATGAGGCCGTGAAGAGACGTACCATATCATATCAATAGGCATTTTTATCAATTATCACTGAGAAACTGTAATGAAAATGTGCTGGGACTAGCCACATGTAAAAAACAAACACATTCTACAGAGCCTCACCGCTGCCAGTTCTGTGTTTTTCACCAGGAAGAGCTGCAAATCAATTTGGATAAACTAACGTTCATCTAAATGTTCAAAGTGTGCAGAGGTCTTTGATAACAGAGCAACCCGTCAGCAGCCTGGCCCTTTGACATACACCCTGCTAGCCTCCACACTATGTTCTGCAGTCACCAGGACATTATTCTCAGGTACAGAAGAAGCAGATAAACACATACTTTTACTAAAATAACACCCCCTGCCCATACGTATCCCCTTCTCTGGCCTTAATGTTTTACACAGTGTTAGGACTTCACTTCTGTGTGGTTGTTCAGCTACAAATTCGGCAGTCTGCTTCATTTTGCAGAGTAATAGTGTAGAATAGTTATAATTCTGTGCAAGATTTATTTATTATGGGAACATGAGTTTCTTTCATAATTGCAAAAGAAAATTGCAGAAGACCAAGAAAAAGAAGACGTTATGTATTTTACACAGCTTCCACTTTCATCTCAGCTGTTTTTCTCCAAGACTTTCAGTATTTTTCTTGCAATTATTCATTTGTCCTCCTCTAACGTCGCTCTGCTATGATGACCAGTTGGGCAATACATAGCTGTGATGCATATGCACACAGTACCTATGGGTTAAAACCTGAGTATAGTACAGGCGTTATTCTTCCAGCTTGATGAACTCATTTTCAGCTATGTTTCAGGTGATAAAATTACAGAGTTGTAAATCCCTTTGGTGTTCTTGAGTCCTTTAGCTGATGTCATTTTTCACTTGGAATAACATGTTATTTCTTTCTAGAGAACAGGGCAGTGCAAGAAAGCTGGATAGATATGATTTTTAAATGCAGTATGTGCAAGAGGGGAAAGATGCTGAAGTCAAATATTCACAAAAATTATTAGCTTTCCTGATCTGAACTCATGTTTCTCATGCTCTTTGGATTACAGTAGGGTTACCCTTCTGGTGTCTGCACCCCGGGGATTCACATCTGTGTAAATGTGGTAATAGAAAAAGGTCCTTGTGATGAATTCATGAATTGTTCTCATTGACACTGGTTGATACTTTTACTTGGACAAGTCTCCTTTGCAGGTGCACTGACCACACACTAATTGAAAGGATTATTTTCATAACTTTCTGTGCAGTCTGCAAGGCTTTCTGTGAAAAGCATAATTGTTTCAACCAGCTGCTTGGAGTTGTTTTTATTAATTTCTTTAAATCCAACAATGCTGGATCGGCATATTTGAGACTCTCCCCCAAACTGCATATGAACATAAATAAAATTGATGCATGTACTTAAAGGGGAGAGTATAAACAGGAGGGGGAACGACAGTTCACATGGGTTGATAGTGATAGGACAAGGGGAATGGTTTTAAACTGAGACAGGGGAAATTTAGGTTATATAATAGGAGGAAGTTTTTCACTCAAAGGGTGGTGATGCACTGGAACAGGTTGCCCAGAGAGATTGTGGATCCCCCATCCCTGGAGGCATTCAAGGCCAGGCTGGACGTGGCTCTGGGCAGCCTGGTCTAGTGGTTGGCAACCCTGCCCATGGCAGGGGGGTTGAAACTCGATGATCTTTGAGGTCCTTTTCAACCCAGGCCATTCTATGATTCTATGATTCTATGTGGCTTTCGCATGTGGAGAGAACTTTGCAAGTATACCACTTCTGTTAGGAAAGCAAGGGGGAAAATCACTTTCAAAATGTACTTTTCTCACATCCCCTTGCTATTTTTGTCCTCATCCCCGCAGCAAATCCTCAGTGCACAGTATGTCTGTGTGGCACCTGTTGGGATTAGCTAGGACCAGAGCAGACATGCTGTGAGTCCATGAATTTGCACTTGCTTAATATATCTAATCCTGAGTTTATGCTATACAAAGCCTCAGCCATAAAGGTCTATTTCAGTTGTGTTGTTCCTCACTTTGGGGTGTAAGCCATCCCTTTTCACTTGCCTCACCCCCCTTTGCTGGCTGTACCATACGCCCAGGGCTCAATGGTGGCTGAAGTACGATTCAGGGGATCCTGAGCAGATAGCACCTGACTTCAAGCATTCCTAATGCAAAACATTCATGCAACTCTCAGCCTCCATGTCCTTCCACGGGCTCATTGATAGCCCCTTTGCTCTTGTGGGGAAAATGGTTTTGCTGAGAGAACCCTCTGACTTCCGTATGAGCCTGTCTGTGCCCCATAAGTCAGAGAAAGTAACAGTAAGTATTTAAAAATCAGGCAGCGAGGCTTGCAAAACCAAGAGGCTGTCCCAGAATTATTGGCTATTACTATGCATGTAAAAGTAGCTTCTCATAATGTTCTTGATTTGGACTCACAAAGGCAGGATATATTTTCTACTTCTTTGCAACTATTTAAAATAAAAATTTCTGTTTCAGAAAAGGATACTCTGGATCTTGAAAAAAAAATACAACAAATAATTTGATATTTCCAGGGAAATGGCAAGCATTGTCAGTACAACTGGTCAAAAAAAAAAAATTGCCATTTCTGCACATATTTTGACATATTTGAGTTTTTTCCACTCCAAATCAGAAAAAAACAAACCAGTTCTTTAAATTCCATAGTATTCCATTGGCAGAAGAAAAATGCCCTTTATTGAGGCAGTGAAAATACTATTTTGACAATAATCGTATGAAATAAAATAAAGCATGTACTTGTAAGGTACAAAATTTAAAATGACATAAAATAGCCAATAGCCAAAGGAGAGAGAGCATCTCTCCCAGCAAGGTTTCATTTCATCCTGAAGAGGGTGTCATGAAGGCACCTCTGAAGGTGCTCTATCTCTTGCTTGAGTAGGGGATGAACTTCTGGAGGTTACATTTGCTTTTTCTCCAGTGCTGGATGCACATTGCTCTCATGTGGATGCACAGTCCAGGATTTGCTGCATGCTAGGCAAATTCTCTAACCATGAAGGTGTCACGCCCAGAGCATCCACAAGCTGGTAATGTTCCACTGCAGCTGGGACCCTCACAGAGCCTCTGCCACACAGGAGGGTCACCCTGCCTGCCAGAACCGCTCTGCCCCCACAGTACCAGCTCTAAATGGGACCTACCAGCACAGCTCAGTCCACAGGATTGTGGCCAACCAGCAACAAGATCTCCACATGTCCAGTCTGCTTTGGCGCACATATATTCCCTCTTATTAATGCCAATGTCTGAGCTTCATCTCGTCATAAAAACACTCTGCACTCATTTTCAGCCCATGAGGGCCAGCTAGGTCATATTCCCACTGCCATTCTCCAGGCCAAGAGGCATCTGGCAAGGGGTCTCAGTTCCCATCTTCTCATCCCCAGGCTGCATTTCCTTGGTCCACAAGAAGCAAAGCCTCAGCGGAGGTGTTTGCCACATTCCCAACTTCTGCTGCTCACTTCCCACCGGGGAGGAAGTGCTCCCCAAGAAGCCCAGGTCGCTGTTTGTCCCAGAGTAGGCAGAAGTTTTCTTTGGCAAGAAACAAAACAGCTTTTGCTGCATGGGGCCCCATGCCGCTCAGCACGGCCAAGGACGGCACCATCCTGCTGTGCAGCTGAGAGAGAGCCTCTCCTCTGTCTAAACAGGTGGGTAAATCAAGTGGTGTTGTATTCCTGCAGCTTAGTCCTGACTGAAAACTGCATTCAGCTCCAGAGTTTGCTGCCATAAACTTCTCAGAAAAGCTATGTAATGCACTGTGAAAAGGAGTGTATGTTTTCCTACTGAATAATACAAAAGTAAAGCAGAACCGATTTGGTAATCAGAGCTTCCAAAATAGAAAGCACACTATAATGTGGCTTGCTCATAATGTTATTACAGGCTCAACATGATTGAGATGATCATAGAATCATAGAATATTCTGAACTGGAAGAGACCCACCAGGATAATCAAGTCCAACTCCTGACATACAAGAACCTAACAGTTAGGCTGTATAGCTAAGAGCATTGTACAAATGCTTCTTGAGCACCAGCAGGCTCGGGGCCATGACCAGTTCCATGAGGAGCTTGTTCCAGTGCGTGACCACTTTCTTGGAGAATAACCTTTTTCACTATGTCCAATCTGAACTTCACCTGATGCAGCTTTAAGCCATTTCTTCACATCTTATCACCTGTCACCAAAGAGAAGAGATCAGTGCCTTCCTCTGGGACCCCTCTCATGAGGAAGTTGTTGCCCCTCATTTTCTTCTTATCCAATCCAAGTATTTTCAGACACTCTTCACAAGTCAAGCCCTCAGGACTTCTCACTATTTTATCTTTATCAATGACATAGACGATGGAATCGAGTGCACCCTCAGCAAGTTTGCAGATGACACCAAGCTGAGCGGTGCAGTCGATACACTGGAAGGAAGGGAAGCCATCCAGAGGGACCTGGACAGGCTGGACAAGTGGGCCCACGAGAACCTAATGAGGTTCAACAAGGCCAAGTGCAGGGTGCTGCACTTGGGCCAGGGCAATCCCAGGTATTTATACAACCTGGGGGAAGAAGTACTTGAAAGCAGCCCTGCGGAGAGGGACTTGGGGGTCCTGGTGGACGAGAAGCTGGACATGAGCCAGCAGTGTGCGCTGGCAGCCCGGAGGGCCAACTATGTTCTGGGCTGCATTAAAAGAGGAGTGGTCAGCAGGGAGAGGGAGGTGGTGGTCCCCCTCTACTTGGCTCTTGTGAGGCCCCATCTGGAGTATTGTGTCCAGGCCTGGGGCCCCCAGCACAAGAAGGACGTGGAGCTCTTGGAACGAGTGCAGAGGAGGGCCACCAAGATGATCAGAGGGCTGGAGCACCTCTCCTATGAGGAAAGGTTGAGGGAGCTGGGCTTGTTTAGTTTGGAGAAGAGAAGGCTCCGGGGAGACCTCATTGTGGCCTTCCAATACTTGAAGGGAGCGTATAAACAGGAGGGGAATCGATTGTTTGTGAGGGTGGATAGCGATAGGACAAGGGGGAATGGTTTTAAGCTGAGACAGGGGAGATTTAGGTTAGATATTAGGAGGAAGTTTTTCACACAGAGGGTGGTGACGCACTGGAGCAGGTTGCCCAGGGAGGTTGTGGATGCCCCGTCCCTGGAGGCATTCAAGGCCAGACTGGATGTGGCTCTGGGCAGCCTGGTCTAGTGGTTGGCGACCCTGCACTTGGCAGGGGGGTTGAGACTCGATGATCTTTGAGGTCCTTTTCAACCCAAGCCATTCTATGATTCTATGATTCTATGATTCTATGATTCTATGATTCTATGATTCTATCTTTGTTGCCCTCGTTTAGATCCTAGAATTTTTACATCCTTCTTATGTTGTAGAACCCAAAACTGCACACAGTACTCAAGGTGAGGCTGATGCTAAGTATGGTGTCTTTTCATCAGTTAATCACAATGTGTTTAATGCACCTCAGGAAACATTGATCTTTTTGGCCATCAGGACACATTGTTGACCCATATCGAGCTGTCCATCAACCAAAATCCCCAGGACTTGAGAGATGCACTCCAGCCACTTGTCCCCTGTACGTACAGACATGTTTGCACTGTTGCAGGTGCAGAATCCAGCATTCACTTTTGTTAAATTTTACATGGTTGGTAATTGCCCAGTGTTATAATCTAACAAGATCTCTTTTTAGGGACTCTCTGCCTTCAAGAGAAGCAACAGCTCCTCCACATTTAGAATGGTCCACACTAGTATTTACTGTGTACTCAGTGAAATATATGATATTGTTATCCTGCAGGGTTGTCCTGGTGTGAGGTGAGTTCCCACATATGTGCTCTGTGCACACCCACTGGATGCTCCTGCCAGGCCCAGCAGGCATGGTCTTGCTCAGACTTGGAGTCCATCTGGGCCATGCAGGATTCGGACCAGGCCAGGCAAACCTCTGGTAACTCCTGTGTTAAGTCTCTTGTGTGCATCGTAATATGCAATGCAGTGGGTGGGTGCATGCAGGGGGCCTTCTCACAGCTGTAAAGCTGTATGAGTTGCAGCATGGGCAGCACCCAGCAGTTCAGGGTTCCTGCAGACAGCTGGGACTGTCCTGCTCCATGACCCTCTCTGCCCATGTGTTGTCAAAAGCCAATTCTCAGCAGGTAGCATTTATCCCAGGCCGGATGTAGCAGGTGGTTTCAACCCAGAAACACTTTTTTTTTTTTTTTTGTACAGATTCCAATTAAGTGTTTATAAGCTATTGGTTACATAAAACTCAAATCACTGATGTTGGCCGGTTTCTGTGCTTCTCTGTGTGCTAACGGCTCAGCTTAACTTTTGCTTGTTGTTGGGGTACTTTCAAGTGTGTGTAAAATATTAACTTTTTAATTTGCAAGGAAATTAGTAGTTGGAAAACTATAATCCCTTACGAGCATGCACACCCACATATGTGCACACAGTCTATTAAAATCACTTATATTATTAAGTTTGTAATAAATCCTTGGCGTGGAATGGCACGTGCTGAATCACGAAGGTATTTAACAAAGATCGATTTAAAGGGCTACTCTGGGGCCCCAAATTCCATTTTAAAAACAAGGCCCTATTGAACTTAATCAATGGGTTTTCTGTGTTGTTTTTTTTTCAGCAACTTTAATTAAGAGCTTTTGGGCAACTTTGAAGGTTCTTGTGTAGTATTTTTAGCCATAGCTGTGAAGTGCTACAGGAGAGCATGAAAACATACCTACACACGTCTTTATATCTCCATCCTCATGAGGAGCTGGGAAGCTTTCCATCACACATAGGTTGCGGGTAGAGTTTGTTTCCATAAACCTGTCAAAAGGAAGACAGAGGCATATCTGAAACATCTATTGGACATGCCATGACTTCTCCATATTCATAGCCTGGCACAAGTGAGGCCAGTCAGAGGTTTTTTCTGTCTGCCAGGCACATCAATGCCTGCTGCAGCCAAGGGATGTTTGGCTCCAAGTCTACATGGGGCCAGGCCTGGTATCATAGGATAAAAGAATCACACAATAGTTCATGTTGGAAGGGACCTAAAGCTCTCTCAATCCCACCCCCTGCCACGGGCAGGGCTGCCCCCCATTAGCTCAGGCTGCCCTACCCAACCTGCCCTTGAGTGCCCCCAGTGATGGGGCATCCGTAGCTTCTCTGGGCAGCCTGTGCCAGCGCCTCATCACACTCATAATGAAGATTTTTTTCCTAACGTCTAACCTAAACCTACATTCTTTTAGTTTATAACTGTTACCCTTTGTCCTATCATTACATTTGCTGATAAAGAGGCTCTTCTCTTTCTTACAGGTTCCCATTAGGTACTGGAAGGCTTCTTTAAAGTCTTCCTACTATAAGTCCCACCAAAAGTAGCTCAGCATTGGTTGTATCACCTGTATGTCTCTACTGCTCAAAGGGCCAACAGACACATTTTGCTTTTTTTGCTGTTGTTTTTTGTTTGTTTGTTTGCACGGGCCTTTTACATTGAATGTGAAAATGATGGAGGAGGGTATTTTTTGTTTTTCTTCCTCCTTCCTTCCTTCCTTCCTTCCTTCCTTCCTTCCTTCCTTCCTTCCTTCCTTCCTTCCTTCCTTCCT
>NC_034411.1:77195034-77218260 GCF_002078875.1 Numida meleagris | reverse complement strand
TTTCCTTTCCTTTCCTTTCCTTTCCTTTCCTTTCCTTTCCTTTCCTTTCCTTTTTCCCTTTTTTACTTTTCCTTTTCCAGGATAAACTCTGATATTCATTTCCTTTTTTAATTTTTGTCCTAATTTTCTTTGAATGAGGAGCAGGGCCATCCAGTTTGGATGAGATTTGGTCAGTGTGCCAAAACTGCAATTACAGCCAAATGAAAAAAAATCAGAAAGAAATGTATTTTATTCATTTCAGCTGTTACGTCTTAATACAAAGAAATAATTTTGCACAGTTCTGTAACTGAAACCAATTTCTAATCTCCAATACTATTAAATTCTAAATCTCTGTTATAAAGAATATTGGCAGCGTACCAAAGTCTAATGCAGCCAAATGGACTTAGTCTGAGCTGGTGTTATATTTTCTTTTTTCTGAGATGATGAAAAAATAGGTAAGCTATTTTGTTAATTGCTGATAACATTTTGGTTAGTTGGATTTCCTCTTTTGGATACAATAGACACATTCCTGGAGTATGACCTAACTTTGCCTTTGGGACAAACAAAATAAAGAGAGGCCATTTTTCGAAATGACAAAATGTATTGTTATAGGATTAGAGGCAGGATAGCTCCAGGATTATGCTGTATCAGTAATCAATTTAAGAGCCCTACAAATTGAAACTAAACGTGGAATAGCTGCAGGGAAAGACTGCCGTTAAGGACTAATACCTATGTGAAAACTTGCTTGTTTTATTTCAGCTGAATTGCAGCAGATTTCTGGTAACTCCAGTGAGACCCACTGACATTAGCTAGTGAAATTTAAAACATCTTTTTTCCCTACCCCTCTGCTCCAATGGCACTGTATACACAGTCCAAGTCCCACCTCTGCATACATGAGGGCTATGACTGAGCCTGCTGCCTTTACATGAGGACACCTTCATTCCAATGGAATCTGCAGAGCTGTCTTCTGCTTAACTTTAGTGATGCTGTAATCCAATGTTAGCATTGCTTCCCTGTTGCAATATTTAATTGGGAGCTCAAACAGATAATAATGAGTTGTGCCAAGTGGGCCAGTGGAAGCAATTATCAGATTTGGATATTCTGGCACCCTGGACAGAATTTCTTCGGCACGGGAAATGTATTATAACAGGATATCTTTAGACCCAAAAATTACTGGCAGTAAGGAAGGGAAGAACAATGCAGGCTTGGTTACACGCTGATGAGCTTTGGCTGATTCGCTTTTTTACCATTTTAGTCTGTGTGTGGCTATTTAATTTTTGTTCCTCAGGAGAACTGCAGTTCTAACACCATCTAAGTCAGAGTTTGGAGTGCTTACTTCATTTTGTTTCCAAAGAACTTTTGGGTTCACAGAAGACTGAACAAAGGGAGAATATCAAGAAAATATGGGTTGCTCTTGCTGGAGCATAAGATCCTTCACGAATAGGGTTTTCTTGTGATATTAAAATGAGATACAAAATTCCTTTCTTCTGTTGCTAAACTTGCATCAGCTTCGCTTGTGTCATGTTTTTAAATTAAGTCAGTGGTCAAAAAGCTCTTGACATCAAAACTCGGGAGACTAAGCCCAGGACTCACCTCAGTCCTGTTTTAGACATTTACAGGACAACCCTCAGCAAGGAGCGTGGACACCTCAGGCTCCTCCAGCAATCCCTGCAGAAGGACCAGCACATCCCTGCCTCTCATGGGCTAAATAACCCTCTGGCACATCTTCCATTGTCTCCTACAAGTCTTGCTACTGCTGTACCTAAGCCACAGGTCTAAAATGAGTGCAGTGAGTGTGAGTCTGTGCCATCCGCAGGAGCAGATGCGCAAAGGAGCATACATGCTATTGGGACTCAATGGCAGAGTATTTTCACTGTGGCAGTTGGGGCTCCCAGCAGGGCCAGCAACATTGGTCAAATCCTGCAGGTCCTTGTCATGCTCAGAAGAAAGAAGATTGCATCGCTCATTTACCAGATGCCACTAGCAGTTCTCAGATGGCAATTTTCCATTGTAACTGCTGGCATCTTGAGTAAAATATGATCCAAAAGAAAAGGCTCTGTGTGCCGTTATCAATCTGCTAAGCCCAGTGTCCTACCAGCTGTGACATCATTAGCTGCACATCTGTCTTTAAACTGGAGGTGATTTTTTACCCTTTTATCCCATGTCCACCCCAAATCAGCTCTGAATAGAAGACACTTGTTAAAGTTCAACTGTAGCAGGGGTTGCATCAAGGATTAAGAGATCGCAGATGGGCAGGCCCAAGCCTCTATCACTGAATACAAAGATATATGGTCTATTCTCTCCTTATGACTCATGTGATACTCTTGATAAGATGAATGTAAGTTTCTGGCAGCCATACAGAGTGAAATCTATACCCCAGGAATGCATATAATTCAACTTCTACTTAAGCCTTAAATGATGGGTATATGTATAATAGTAGCCAGTGAAGTAGCACTGAGAAAATGTGGGATTTTTCAGATTAGATCAGGCAGGAGGGAGGAAAAGGGAGGAAAAGAAACTCAGGATTCATCTGAAGTAAATATTTGAAGGAATTTTTAGCCAATTAGAAATATATTATCCCTGGTGTTTTACTGAAAGAAAAGACCAAGATTACAAAAAAAAAAAAGTGAAAAGGAGGGCTTTGTCAGTACTGGGCTTTATTTCTTGTTGGGAGAAGCCCTTTAAGAGATAATTTACCTTAAGAGTGAAAGAAATTACTCTATAGCTTCCACTGGAAGGAGTTCTGGATATGTCAAGGTTGTACCTGCACAGTCACTCCTCACATTCCACCATACCAAAAGTCAGTTTAATCTCATATTCATACATTTGTTTTGCAAGAAACACCAGGAACCACACTGTGCACCGCAAAATCACAGACTGGCTACTGTTTGGGTGGCCTCATCCCAGTCCCTGCCAGAGCACAAATAAGAAATTTTGACTTTTTAACAGAGTCAGGAGTACTCTATAATCCAAATGGCTTCATAATGAACAAGCTCTTATTTAGTGTGAGGCCTCATTCATTGCAAGTCTACTTTTTTACTTGCAGCATACTGTTATAACAGCCATAGTGTTGCCCTGACTGTTTTGGTTTTGGACTAAACGCAGTATAGTAAGTCAAACATTATTGGTCACAATGGTAATGCAGAATGCATATAATGTCTTTTTACTGCTGCAAGGCATAGTTGAAATATTTGCACAGAATACATGAAATAACAGCAAGATTCACATTCTGTTCCTTACTTGTAAGGCATTTTATTAAAAGGAATCTGAATCTGAAGTACATAAATAAAATAATAATATCACTTATATCCAGATACTAGTTCCAGCTTGTTGATTTTAATAGACAAGTATAACACTTCAAATGTGGAAGCACAGTGGGTAATATTTATATGAAATCTCCAAGAACCATGGTATTTTGCTCATGTGAAATATCATGGCATTTTGCCTGGATCAAGTAACCAGCAGATTAGCACATTAACACTTTTAAGAAACATGCATGTAATCCACTCTGAATGTGGTCTTTGACTCCTGGTAGGAATACCTAATGATTTCCAAATTGATACATTACTTTATGAAGCAACTCAAATAAACAGGAGTTGCTGAGGGGTTTTTGGTAAGGTTGTGTGGCATAAGTGCGCACACGTCATTATCAGCACAAGAGACAAGATCAACTCTTTATAGAATCGGCAGAATCCATTGAGAGATAAGAGAAATTTGGCTACCCTTCTTTTTAAATGTTTCTAGCTTTACTGCTAGATGCACAAGTGGATATAAACTGATCTCTCTGATCAAAAGTTGGTCACCAGCTCAAGGTGGCAGCTTAGTAACAGCCCTCTCAGATGGACCAGAGCTCACCAGGAAAGCCTGCTGAAACCACTACCATTGCCTGCTGGGAAGGTCACACTTCACTTTGCAGTTCAGGAATAGTCTACATGAGCCAGCCAGCCATGATTCAGTTGCCACAGGTTCTATCCTAACCAAGGGTTCAGAGGGAGAAGGGCAGGAGGTTCAGGGGTCATGTCAGTCCCAGGCCACTCAGCCAGAGAGACATGCCTTCAAAGCGGCGCTCCAGCACAGATTCTTTGCGTGGTTCTGGTCACACCGCCAACCTCTATGACCTTTTTCCCTTGTTTCCTATGGGGGAAATGTTCATCCTTCTCTCCCTGGGAGCTGCTGCGGATAGCAGCAGCACGTTCATGATGATGAAGTACTTTGTGTTTGCAAAGGGCTGGTTGTGTGGGATACACATGCAAACTCAGCAGTGGCTCAGGGCCTCCACTTATTTCAACAGCCAACTAGAGGGGAACAAGATTTTCTATTCTCAGGGTGCTGTCAACTGAGTTCAACTTCTGCAGCAGAAGACAGCAGGGAAAACCTAACAATCCCCATCCTGTGAAAGAAGCAGCGGAGTCTAGGCTGTGTGCCAAGGCATCCTATCACTAGCCTTGTAAAAAAATCACCAGGCCACCCCAGAAACAATGGTGGAGTCATGCTTGGCTGCTGTTAGTTATGTTTTGGAAGGGAGACCACGAACAGGTCTCACAGAACTATTGCAGAAGGCTCCATTTCCTGTTAATGCTGTTCATCATATTTGTCTTCTCCTTCACAAGAAACAACTTCTATTAATGAAATTAACATAATTAGCATGGATTCCTGTTTTCCTTAAGATCAACTGTAGCTGTCCTGACTCATATCAATTAAGTTCTTTCTTCAGGAGTAGTAACTCCAAGGAAGTCAACAGAGTGAATCAGAGAATGTTCGCACCTGACTCAAAATAAGTGTGCAAGATCACACCCTTTACCCAAACAGAGGCTGATGCTCTCTTGACTTCTGCACTGGAGAATCAGGAAGGAGCCTTGAGTTTCTGGCGTTTACCACCTGCAGGTTATGTGTCACCAAACAGCTATTGAAGTAGAAGGAAAATAGCCTTTCTACTCCCTTCATGTGAAATCTATAAAAAAAAAAAATGACAACCTTTTACTTGGTCTTTGGTTAAAATCATCTGCTTTAAAAAGCCCAAACATGGATATCTGCAGAATGAAATAATTTTAGAAAAAGAAATTCTGGAATTTGAAAAAAAGAGTCTTGCCATAACAGGAAGAGTTGACTTAAACAGTCTTTTAAAGCCAAAGCTAAAAAGTAAAACTAAAAACTGCACTCCCTTCTACTTTGACAGTTTGGATGCAGAGAGGATCTTTATTTTGCATTCAAGTTATCTGCTGAAAAAACTTGGATTGTAATTGAAATTTTAAAACCTTAACCATGAAGAACCTACTTGGAACATTTGCTTAGAAAGCATCTCAGATGTTAATGAGCAACAACTGCTGTGAACCAAGAACACATGAGTACACCATGTAAATGTCTTGTCAAAACTCCTGGATATACAGCACCAGTGAAGCAGAAACAGCTCTGAGCAATGCTCCAATACAAAAACAGGATGAGGTTTGATAGACTATAAAGAATAAAATAAAATATAAAGAACTTCCTTTACTTAAATTTACACTGAAGCCCAGATTTTTGGAACACCTCATTCAAGACAGGCCCTTCTCTCCTCATTGGAAGCAGAAGCCAAAAATATTTTTGAATTTGGGTCAGATTTAGTGACTAGATTTCAGCCAAAAAAAAATTCAGTGGTGGGGGGCAACCATCAGAAAAATCTTGAGTTTGTTTGACTCTTTTAGAAACAAAAGCTTTCCATTTTTCAGGCTGGATTCACAAGAGGATGTGGGAGCTGACCGCTTTCAGATGTGTTCACTGCAGAGGGGCTGTTACACGTCTGCAGCTCCTCACTACCGGAGCCCAGAGTCCCAGGGTTGGAGCAGCACCCGCCTGCCCCACGCTGTTGTATCAGGCCCCCAAATGCAGGCAGTTAGAGCTAGAGAAAATTGTTTGCATAGACAACTGAGAGATGAAAATTGTCATGCTTCAGAGTTGTTTGGAGTAGGAAAGCTGCTAGATGAAGCTACATGGGAGGATTTCTCCATGCAGTGAAAAATTGTCTCATAAATACAACATAGCTAGCCACTGTGGTAAGAAAAGGTACTAAAGACAGAGGAGTTGAAGGAAGTGCTTTTCTGCAGTGTTTGGGTCAGAAGGAACATAGTCTGATCTCTCCAAAAGTTTTATCATTTTTATCTGCATTTTTAGAGCAAAGGAAGTATAGAGGGTCTCCTATGTGGCAGCTTCTCTCCGTTCCTCTCCCTCTGGAATCTTCTTTTTAAGTTCTTTCATTCAGAAAGGGTGAAAGGGTGTTTGAGCTTGCTTAGGCAAGGGGCAGTAAGTATGACAACTAGCAGAAGAGCCTTAAAGAATCTTCCACGTGCACCCTTATATGGTCTTCAAGCAGCATTCAGATCTCTTGGAGTCATTGCTAGATTTCATCCTCATTGGACAGTTCACTAGATATATACGTTTTCTGCATTTATCAGTGACAGAAAGAAGCAATGGTTGGATGGAGTGTCTTGGTGAAGGTCACTGAGGTCAGTCTCAGCCAAGGCAGAGAGGAGACCAGAGTTTCCCAGAACCCACCAGCCCCTGGGACATCCCTCCTTCCTCAGACTGTTGCTGTGGAGGGGATGACCTTCGCAGCAACACCAAGGGAAAGGATCTGGCTCTGACCTGGAGAAGAATGAAGCAAAATCACCGCGTTTATTTGAACATCGGCTTGTTTAACCACACTGTATTTCCAGATGTGTTGAGTTTTGCTCACGGCATTTAATGAGCTGCATTGCTGTGAAATGTGATTGGAAACATGGCACTTCTCCTCAGAAGATCCCTGTGGATGAAAAAAGAGCAGGAGGAGAGCAGTTCCTGTTCTGATGATGGACTGCTCTCTGATGACTGGGGTCAAGATGACACTCTTCAGTCACAGGACACTGTAAAAATTGCTGGCATTGATCAAAGTCTTAAAAACAACATGGGATTAAGCCCCCAAGCAGAAGGGTGGTGCATACGTGGAGGCCTTCATCTGTCAGATACATATGCAGCATTTGCATATGCACCTCACAGTTTCTGCTGGAAGCAGAAAGAGTAGAATGAGAAGGGGACCACCCAGCTAAGGCCATGTAAAATGCACAGCATGTGCTCCCCGAGGCTCTTCAGAGGTATTTTTTGCCATCTCACCACTGCTTAGACTGATTTTTCTGCCAAAATGTTAAATTCAAGCAAAGATGTCTCTAAACCACATGACCAAAACTCGGTCATGGGAGTACTAGAAATCTTACTGGAAACATCCACACTACCTTACTGTTTCTTCCCATACCATTTTGTACATGTAAATATTAGGAATTTGCAAAAAGAGGACAGAGGTAAGGAGCCTTAATTTAATATCCATCTTCCAAGGTTTATAACTGAATCCATACTTGTATTTAAATACCAAATAATCTGCTGATTATTATGCATAGTTTTCAGTCAGTGTAACGAAAACATGATGTCGCAGTCATGCTGTGAGCTCTGTAGCTAGGTTTCCTTGTTTATATTAACAGCTGTAAATACAGCCTAACTCGGTCCTGATTTAAAAGCAGATTTCCCATACTTTCAAGAATTCACTGCACTGGGAAAGCTAAAATTTCAGAACTTTTCTCATGTGCTTATTGATTATGCCCAGGAACAGCCTGCAATGCTACAAATGCACTTGCAGCGACCCATTTTAGAGCCTCTGTATTGAAAGGGCCAGTTTTTCATTTTCATTAAAAATAAAACCAGCTTTGCAAATGTTTGCATATAATCCTGCTTCTTAATGGCTTGAATCCAGCTTGCACCCTTCTGCATACACTGTTGAACATGTACTAAAGGACTTTGTTGGGTCAAGATTTCAAATCTTTATCCCTCCATTTAAAAATACAGGTTGTAAACCCAACTTAAAGCTGCTTAAATCAGTGAAAGGGATTTCACTCAGTCAGAAATACGTTTTAGTGCAAAGTTTTACTTTCCTGCCTTTTAACAACAGCATTGGAAATCCTGAGCTGCCTTCTCACACTTCAGAATAGTGAGAGAAATAAGTTGTGTGTAAGTAGAAAGTCAGGTGAAGAAAAAAAACCTACTGGGAGCATTTCACAGCATTTCTGCCTTGTGAAATGCAGCAGCGCTTCCCTCTGATGGGTTGTTCTGATGCAAGTTGTATCTCCCAGTCTGCAAATCCTGGGTGGAGCCAACCGTTTTGGCAAAGCAAACTGAGGCCAAGCAGGTGAGGGTCTCCTCTGAAGGAAATCCCAGAATTGTACAGAGTTGCTGTAACAATTTACTATCAAAGGAGCTTCTATTCACATGGCTTCTCATGGAGAATGTTAGGGGTGTCAAATGTATGCAGAATCTACCAGCCCTATTAGAAGAGTTTTTGGGATCATACTGCTCCACCACAGGTTAGGGATGCTCCTGGGCAGAGACAGCACGTCCACACCTGTAGTTAATATGTCACCACTGGTGCCCTCTTTACCTGCTGCACATCTCCTACCAGCCACCTGTGCCTAGGAAAGCTCTTTCAGACCAACACAGCATCAAAGCTCTGCAACTTTGTCACAAGGATTATACTCCAGAGAAATACATGTCTATGGTCAGGACATCCCATGACCTTAGCTCCTAAGCATGCAGGGCAGGCTCATAGCCCAGGCTGTAGCCAGGTAAGGGCCACAGATACATGCAGAAGTCAGAGTACAGGCGCTTTGGCCTGCTGTGGTCAATGAGGTTCATTCTCCACCAGGAGCCTCTCTGGAGCCCAGCTGCATCGGTATCATTCTATCCCAGTGAGCAAGTGCTGGTGGAGAAACCGATGGCATTTCTCACATGAGACTCTGGATCCCCTCCTTTGTAGAGTAACACTCTTGTGATCATTAAGCTCCCACCTGGCACGAGCTGCTCTCCTGCTATATACTCCCCATTTCAGTGATCCCAAGTGATCTTCTTCAAAACTTGAAGGAACCTAGTCTGCTAAGCACTTTGCCTCGTGGTACTGACAATGCTGAAATATAACTCAGACTGACAATGGGTGCACAAGAATCTTAGGACACTTCTCATCATCGCATGGAAGTCATTTTTGCATGTCCAAGATCACATTCAACTTATTTGACTTCTCAGACGACAATTAAAAACAATGCATAACAGATGGGGTAGCCAAGACAAACAGAGGTTAAATGACTTGCCCGGGGCTGGTAGCGTCTAGCAGACTGGGCGACGGGAGTCCTGGGTATTAATTAGTTAATATTTGTACAATGCTAGGAAAATATATAACCCTATATAAGTATTATTGTAAGGTGGCCCCTGTGGTTTGGAGAAGCAGAGGGCAACAGTGCACAGGCAAGTGCAAACATCCCTCCTTGTCTTGTGGCACTTTGGTTGTGCATGGGGGACAGAGCATTCCCAGGGCACACCAGAGAGGGAATGGGAAAGCCAGGAGAAAGAGATCCCACCCATGCAGTGCTGCTGCTAGGGACCACCAAATGGGGCTACGTGCTTGGCTGCCTTCACCAGAAACCTTGAAACCAAATCTGGGACATTTGCGCATGTTTACAGCACTGAGATGTGCAAATCTCTCTAAAGTGCCACAGGACGTGCGTGCCAAGATGCTCCATGCTATGCTGCAGTCCCAGGAGGAAAGGCAGGCCCATCTGTATGAAACAAGGATCTGTGGGAAAGGAGGAAAGCACCACAATGTCAGATTGCTCCTTTTTTTTCCCCACCTCTCTGGGGCATTCATCCTGCTCCCTGACTTCACATCTGACTTCTTCAGATGCCTTTTTGAGTCCACTTCCCTTCACCCCAGCCTGCTGCTCTGCACCTCCTCCAGGTCTCAGCACCAGACTGAGAGAGACACATTCCAGATGTAGTCCAAGACAGCTCTCACTCTCCAGTGCTCCTGACATCCCCTTTTTCTCTGCCATATAGTTTCAAGAGCAGTGAATATTTTTGGGCATAGTCTTCCTTACTCTTGCCTAGAATACAGAGAGGTTGTGATGCATTTTCCTCAACAATTTTTAAATCATTCAGACTTCCCATGAACACTTCTAGAATTTTCATCCATCTCTCATCACCACATCTTGAGTTCCACCATTTTATTCTCATCATTTAACTCAAGCCCCTCAGAATTTCTCGTTGGTAATTCCAGCATTCATTTTCATTCTCTTTGGGATAAAAGTCTCAAATTTTAATAGCATCTCCACAAAAATAGTGGCATTTCAACTTCTGTATGTTTAGGCAAAGCTTTTCAACATTCCTAGTTGTTGAATTTTAAGTGCTGACTTATGTTTAAATTACTTGACTTGCTTTATTTTGAGTACAACCAACATCAAGCTGCATTACCATTCCTATGCAGGCAATATTTCTCCTGTGTTTGAGTCAAAATCTAAAGGAACCTGCACTTCAGTGTAATGTGGTCTTTACTGCATGACGCAGTAGAAAAACCACAGTGTGTGCATTGAGGAATGAATAGTATAGATAGGGGCCTCATCCAGAAAGGAATAGAGGGCAGCAGCTTTGAGGATGTCCTATAGTTGTCTTCTAGCATTAAATTGATACTCGTTTCTGTACCATGCAACCTGAGGAGCTGATTGTGAGTTACACGATGGCAGGCACAGGTCTCCACATCCCCTTTTTTCCCCTAAAGGATATGCTGTGCTTTTATCTGATTTTTTTTGAAATGAAACCTTATAGGTCTTTTTAAAATTGTTGACTGGATCAAACTGACTCTAAAGGAAGCCTTTTCATTTTTTCTACAGAAAATGTCCATTGCTGAGAAGCTGTCTTTTCAACTGCAAAATTATTTTGATAAAAATGTCCAAAACCCTGCAGTTCAGTTGTGACAACTGCTGTTTTTGCTACTGCTTTAATCTGCACCACTTGATGCCTCATTGAATCCCTCACATTTATTTCTTTAACATCAAATCCTCCTCTCTGCAATCCCCCTCCAGACTGTTACTCCTGCCCCTGATGTCATTCAATGCTACATCTCCTTTGTCAGTCAACCAACGCCCCCTCATGATTCTCTAGCCCAAACCAACCTGCAAAGCCATGCAAACTTGTGAGTCTGGTTTCAGGTTGGATATTAAGAAAAATTTCTTCCCTGAAAGAGTGGTGAGGCACTGGCACAGGCTGCCCAGCGAGGTGGTGAAGTCTCCGTCCTTGGAGGTGTTCGAGAAACATGTGATATGGCACTGAGGGACATGGTCAGTGGGCATGTTGGGGGTGGACTGACGGCTGGACTAGGTGATTTTAGTGGCCTTCTCCAACCTTAATGATTCTCTGATTCTAGGAAAAACCTTCGTTATTTACTGGCTTTTTAAAAAAATGTTACTGGTTTCATAAGGGTTGTCAACAATTTCAGCCAGTGCCTTGAAATTGTTGGAGAAAAACAAGTAAAAAACACAAATGCATTTTTACTCAATTCTTACTAATTATTACATTTTTTGACAACATTTTTGATTGCCAAAAATCAACAGCCTGTTCCACAGACTACTTTAAAAGTTTAAGGTAGGCAGATGATCTTGTGGTTTGAAAACTTTTGGAGCTTCTCCTCTTCAGAATTGCTATTTCCAACATAAAATATAATAAAAATATTAAGTGTAAGCCAATAAAAATATAAACATAAAAATAAAATATTCAAAATGTGGACTTTGCAGCCAGGCTTTCTCTTCTTTTCCATATTATGTATCAAAACTCCAACTGGGTACAAGAAAATGGCAAACCAGTGAAAACCTAGGCAAATGCAAATGAGGAGACAATTCTAGATTCCTCTGAAGCACCACATTCTGAATGTAACTCATAAATGCAGATGAGAAGGCACGTTGCTGAGACTGCCTTGGCCACCTCCATTCTTTGTTGCATTTCTCATTGTCACATGGCTGTATTTTTGTCATATGAATAACTCCGGGCCCTCGGGACTCCCAAAACTCCAAGTGAAGCCACTTCTATCAGAAAAAGGGTTGCACTCCTGCTATCAGGACTGCATTCAAGGAGCATCATTCCTTGCTCCCAGGAAGCACATGAGCACATTTTCAGCTTCAGCTGCTGCAGTTGAGGTTTGATTCAATGCAGTGCTGAACACATCCGAGGAATGCCAAGTACCCTCGATTCCATTAACTTCAGTGGGAATTAGAAGGCTCAGCTGTATTTAATATTTTACAGGGTCAGGCTCTGAAAACTGTATGAGCATTCTCAGTTCCCAGTAGGCCGAAATTCAGCAAAGCATTTGGTTTGAGACTTAACTGTAAACATGTGAATGGTCCCCCTGATTTCAATATGACTATTCTCATGCTTAAAGTTAAGCATATGCCTAAGTGGTGTGCTGAATTTGGGCCAAAAACTACTGTTTTCAAGTGCTACGCAAGTTCACAATAGGGAAACTTCTGGTCTATAATGCAATTGCATTATTATTTTTTATTATTATTACTTTTCTGAAAGACTAACATGAGACTGTGTATGTTTGAAATGCAGTGGCTACACTGAGAGAAGAAAACGGGGTGTTCTAAGGAAGTCTTGGTTATTTCTGCAAAGCTATTAATTTACTGTTATTATTGTTATTACTACTATTATTCCTATGTGAATGCAGAACAAGCACCTATCCCAGAGCCTTGGAGCACTTGCTATTCCTAAAAGAATATAATCCATATAGGAAAGAATAACAAACTCTCTCTGCATGACAGCAAACATCAGCCAAGTGACAACTAAAAATACCCTGTCCTCCCCAGAGACCCTCAGCCTCCCGTACATCTACAGTCTGAGAGCAACAGTGACTAATGGCTGCTCTGAACATCCCCACCATTCTTTCTGGGGCCAGAAGAACCCAGAGCTTGGCCGGCTTATGTCTGGCATAGGCAGATTTCTTCACACAGAGAGGCCTAGAACATGCAGAGCCCACAACGATGGCTCTCATCCTCCAAAAGCCCCTTGCACCATGAAGACATGGGGTCTCAGACACTGAGGAACAGAAGGACCTCCCAGGAGATCTCCTAGGGCATGGAAGAGAAACAGAACCATTAATCAGCCTGTACTTTGGGCCATGATATGTAACGTCATTTAAGGATTTTCTAATACTCCATGGAGGAAAGACCTAAGTGTGGGCTGCCCAAAGCCCCACACAGGGGCTGGGAGGAAGGAGGAGCGATTGAGTCTCACTCACCTCCCAGGCCCCTAAGTATATACAGCTCTGAGCAGCGCTGGAGCTATGTGTCCCAGGGGAGCAGCACTGAGGAGAAAAGGAGCAGGGTCTGCTCTGCCCCATCCATGTTCTAGCTGAGGTACCTCCAGGCCAGCTCCAGAGATCCACACCGTAGCCACAGATGAGCTCCCCTCCTTACCTCCAAGTTTTTTTCCCCTTCAGCAGGAGGTTACCCCTCTATATCCAACTCTGTCCTTTCCATGACTCCATGATCTACAAACCACAAAATGTAGTCAGCCAGCTGCTGTGAAGGCACTGGGTGCAAGGACAAGGTTGTATCAGAGATGGGACAACTGCTTGTGAACAAAAGCCCAGAAGCTGTCGTTCTCAGGTCGGCATCTCCCTTTTTTTGACATCTTTCACAACTGTTTTATCACACAAGCTTTGGCATGTGTTCATCTGCCACACCGACAAGATAGCTTGTTGTGGTATTTTCTCAGCTAGGCTGATTGGAAAACATTCCCTGCCTTTGCTCCAAGCTCTTGCAAGAGGATTATAAAATCAAAGCAACAGCTTAGCCCAAATCCATAAAAACATAATATTAAATCCCAAACAAATCTCTCTTGGCACTAGTGACAGAAAAATGGCATTGAACTTAAAGAAGGGGCTCAGGGATGAGCTGCAGCACTGCTGAGATGCAGGGAGGATGAGTGACCCAGCTGGTGGGTAAGGTGGACATGGCTCCTCACCTTCCTGCCTTAGGCCTCAGCTCGCTTGCTGGGTGGGGGCTCCTGGGCAGAGGCATACGTTCTCTGTATGCATTCAGGTCACCCCTCAGAGCTGTTTCCTGGGCAGCTTGGTGTCTCCAGCTGTTTGTGCCAGAGACCTGGTCCAACACAGGGCTGTGGCACAGCAGTGGGTGGCTTTACCTGCTGCGGGTGGCTTTCTGCATGACCCTAAATGTGATGCTGCAGGAAACAGATGAACAACCAACAGAGTCAGGACTTAACATTTTGTCCTAATTCAGCAGTCAGGGGACTCCTGAATTCTCATCCTCCCTCACTCCCTTGCTGCTCACTGTGGGATTTTAGCCCGGCTCCTGGGACTCCCACGCTCCAGCACGGGGCTCTCCCACACTACTCCCACTCTGCTGCCCTCTCGTGGAACCAGGGCCAGACATTCCAGCCGCTGCTGCCCATGTGCGCCCACGCATGGGCAGTGGCGGGGGAGCCACAGTTGCAGGCCCGGTCCCGTCCCACTGCAGACACCTTTGTGCTGTGCCGCTGTGCAGCAAGCGGGTGTTGGTGGGAAGACATCCTGGAAGGAAGGCCCCGCCACCCATTAATCACTTCAGGATGTCTCAGACATGGGCAACAGCGCTGCAGAGATTCCAGGCCCTCTGACACTTCAGTGCAGCATTGGAGTGTTTAACAATAACAGTCAACACTGCTGATGCCTGTGAAAATACAGATGTAAGCCAGCTGTCTGTCAGGGTGAAAAATGTGTTTGTCTTTTCTTTCTAACATGTCATTTCCCTCTTGGACATTTGCTGCCTTGCTGCCAGGATATCACGTGCTCCCTGCATCGAGAAGATGAACCACGCTCAGATGGAGGGTGGGTGTCCTTGTCCTGCTGCACTTCTTCCTGATCTAAAGCTGAGCACCACATAGCTGTTCGACTTCCTTCTTTTTGCTCACGGCACCAAAATAATTTCCAATGTTAATTTCTACGCAAAGCAAATCATAGATTTATTCAAAAAATTATCATGAGGCCTGAAAGAGAGCATGTGTGCTAGGAAACTACAACAGAAATGAAGAGCACAATAACACTAGTTGACAGAGAAAATGCTCAGCTACAAAACACTATTTATCTAGATAGCCACCACCATTAGCTACACATTTTCACCCGCAATGAACAAGAGCCTGCATGCTGCGCTCATAAAAACCTGCACCAGGAGAAGTGACCCACTATTTCACAGCTTCAGTGGCAGTTTTGTTGCTGAAACACTTGACCCACTGCCTCACTGTGCTCACATCTACTGATTGGTCTCCATAAACAATGAGCAAGCAATGATGAATGTCAACAGGAGCAGTTTTTTCCACAAGGAAGTATTCAATGCCACACCTTTGCTTCATCCACAGTTCCGCGTCAGATGCCATTTTGTCAGACTGCCCCTCTGCTGCCATCTGTCACACAGCATCAAAATGTAACAGAATATTGATGGGAAGATTCAGCCTCTACTGCCATCCCACCAACTCTGACTTTGTGGGCCAATATAATAAAATAGGAGGCATTACTCCTGTTACTCCTCATACATGGGGATCATTCTCAGTTCCAAACCCAGAGGGAGGAGAAGCAGTTGAGCATCTGACAAGAGAAGAGAGGGTGTAGATGCTCTCAGGTAAGGAGCTGCTAAGGACATCCCACCCAGCGAGTGCAGGGAGAGGTGCCACCTTGTGAGCTCCTAGCAGGAGGTGTGGCCCTCCTGGGATCTTTGCTCTTCAGCAATCTGCTGAGAAAGTAATAAACCAAGAGTTTAAAAATCAACTGTAAACATCCAGCTGTAGAAGTCCCTTCCCTTCCAGTTGTAGGTGTCCCTGTTCATTGCAGGGGAGTTGGACTAGGTGAACTTTAATGGTCTTTCCAACCCAAACAATTCTATAACTCCAGCAACTGAAACTGCTCCAGAGCACATTCCTCATCATTGATGTGTTGCTCTTCATAGAGCTGAATTTCCCTGACACGGCTTTGTCCTCAGGTAGCTGGCACTGTCCCAAAACAATTCCAAAACACTGTCTGGAGGGAGCAGAGTGCAGCAGCCAGTCCCTGTGGGCAGAGTGTGGCCAAACAGTTTTGGGAGGTGACATTAGCTGCCCAGATGTGGGCCACTTTCTACCAATTGGTCTCAGTTTTAAAGAACGTTTGTGAGTATGTCTCGTGTGTAGCAAAATACATTAAGAATATTCAGCAAGCTCTGTGAATGTGTTGATGACCATCTCCTGACATGCAGGTAAAGAAAATCCAACAGAGAGAATAGGAAAATACAAAGGTGGACACTGAGATGAGAGTGACAACAAAATGACACCATTTATGATCTGCAGGATAGGAAGGAGGGAGAACCAAGGTCAAAATGGTAGCCTTCAAGGAGGAGGAATTCAGAGAACAGGCAGGTAAGTTGTTATGTGAGGACAAACTGACAAGAAATAGGAGATAGAGAAAATCAAAATACACTTAGTTGAAATAAATATTGCAGATAAAAGAGTAAACTGTTCCAGAGCAGAAGAAGCAGCAGCAACAGTAATAAATGAATTCTGTTAAAGCATAAACTCTTGCTTGGCTTCAAACACTGGAATACAAACACAGTGGAAACCATGCTAGACTGCTAAATATGAAAATAAGCAGTGTGACTGTAAGAGACAGAATCGGGAAGGCAAAGGCACAAAATAACAAGAGGTTATTCTGAAAGAGGAAAATTAAGACGGTACTGAAGGAAAGCTCTTGACAGATGATCTCCTGAAGGCTAAAAGCTTTTTTACTTCATCTTTCACTGAAAGTAATGTATAAAATTAGGTGAGTTAAGTACAGTATGACAGAGAAAAGGTAAGATCTGCTAAAATAGGGGAAGAAAAAGCTAGAGAATGCTTAGGTAAGTTAGAGATTTTTGTATCAGGCACATCATTCATCATACATGGCCAGAGCCGTCTCAGACTAATTGCTGAATGCAGTTACTCTGGCAAAACCGATAGAGTTCAAGTGAGGATTCAGAAGAAGGAAAAGGACAGGCAGCATTCCTGTCTCTAAAAGAGCACAGCTGGAAACACAGGTGTGATACATTGGCTTCAACTCCCAGAATAGGGCTGGAAAAAATAATAAAAATAATTCATAAGCACCTAAAAGTCAACGATATAGATAACAGCCCAATGGATTGCTCAAAGACATGCTGTGCTGATTTGAATTATTTCCCTCTCTGACGATGTAACAGGTGAAAAAAAGAGATAGAAAATGTTTGCAAGGTGACTTTGGTGATGAAGTAGTCCCCTCTTTTCCATCACTTACGGATTTAGAGTAAGAAATAATAAGTGCAGTATGCAACAAAGAAGCTTTAGGCTGGAAAGCTATTTAGGCTGGAAAACTATTTGGAAGCACTGAAATACATTGCTTTCAGGAAGGCTCCATCACTCAAGGTTTCTGAGGACAAGCCAGGTAAACACCTGAGAGTGATGCCTGAGAAAGAGTAGGTCCTTTCTCATGGCTGAGGAATGGACCAGATGTCTCTTATTTTCCCCTCCAGCCCTGTTTTCTGCTTCTTTCAAAAGCTAAGGATAAACAGTAAAAAAGTTAGAGTTGTCCTGTTCTATTCAGCGGAAAGCAGGACCTCTTGTGAAGGTACTTTCCTTCATCATTTTTTCTCATGATATTTCCATGCATAATTATGGGATGATTTTGAAACACCTCAGAAATGAATTGCAATGGCATAGCTTTCCCAGGAAGTGCTACATAGTTTAACACAGACACTTTGTTCACCATGAATCTTTGGTCTTCTAGAAATAGTGATTGTGTGGCAATTCTGACAAAGATCATCATTATGAAGAGCTTAGACATTCTGACAACCTGTACAGATAGGTTCAACCACTAAGTGATTACACTGGTGAGGTTAAAAAGCACCCACAAACTACACAAAGATAGTGGAGAAGGTATCAGGGAAGAAACTGCTGAGATCTGAGCTCAAGCTGGCTTGTCTTTATGCTTTAGTGCAGTTCTACTGTCATCATGAGGAGCAATTTAAGCCAAGAGCTTTTCAAATCTAGAAAAAAGGTTTAAGCAGCATTGGAGAAAACAGAGACAATTCATCAGCCAGGGTGGAGATGTTGTCTGAAGACCTGTGATTTAAAAAATAACTTTTGATTGTGTTGTCTAACAGATCTGTTTAACAGCATAAATATACATAAATATCTTTGACAAGGACAACTATCTCCGGTCTGTTTCAATTCATTTTAGTTCAAGGAGGAAATAATTCCCCCCGGAACTCAAATCCTCCAGATCACTTAGGCTCCATGACAACCTGCATGGAGGAAGTTGTGCTAGGGTAGCTGGCTGCTCTGTTTCATTTTTTAGAAGTCAGATGAAATTATCTTGACATTCCTGAAGTGAAGTGTTGCCAGAAGTTTCTTCTCCATGAGACACAGAGAATTTTTCCTTTCGGTGAGAGTGAAATCTTTTTTGACATGCTGTAATGTCACGCAAAATGGAAATCTTGAATTTCCAGCCATTCCTGGCTGGTCAAAAGCTGCCTGTGCTATAAAAAGACAAAATAGCTTGGAAGAATTATAGCCACCTCATGGCTGGGACACAGACATTGTGGCTCAGAGGTTCGCGCTTGCTCACTTACTCTCTTCAGCTTTCACTGGTGCTTTGGTGCCCTGGTGCCACAATTGCCTTTGAAAATGTTTTTCTGAATGATTTATTCTCAGTTGTACAAGAACGCTACCACAAAGCCAGGTGTGGGACTCTAATTTTCAGTAACAGAACAGGGAAAGTTATGCATTTATTTTTCTGTCCATCTGCTCTGCAGTGATGAGGGGACCTAAAACAGTGTTTCCATTTAGTTTCTTTGGTTTAATAATCAGCAAATTTTTATACAGGCTTTGTGTCTTGAGCCAAGTTTCTCTACTAACTGCCCAAAACATCTTTGCTCCTGAGATGAAATAAGATCAGATTTGTTGAGTCCAGCCAGGGCATAAGGAAAACATATAGGTATTTGTCTGAAAAGAAAATGCCTAAAATTCTTTCATCTCAGATAATTTACTTCCTGCTAAATATCACATGATGTAAATGCATGCAACTCATAGCAAGTTTATGAATCAGAGCTTCCGAAGGCTGATCAACATACAATGGGTCATGTGCCATGGGCCAGGATACAGGAGAATGGTACAAGAAGAAAGTGTGTTGTTCATTTCAGGTTCTGCGGATACTAAGTTAAATGCTTACATGAAATTCAGATGAATAAAGCTACTTACACACTTCTTCAAGCAGAACCTCTCCCTAATGAGTTCTTTGTCAAACATAACATTCTTTGAATTGTCGATGGTCAAGAATGGAGATACCACATTGCTAAAGTAACAAAATAATATGTATTGATTTTTCCTTTCATCCTCTATGCATTTTTTTTTAACAGCATTCACAAGATAAGTAACATGAAAAATAGAATTCAAAGTTTTATATTGTATTGTTGGGGGAATTTTTTGTGCAATATCCAGATAAGTTGTATTTCGATATTTAGATCATATGAGAGTTTTCAGTTTTCTTTGTATTAAATGAGATATTCTCACAGTTCTTTCTCTTTTACGCATAGATTTTTTTTTAGCAATGGACTTGCTGGTTTGGATAAGTGTTTTCTGAATCTGCGAAGCTGAAATTCTTTATGATACCACAGCATCATAGTGCTACTTCACCATGGACATAGTGCTAAATACTGCTCACAGAAGCCTCAGGACAGTCTCAGAACTGAAAGTTTAGACAATATAACTAATTCTCCTCTGTAAGTAGAAGAAATCAGCAATGAATATTTTGATTGAATAGGAAAGTTTCCTTAAAGTTATCAATACACTGAATAGAGCCATTTTCTAGTTTTAATTATACAAGGGGCAAGTATTTTCAGGTGATACTGTATCTGTTTTGACCTGCCAAGAAGTTGGGCTAAACCCTTAAGGTCTATTTCATTCTAAAAGATATGGAAAAGATTTGTGTCTAACAAGGGAATGCCCACAGATTGGCAACTGTATTGTTGGTGAAGAGTGTTACAGTCACCTACCAATACTTCGTGAAACAGTCAGCTTAAACCCATTCTTTATAGAAAGAGGGGTTCATTTTGTATTTGCATGTATTATAATATTGTATAAATGTTTACAGATAAGTGTGCACTAGGGAATCAGTCAGCATAAGCACAGCAGCAGGCTAGAGTACCTCACAGGTTTGTGTTCCCTCTCTGGTTTCTCCTACTTGGTAATCTGTAGGCTGGATTTATGTAATCCGGTAACTCTGGCCTGTTTATTCAGAGCTTTCCAAATTTACCCAAACCGCTCTGTCTGGGAAGCTGCCTGGCAACGTGCACAACATCAGAATTACGAGGTGCTTTCCCATCCTGCCTGGAAATGCCACAGAAACCACCTCTGCAGGAGACTTCAGTACTCACCCTTCCTATTCCTTGAAGGGAAACAAGCCTGTTGGTGGCAGAAACAGAAAACCAGAGTCATTAACAGCTTTCCTTGCTTACAGAGTAGGAACCCTGCACAAGCATATATAACTTCCCATCACACAGACCAACCGCTTTCTGTAGAATTCAGGTTCAAAAGCTTTTGGAGACACTGAGTAGGAGCCAGCCTCAATAAAACCAATAATTACACCAAATCAGACAGTTTTCCACCTTGTCAAGTCTTTGTTAGTGTGTGTTCAAGGGAGATGCTCCTGGAGAGGAACAAAGAAAGGCCTTCCACTTGTCCCGCTGGCCTGGGACTTGTAGCTCATGGGGCCAGGGCTTCTTTCAGGTGTTGCCTCTATGAAGTTAAATAGCTCAGCAAGGGCTTGGTTTCTTCAGAAGTGCTCACCAGGCTACAGTATATACCCATTCACAAGTGGTGGAATGGCCGGCATGACTGAAAACCAGATATTCACCTCCCTGGGATGTACGATCTCTCTTTAAACATTATGACCCATGGGCAGAACTCTAATTAATAGTCAGAGGACTACCACAAAGCACACAAAGAGAAAGGAGAAATGTATTTTACCCCAGTTGCAACCCTGACAATGCTCTTTTCTTCTAGCTTTGCAAAATTAACAGCGGACTATGTCATTGCAAGGAGCCAGAAGAAATGGCACTAGCAGTGCCCTCCATTGGTCCACTGCCTCACTGAGTCCACTTCTGTTGGGTGCAGAGCCCACTTCTCATCAAAAGCCTCCAACACAGCTGATGAAAATAGAGGTTGCACTCACCCCTGTCTTTTCAGAGTGGCAGCAGGACTCAAGAATACAAAAGTACATAATTTAAACACAGAAAACAGCAAGGCCTCAGCTGGAGAGGAAACAGCAAAGCGGGGGAATGGCCATCTCCACACAGATTACGAGAGACAGAATACAGACAAAAGAAAAAAGAAGATGAAAAGAATAATCACACAGCAACAGAGAGGTGGCTGGAAACCTTGGAAAAGCCCCAGTTCAACAGAACATGGGTATTTTGAGAGTCCCAGCCAGGAAGCAGGACACAGATACCATGCAGTAAAGTGCTGCCAGACATGTTGGTTATTGATTTTTCTGAAGATCCCACCTGAACTGAATGTGTGGACTGAATTCCAATGAGAGTCCCAGATGGAGTAGGCAATTGTGGAGGCAATGGACTTATTACTCTTTAGGACTCAAGGGACCAAGACAGGTTTTTACAAGCAGCTAAAATGAAGAAAGAGATCATATGGGAAGGTGCTAGGCTCCTATTGTTTCCGGATGTAAGTCCTATAACCCATGGCAAAAGGGAAGAATTAACTGTGGTTAAAAAAAAAAAAAGAGAGAGAGATTTAAGATACAAAATGTATCTGCATCAGTCTCTCTAGTGTGCCAGAGAGCACGGTTCGCACAGTGAGAAACTTAGCATCTCTGGGGGTGTGGAGGCAGAACAAGAGTTGCTGTCAAAAGCATCTGAGGCAAAGAAACTCCACTAGCGCTCTCTGCAACATGTCCCATTCCCTTCGCTCCCACATCCCAGTGGGTGATGGAGGTGGAGTGGATTTATTTAATTAATAAATGTATTTATTAAATAAATTTAATAAATTATTAATTTATTAAAGCTTGTTTCTTTTTCCTCTGTCTTTCACTTGTGTCATCTCTTCTTTGATATCACACTACTACCTGTGTAGTGAAAAGTACTTGCAACTGCTGGCTGAGGTTTTAGGATAAGTATATCAAGCCCATCACAAGAGGGTAATGGTACATGGAGTGGGTGTAATCACTGTACAGACACAACACATACAGTTACCTATTTTGGCATTTTTATCCACCTCCTGAATGTTTCATAACTTAAAAAACAACATCAGTCATGTTAGAGTCACCCCACTGTTTCCAGTAGGGCTGAGTCCAAAAGCCCAGGCAATAACTGCTTGGAACTGCTTCTGTGATTCCAAATCAGCTGCTTCTGGTTTATCCAACATCAGCCCCTCACACATGTGAGGGCAGCTTAATGCCTGCCAAGAGATCTGCCACCTCCAATAGCTGCTGCTCCTGAAAGCACCCCAGGAACCACCAACCCTTTCTCTCCCCCATACATACGCACATACATACCCCCCTCATCACAAGAAACGGGCCAGAAAAACAAATACAATTTTCTCTGCTTATTCTACAGATTTTCCAGACTGTGATAGTAATGCTCCACCACCAGAGGTTGGGCTTGTGTCCCCAGTTCATGTAAATATATACAAATGTGTTGAATCAGAAAAGCATGAAAACCACCTGCTAATAATACCCACTGAAAGACACTGGCATTTGACTGTCTTCTGCTTAATCACCTTATTTTCTTTAATAAATGAGTTTTGCTGCTATTCTTATATTACAGTACAGTACCAAGTGAGAAAGGAGTCTCCCCCATGTATAAAGATGCTTAGCTGGAAAATAAAACAAATCAACAAACAAATCAAACGTCATCCTACATTAAATAAAATGTTCTGACATCTCAGGTTACCATCTCTAACCTGAGCAGAAATGCTTTAACTGTAGTGTTTCTTTCAGATGGTTTTGTCTACTACATAAAGGTCCAGCTGGTGGCTGTTGCTTCCAAACACGGTGGGAAGCCAGGAGACCCCCAGTGCCCCTTCCTCCTGGTCCCAAAGGAAGGTTCTCTAGGAGGGATGGGGAGAAAGAAAGAAAGAGAATGAAAGAGTGGGAGGAGCAGGGGAGAGAGAGAAAGAAAAGAGAGGAAAGAGAGGAAGGAAGCAGGGAAGGAAGGAAGGAAGCAAGGAAGGAAGCAGGGAAGGAAGGAAGGAAGCAAGGAAGGAAAAGAAGGAAAAGGAAGGAAGCAAGGAGGGAAGGAAGCAAGGAAGGAAGGAAGGAAAAGAAAAAAAGAATGAAAAAAGAAAAAGAAAAAAAAAGGAAAGGGGAAGGGGAAGGGGACTGTGATTTGA
>NC_034411.1:77189255-77194783 GCF_002078875.1 Numida meleagris | reverse complement strand
AAAGGAAAGAAAAGAAAAGAAAAGAAAAGAAAAGAAAAGAAAAGAAAAGAAAAGAAAAGAAAAGAAAAGAAAAGAAAAGAAAAGAAAAGAAAAGAAAAAGACATTTTTCTTCCCAATATCCTGCGCTCTTGTAATCTCTTTCTTTTTAAAACAGCTCTTCATTTTGGAGGGATATTAAAAATAGAAGAGTGTTAGATTTGGCAATAAATTAATGTCCAGATGAAGGGAAAACAATTACAAATTGGAAACAGATTTATTCACACTCAGTGCATTAATGAAAACGTTAAAAAAAAAGCTAAACTGGGTATACTGTGTGGAAAAAAATAATGGCCCAGCAGGTCTACTTTTTATTAACAACTCATCAGTAAGCAGGTTGTAATTCATAACAAAGAATTTACCCCGAGGAACACCACAGGACTGTGAGCTTTTAGTTTCCTAAGAAAATACATATGTTGTTCCACTTGGTTTCCTTTCAATAAAACCCACCAGTTAGCACTTCATTTTCAAGCTGTTCTGACAAATCAGGTGAGTTAGCTTCGTAGAAAAAACAGAAGCCAACTTTTCAGCTGAGAATTTTAGGGAATTTTTTAATAACTTAAATAAATTTCCCAAATGGCAAGGAAGCATGATAAAAGGCTGAGAAATGAGGTTTTTTGGAACAGCTTGAAAGAATTTTTCTTTTAATTTGCTTCATTAATTTTTCCTGAGGAAATATTTAGAGATACATCCCTTATTGCTAAGGTATGTGTTTGAGACAAAAGGAATTTTTATGAATTTGGTTGTATTTTTATAGTGTCTTGAAACCTGATTAAAGATACTGATGAAAACCTGCCCACTAGTTGCTGCTATGCACAAGGCCAAGAATCGAGGCGTCAAGAATCAGTTTTGTGAAGGTAATATGACGTGTTCCTTACAACATAGAAGTCTTGCATCATTTAATCCAGCTGCCCCTATTACCTGCACAGAGAAAAGTACTCTTGAAGAAGAAAATAATCAAGAGGCCAAACAGAAAAACAGAGAGAATTATATGAAGTGGAAAGAAAGAAAAAGGAACTGAGGTGTAAAATTCATACAAATTTAAATAAATCACTCCAGCTTAAATTACTGTAGCACAGTGCTGGTCAGGACATGCACTGTATTCACCCTGGTTTCATCTCACAGTTACTGGACCTGCCATCAGGCTCTGATGTTCCCTCCTGGTTGTACCAGCATCTGTTATGGCTGAACAGGATCCTCCATTCAGTCATATCTGGATGTGGTGCTCAGGGACATGGTTTAGCGGTGGGTTGTTAGAGTCAGGTTAGTGCGGTTAGGTTGCGCTTCAACTTGATGATCTCGAAGGTCTTTTCCAACCTGAGCAATGCTATGATTCTATGATTCCATATCTCAGAAGGAAAAAGACAGCCTTCCTAATACTTTATTACTGTGCTCAGCCCTTCAGCGTTATTTGAGAAAAACAAAGTAGAGCACAGGTCTGGCACACAGCTCCAGGAGCTCACTGAGACTTTTCCCATCAACTTCTCATTTCATATACACTGCATATCAACCAAGCAAAATGAACTACCTGCTTCAGGATTTCCAAAAATTATACCAGGACGTAATTTGAGGTGCAGAGAAGACTGGATTCATAGTTATTTATCGTTCCTGACTTGGCTATAGATGAGTACTAAAAAAAGCAAGGACTATTAATGAACATGGTGCTTACATGGAAAAATTACTATAGCCAACACAAGATAATTACACTGAGTAAATGAAGTTGGAAATTAATTCTCCAAAAGGAGAAACAATTGGAGTTGAGTTTCAAAAGCTTCTCTTCCATCTGCTGTGTCTCTGACAAACTTCCATCCATCACTCCATCAGGTGCAAATTAAGAAATCATCAGCAATCAGTGGAAGAGAAATGCACAACTGCTTGTATGAGAAATGCTGGGACACAGAAGAGTTGGTTCATGTTGTCACTGCAATAACTTGGTTGGGTCAACAGGAGCTCCAAGAGCACCTACATCAGGTGACAAAAGTATCTGTGATGTACATGCAGATTTATAAAGTTCACATGAGTAAATCCAAGAGCACTTTCAGACTCAACAGTAAACTTTTAGAAGAACCGATTCTCCATAAAGCTGCTTAAAGCAGTAAAATTCTCCCTGGAAGATAATAATAGAGTACTTCTAAGGCAGCACTTCTAGATCCTTACTTCCAGACCCACTATGGACGATCCAGCTGCAGAGATGTAAAAGTCCAGCTGTGTCAAAAACAAACTATTTCTGTGACTGTTGGGCCGCAGTAGGACTTGAACATTGATATTTCCAAAGCACTTCATTTGAGAAATGCTATTCAGGCAAAGACTTAATGCTTAGAAATCTCTGTTGTGACATACAAATGGAAACAACCCACTCCCTCTTCCATTACAGTAGGTCTGGGCCATGGTATTCTCTGTAATTAGAGGTGGTTTAAGTGCTTAAGGATGCAGCTCATAGCTTGGAAAGTGTAGGCAGCTGATGTATTTCGGTACACGAAATCACTGCAAGATTAAAATACTTATTGTGTTCATCCACTTTTAGCCAATATCCAATTTGTAATCTGTCCAGAAAAAAATGAGATCATATATCTGCTACTCAAATTATTTTGCTATCTGCCAAAGAATGCTTCTGGGAAGGGTTATTCTTCCCAGTAGAAATGTAGGAAATAAGTTGGAAAACATTAATTCATATTAATAAAAAAGGCCTGTGAAGACAACAGCTGTTTGATCCTTAGATAAACTGTAGACAGTTTTCACTATTTAAGTTGCTGAGTGATGTACTGTAGGTTTATGGGGAAAAAAAGGAGCCAAGAAAAAGATGAGAGGAGAAAAAAGACTGGAGAAAATATTTGCTTGCATACTTTTTGTAGGAAAATATAAATGTGGCTAATGAAATTGACTTGTTCAGATATTCTGTAGCTCTCCCTCAGGGATCTGGAGAAGATAATTTCCACCAATTTCTAAGCTCACTTCAGCAAACACTGCCTGGATTTCTGCAGTGAGACCCTTGTAGGGATGGTTTTTCACACGTAGGTTCACACGTTATGTTAAAACATAAATCGACCAGATCTCTAATGAAAGTGAAAGCAGAAACCAGCACATGGGGTGTCTGCTCCTGGCACAAGTGGATACACTGGGAACACAAGGGTGGGCATGGTCTCTCTGAATGTTCTCTGGCTGTGCCTGATCCAGAGCTTAGGTCTTCTCAGCTACATCCACAGTGTGGGGTCTTCAGAGATGATGAGAGAGAGAGGGGGGCTTTATGCTGTGGGTTTCTCCAGCTTGAGCTCTGAATGGAAAGGCCTCCTGGCTTCCACTTCTGCTGGTTAAACCAGTCTGAGAGAGCTCTTTGCATTTTAATGACCTGAGTGCCCTGGATATTGAATTAATGGGATGCCTCATAAATATTAACTTTATATCAAATGTAAAACACTCAGTTTAGGGTTGTTTTCTCCCCATAATTCCAGATTTAATATATATTTCGTGATGTCCCCATCTGACTCCTGCTGCTGAGAGCCGTAGAAGCTGGAGCTCACCTGTGGATGTTCACACAGGGGTGGACCAAGTGACTTGAGGGACCCTCTGGGAGGCCTGTTGATATAGGTTTGTCAGTGGAACAGACAGCTCACTGTGGCTCCCATTTACAAGCTTCTTAAACTAGCTTCTAAACTAGCTTTTAACAAAGAAAATGTGTTAAAGTACCAATAAAACTGCTCTAATAAGCCCTCCATAGCATACTCCTAATTGAAGCTCATAAAGAGAGCTCTAAACAGTATTTAAAGTGCAAAGAAAACATATTGGTCCTCAATGCAAACAAGTAGATGTAGTGCTGATGCTTTTTATTTGACCAACATGAAAGCTGCAGAACACAAAAATGTAGGTGTGGGATGTGTGTGGCTAGAGAGCTGGTTATTGGCCTTACAGGCAGGTTTAATGTCTCTTTCTACAACAGGCAGGGAGTCGTACAAGAGCACATACAACGTGCCTACATCCAGAAACTTGTAAAAATGCCTTTATCACTTATACCCTTTCTTGCACTAAAAGATGTACCTGCAGGAACAGGACAGTAGCATTGCTTACTGCCTTGTGATTTATTTCTGAATTCCAACCACATCAAATTTTGCTTCTCCTCTCATTGGCCCTGTGTCACAGCTTAGGCCCTTCATGACAGCACAGAAACTTAAATTACTCTGCACTACACTGAGGGCTCCCCGTGACTCTTCTTGACACCTGCCAGGCACCTGCTTACTGAAATTATCTTGCCAACAGAGATCCTCAATGAGACAACCATCAGGCTCCTCCACGACTACAGGTTTCTCCATGGCTTACAGGAAGAGAAGTGCATACAAATGATAAAAGGAAAGGGAAATTATATCTGAGAATGGTGTATCTTGGAGAGAACATGCCAACTTGTGGCAACTCATCTGGCCTCACCACAAGACCTACACCTTTGGGAAACAAGCTTAGTAGCAAATATATCCTCCTCCTGGTTGTATATACAGCCTTGAGCTCTACAAGACATATAGCTCCCTCCAACAGGTAATTGCATTGGTCCTCCAGATACTGCCATGCTTATTTCCTTTGAAGGCAAAAAAATTATGACAGCAGAGTATCAGATGTCCTGCTGGCCAGGATACATGCTGGAGTGTCTTTAACTCAGACCCTGCACGCAATGCTAAAGCAGGTCAGAAAGCTCTGGTATGAGTCTGAACGTCCCTGAGCTTTCCTTAGTGCTCAGGAAGTGTGCAGCCACATGTGGAGGGGAGCAGGGTGGGCGTCAGTCTGGTGACGGCAGGCAGAGTTAAAAATACCATGGGATGAAATTTTGGGATCAAAGGAGAGGAAATAAAAGACTTTGAAGATGGGGAAAGAGGGAAAAGTAAGACATCACTGGACTAAAATTCTTCTGAAAAAACACTCAAACCTTGTACAGCATATTTGGGCTGTGAGACTGATACATCCACTGGTGTCATCCCCTGATCTCCATCTTCCCCCAGCTTTTTTCAAGGCAGAGCTGCATTAAAATCCATTGTGCTGCTGATGAAACACTTTGTGGTTTTGCCTCCAGTAATTCACTGGTTTTCACAAAAGCTAAGGACATTTTTTATAAGAAAAAGCTGTCACTTCTCTGTGCTAAGCTGTTTCTGCCATAAAAAGGTGTGATTTCACTTCCTGCACATGTGTGAAAATTTAGGATGTGTTCCAGCATAAAAGAATATGTTGCCACATGAAAAGCTGTGTTTTTAACAGCATTTGCAAAATCTCACCCTTGACCAAATTTGTCAGTTCTCACAAAATCTTAAAGACCAGACCGTGACTTGTTTTTCTGAATGCACAGAAGCGTTAAAATACGGCACTGGTGGAAGAATAAGAAAAGGAAAAAGAAAAGAAAAGGAAAAAGGAAAGGAAGGGAAAAAGGAAAGGAAAGGAAAAAGGAAAGGAAAGGAAAGGAAAGGAAAGGAAAGGAAAGGAAAGGAAAGGAAAGGAAAGGAAAGGAAAGGAAAGGAAAG